>NC_091302.1:55749948-55758921 GCF_038502225.1 Cherax quadricarinatus
CATTCACCACAATGGAATCCTCAACAATTTCACTCCACAGACGGCCACCTCCTCGGTTGCCCTTGGGACTCTCCACGATGGCATCCACACCTGTAACTGGTGCTCCACCAGTCTGCGCCATCCCTCTCCTCTGTTGCACACACGTCGCCGCCATGTGATCGTACTCCCCACACAGCCTGCATGTACGTCGCTGCCCAGCATAAGACACAAGAATTTGGGTCCGAAACTCTGTCATCACAACGTAGGACGGGATCGGATGCCTCAGAGTCATTTTGAGGGAGAAAGTACCCTCCGGACGTCCCATGTATGCACTTGCCTTGGGTTGCCAGATGCACAGTACCAAATGCCTCAAACACGTTCCTTAAGTCCTCCTCGTCAGCCTCGAAGGGGACGTTGCACAACTTCACCCACGTATAGTGGCGAGAGACGTCTGAGACGCACTCTTACATGCTCGAATTTCTTCACCAACGACTCATACACAGCCGTCAAATTTAACTTGACAAAGATCCGATAGGCCCCATTCAGGGCCACACCATATACCTCATCGTGTATGCCGTACGTCTCTCTTATGATCGTCGGAAGCAACACCTGTGCCATAGAGGGGGAAATTGCCCCACGCAGCAGCTCAACACCGACAGTATTCGCTCTACGCCGGACACTCAGCGCCACGTTGTTGCTATGAGAGCTCTCCTGAAAACAGCAGAGGGGTGCAGAGCACAACTGAGCTCCACCACAGTCAGGCAGCAAATGACACAGATGGATAGTCGCCCACACCATCAGGAACCACCACCGAAGCTCCAGAGACATCACTCTGCAAGCAAAACCAGACCAAGGGAAAGTGATGCAAGTAGTCGCACAGGAGCAAGCATCGTCACACTTTGAGAGAGGGCACATACACAACCTTCGCCGACTGGAGATTCACTGGAGATTCGTACACCGAGCAAGACTAAACATGCTACCACTGAATGGCGCACGTCACTATGACGGGTGGTGACCAACGATGCCGAAGATGCCCAACACAGCTAGAGACACTTCCACATGTCCTCAACCACTGCTTGAGACACTCGGCCATCATGACCCAGCGACACAACGCATTAGTGGCAAGGATCAAGAAGGCGGCCCAGGGACGAGGGTGGAGACTCGTCTCCGAGAATCAGTGTGTTGCAGGTGCACAAGACACAGGACGACCAAACCTAATCATCACGAAGGATGGTGATGCACTGATGATAGATGTTACATGCCCCTTCGAGACTGGACTAGAGGCATTCACCTAAGCAAAACTGAGGAAAGAAGAAAAGTATGCCCAACTTGCAGCAGAGTTAAGGCGGAACTACCACCGGGTAACAGTTGAAGCCTTCATTGTCAGTTCACTGGGGAGCTACGACCCGGCGAATGACAGACTAATGAAATGTCTGGCCTCACGAAGGTATCAACAACTCTTCCGGAGGCTGTGTGTGAGCGATGTCATAAAATGGTCAAGGATGATATACACTGAGCATATAACAGGTGTTAGGTAGTATTAATAAAAATTTGTAAAATTTGCAACATCAAGAAGCTTGTAACTTGATGTTTAGGCCATAATGCATTAGAATAGGTTAGTGCGGACATCATAACTGAGTCCTGCTTTGAATTGTCACATTAGTCAACGCTATGAACATGCTGTAAAACCCATTGTAGCATTTTTTCGAAAATAAAATCTGTTCTTATCAGCTTAATAGAAGCCGGCAGATCCACCAACAGCAGGGGAAGAAAACAATGATGACCGCAGATGGGTGACGATGACACGGAGGTTGACCACGACTTCTGGTATCAGATAGATGAGCGGTGACCAGAGGATGTTTCCAGCAGCGAGGCCCCCACCGATGGTGATGGACGACGACAGGAGGACGGTTCCGGCAGTGAGGCTTCCACCGACAGCGATGGACAACCGCTGGAACTCTATGGGTCTCTCTTGCAGAATTGGTTCCTGTCTCCAGAGAATGGCAGTGCTGATGCTGCCGAGGTCCCCCATCAGCCAGCGGAGAACGAAGGTGCTGCTGGCTTCCCCCTCCGACCAGCGGAGAACGGCGGTGCTGCTGACATCCCCCATCAGCCAGCAGAGAATGGCGATGCTGCTGCTGACATACACCATCTGCCAGCGGAGAATGATGGTGCCGCCGCTGACATCCCCGAGATTGATGATGCCGCCATTGACATCCCACACCAGCCAGAGGGTGGAGATATCCAACCCCAACGAGATGGTAACCGTCTGATCATCCACTTCCCCCCCCCCCAAGTCCTTCAGATGCACTGAAAACTGCCGATGGTCAAGCACTGGCACCTTGTGGACCAACCTTCGACAGTCCCTGGAGCGACACCTCCTGGCCACACACGAGGTGATCATTCTCTCGCACTCGTATGTTTGTGCTGGATGTAACATCATCCTGGGCAGTCGTCCAACCTTACACAGATGTCTCAGGAATAGACAGCTGAGAATGGAGCCCCCTGAACTACAGCACCAACAACGCCTGCGTTTTAGGTGCAAAAACGAAGGCTGCTACGAGGCATTCCCATCCAAAATTGGGCTGAAGAACCATAAGGCCACACACCGCCGACAAAGTGCCAGGGAGGCCCAGCAGCTTGGACTCCGCCTTCGAAGGAACAGACTTCCACCTCCACCTCTGGTGGAGCACCCTCAGCCAAGAACACCACAGATGGAGCCCCCTTGACCACGAGCTCCACCATAGGTGGTGCTCCCTCAGCCACAAACTCAACAGGCAGAGCATCCCCAACAACACGACAGTCCACCACTTTCCTTAGCCCTTTCCCCCCTACCTCCTACCCCCTCCCCCCCTCCCACACACTTTTGTACCTGGGAGAGAGACCCAGGCAGAATTCCCACCCAGGTATGGCTCCCCACCACCGTCCTCTCCGGTACTTGCCTCCCTTCCTCACACCTCTCTTAGTTCCTCCTCCTCACCCCGACCCACACCCTCTCCCCCTCCTGTCTATTCACCCTTACCCCTCTCATTGCAGGTACCACAGCCACCTCTCTCCCCTTCCTTTGCAGATGAGACCGCCTTCCCAGCGACGATGTCAAGGCCCATTGACCACTCCCAGCTGCCAGGAGTGGACCACCAGGACACAAGCCAGGGGAACGCTGACCACGACGACGCTGTAGAGGATTGGATCCTCAAGCCTTTTCTATGTCCCTTGCTTGACATTCTACACAATCCTGACTGGGATAGGTTTGTCGAGCTAACATGGGAGGTGACGGAGGAGATACAGCGGGCCAACTCCATACCAACTCAATGAAACAACCCCCCTATCCGCCGGGGAACAATTGATGTAAATGACTGCAAGGCAATACAGCGCTTATACAAGATTAATAGAAGAAGAGCTGTGTGGTTAATAACTACAGGTGAGGGCAGTCATTGCAGCTTACCTAAGGAAAGGATAGAGGCACACTTCCATCAGATCCAGGGAGAGTATCTTCAACCCCTAGAAGAGCCAGCACTTGTGGAGGCAATTCCTATCCCAACCGAAGAAAGACCACCCCTCCAACTCAGCCCATTCACAGAGAAGTAACAACACGGCTAGCTAAGGCCAAAAATACTGCCCCAGGTGATGACCGCATTACCTACAGGAACTGGCGGCAGGCAGGCCCAGGTGGTCGGGTTATTACAGCAATTTTTAACATGTCTACGTGAGGGCCGCATCCCAGAAGACTGGAAGTCTTGACGCACTATACTGATTCCCAAGAGTGGCGACCTACAGGAGATAACCAATTGGAGACCAGTTGCCCTGTGCAGGACTATCTACAAACTCTATATGGGATGTTTAGCTGCCCGCCTCAGACAGTGGGTTACTGACAATGACGTACTGTGCTCAGCACAGTACTACCATCTGCTGTGTTTGCCATGCGAACATGGCAATTGAGGAAAACTGATTGGATGCGTCTTGACTGTGCGTTGCGACCTCTGATCAAAAAGACCCTGTACCTTCAGCCTCGTGCGTCTAATGAATACATCTATGGAAGTAGCTCAGCTGGGGCCTGTGGTATTCCCTCTGCAGCAGAAGACTCCGACATATTCCTGGTGGATACAGCCTTTAAACTACTCGCCTCACTCGACCTAGACACCAGAGACATTGCCCGGAGGGATTGCCAGCAAGTGGCATCACTACGAACCCAACAGGACCCCAACATGGAGGATGCATGTGCCTTCTTGTCAAAACAGGAGATGGGATGAGCAGGTGGACACCAAACACTGTGGTCCAGGGCAAGGGATGCCTCTGGATGGATGGGTGTTACCTGGTCATACAACAGAGACAGCAAAACACTGGGGCTAACATGTGGCGATACTTCACTAGGACAAAGACACAGATGGATAGTCGCCCGCACCATCAGGAACCACCACTGAAGCTCCAGAGACATCACTCTGCAAGCAAAACCAGACCAAGGGAAAGTGATGCAAGTAGTCGCACTGGAGCGAGCATCATCACACTTTATGAGAGAGGGCACATACACAACCTTTGCCGACTGGAGATTCGTACACCGAGCAAGACTGAACATGCTACCACTGAATGGCACACGTCGCTATGACAGAGGCGGTGACCAACGATGCCGAAGATGCCCAACACAACTAGAGACACTTCCACACGTCCTCAACCACTGCTGGAGACACTCGGCCACCATGACCCAGTGACACAACGCATTAGTGGCAAGGATCAAGAAGGCGGCACAGGGACGAGGGTGGAGACTCATCTCCGAGAATCAGTGTGTTGCAGGTGCACAAGACACAGGACAACCAGACCTAATCATCACGAAGGATGGTGATGCACTGATGATAGATGTTACATGCCCCTTCAAGAATGGACTAGAGGCATTCACCGAAGCAAGACTGAGGAAGAAAAGTATGCCCAACATGCAGCAGAGTTAAGGCGGAACTACCACTGGGTAACAGTTGAAGCCTTCATTGTCGGTTCACTGGGGAGCTACGACCCGGCGAATGACAGACTAGTACAGTGGACCCCCGGTTAACGATTTTAATCCGTGCAAGAGGGCTCATCGTTATGCGAAATAATCGTTATGCGAATGAATTTTCCCCATAAGAAATAATGGAAATAAAATTAATCCGTGCAAGACGCCCAAAAGTATGAAAAAAATTTTTTTTTACCACATGAAATGTTAATTTTAATACACACAAACTGAAAAAGGCATGCACAATTACATGACACTTACTTTTATTGAAGATCTGGTGATGATTGATGGGATGGGAGGAGGGGAGAGCATTATCTTCTTACTGTTTAGAAGGGGAATCCCCTTCCATTAGGACTTGAGGTAGCAAGTCCTTTTCTGGGGTTACTTCCCTTCTTCTTTTAATGCCACTAGGACCAGCTTGAGAGTCACTGGACCTCTGTCGCACAACAAATCTGTCCATAGAGCTCTGTACCTCCCGTTCCTTCAAGACTTTCCTAAAATGGGCCATAACATTGTCATTGAAATAGTCACAAGCACGGCTTGCAACAGCTGTGTCAGGGTGATTTTCATCTATAAAGGTTTGCAGTTCAACCCACTCTGCACACATTTCCTTAATCTTTGAAGTAGGCACAATGGATTCCACAACTGGCATAGGCTTCTCAGGGTTAGCCCCAAACCCTTCAAAATCTTTCTTAATTTCCATACTAATTCTCACCCTTTTTACCACAGGGTTGGCACTAGAAGCTTTCTTGGGGCCCATGGTCACTTATTTTCCAGAAACAGCACCGAAAACACTGTAATAATACGAAATATTCCGAGTGTATGCTTGGATGTTACCGCGGAGGCTGGCTGGTAAACAATGGGACGGCCGGCACATGTGAGGGCACATTGGACGCGTCTCGGACGAAAATCGGTATGCGGGTTTTTAATCGGTATGCGCGGCAAAAATTTTGCGATAAAAGTAATCGTTATGCGGAAAAATCGCTATGCGATGCCATCGTTATGCGGGGGTCCACTGTATTAATAAGTATATCTCCAGCATTAATTGGAACCCAGCTGGATGTCCCAGGAATTTCATGTGTTGCCCATTCTTAATGTCCAAATTTTGACAATTGAGGTGGACAACACGATGCCTGGAACCCAACTGGATGCCTTGGGTTAAGGGTAGCACTTCCCACTACCCTTATTGACTCTGCCTTTTGCATACTCCTAATCTTCGCTGATCTCTGATCTTCACATATTTCATCTTTAGCACATTTCACTCTTCAGCATTGTATGGGTTTAGTGCTTAGTTTTGATTGTAATAATTCACCACAGTTTAGTTAATGGTTTACTAAAGGTTAACTAGTGGCTCAAACTGAAAAATTGCAGGTAGATATAGACAATTCTTCAGTGGGCAGTGGCCAACAACATGATGTTCAGTAGTGATAGGTTCCAGCTTCTTGGGTATGGAAATAATGATGAACTCAAATGGGACACTGTATACAAAATTGAAAAGGATCGTCCAATAGAAAAAAAGGAACACATGGCAGATGGGAGTAATTATGTCACCTGACCTTTCGTTCAAAACACACAGTAAGACAAATGCCAGGACCACCAGGAAAATGACGGGACAGATACCTGGAGTTTACCTGGAGAGTGTTTCGGGGGTCAACGCCCCCGCGGCCCGGTCTGTGACCAGGCCTCCTGGTGGATCAGCGCCTGATCAACCAGGCTGTTGCTGCTGGCTGCACGCAAACCAACGTACGAGCCACAGCCCGGCTGATCAGGAACTGACTTTAGGTGCTTGTCCAGTGCCAGCTTGAAGACTGCCAGGGGTCTGTTGGTAATCCCCCTTATGTGTGCTGGGAGGCAGTTGAACAGTCTCGGGCCCCTGACACTTATTGTATGGTCTCTTAACGTGCTAGTGACACCCCTGCTTTTCATTGGGGGGATGGTGCATCGTCTGCCAAGTCTTTTGCTTTCGTAGTGAGTGATTTTCGTGTGCAAGTTCGGTACTAGTCCCTCTAGGATTTTCCAGGTGTATATAATCATGTATCTCTCCCTCCTGCGTTCCAGGGAATACAGGTTTAGAAACCTCAAGCGCTCCCAGTAATTGAGGTGTTTTATCTCCGTTATGCGCGCCGTGAAAGTTCTCTGTACATTTTCTAGGTCGGCAATTTCACCTGCCTTGAAAGGTGCTGTTAGAGTGCAGCAATATTCCAGCCTAGATAGAACAAGTGACCTGAAGAGTGTCATCATGGGCTTGGCCTCCCTAGTTTTGAAGGTTCTCATTATCCATCCTGTCATTTTTCTAGCAGATGCGATTGATACAATGTTATGGTCCTTGAAGGTGAGATCCTCCGACATAATCACTCCCAGGTCTTTGACGTTGGTGTTTCGCTCTATTTTGTGGCCAGAATTTGTTTTGTACTCTGATGAAGATTTAATTTCCTCATGTTTACCATATCTGAGTAATTGAAATTTCTCATCGTTGAACTTCATATTGTTTTCTGCAGCCCACTGAAAGATTTGGTTGATGTCCGCCTGGAGCCTTGCAGTGTCTGCAATGGAAGACACTGTCATGCAGATTCGGGTGTCATCTGCAAAGGAAGACACGGTGCTGTGGCTGACATCCTTGTCTATGTCGGATATGAGGATGAGGAACAAGATGGGAGCTAGTACTGTGCCTTGTGGAACAGAGCTTTTCACCGTAGCTGCCTCGGACTTTACTCTGTTGACGACTACTCTCTGTGTTCTGTTAGTGAGGAAATTATAGATCCATCGACCAACTTTTCCTGTTATTCCTTTAGCGCGCATTTTGTGCGCTATTACGCCATGGTCACACTTGTCGAAGGCTTTTGCAAAGTCTGTATATATTACATCTGCATTCTTTTTGTCTTCTAGTGCATTTAGGACCTTGTCGTAGTGATCCAGTAGTTGAGACAGACAGGAGCGACCTGTTCTAAACCCAGAGAGTTTTTAAAACAGAAATAATGCCAGTGGTATGTTTTCAAATTGCTTGTGCTCTCTATTTTTCCTGCCTCTTTCAGAGCAGGATAACCATCAGAGCTGGAATAGATAGATTGTTTATGATCCACATAGAGCCAATAAAACATTTAAATTACTGGGAATGCCTCAGTCTTAAATATGTACTCGCTGGTGCAGAGTAGATATACATAGTAATATATACGTCCCTGGAAAGTACTCTAGGGCCTTGTCCCAAATCTCCACACTGCCTAACAGTATACCGGAGTGAGAGATAAAAGTACAAAATAAACTCAGTACAAAGCAGGGGTGCAGTGTATCAACGTCCGTAGCCCCAAACTATTCAACATCTCTCCAAAAGATATCCAGAACAGGATAGTAATTTTTTTCCGGTGGCCTGGTGGCTAAAGCTCCCGCTTCACACACGGAGGGCCCGGGTTTAATTCCCGGCGGGTGGAAACATTTCGACACGTTCCCTTACACCTGTTGTCCTGTTCACCTAGCAGAAAATAGGTACCTGGGTGTTAGTCGACTGATGTGGGTCGCATCCTGGGGGACAAGATTAAGGACCCCAATGGAAATAAGTTACAGTCCTCGATGACGCACTGACTTTCTTGGGTTATCCTGGGTGGCTAACCCTCCGGGGTTAAAAATCCGAACGAAATCTTATCTTACCCTTCCCTTTTGCACCTGTTGTGCAGAAAAGCCGTAAAAGCACCTAACAATGAAGTGGCTCAGTTGAAAGCTAATGAAAATGTGGAACACCAAAAAGAGTGCCAAACATGCGGGGGCCCTCCTGTATAGAACAGTAACTGATATTAGTAAGGCTAAGTTGTTGAATCTTCACTTTCAAGCCCCTTTTCCTTGTATTTGCTCTCTCATGGCTTTCCGTATTTACCCCACACCCCCTCTATGTTCACCCTACATCTTACTTATCCCTCCCTCCTTAGGAAGTTCCAACAAACCATGTTTGCTCTTTCCCACTTCCATATGCAAAAGCTCACTTACCTCCTAAACTTTGTTCACTCCTTCACTTTGTCTCAATC
>NC_091303.1:0-152500 GCF_038502225.1 Cherax quadricarinatus
CCCAGAAAAGTTCCCATGCTCAGAAGGTCCCAGCCCCAGAAAAGCTCCATGCCCAAAAAGGTCCCAGGCCCCAGAAAAGTCCCAGGCCCCAAAAGCCCCAGGCCAGAAAGTCCCAATGCCCCAAAATTCCCCAAGCTCCAAAAGGCCCAAGGCCCTCAGAAAGGTCTCAAGTCCTTCAGAGAAATGGTTCCCAGGCCCGAAGGTCCCCAGACATCAGAAAGGTCCCCATGCCCCAGAAAAGGTCCCATGCTCAGAAGGTCCCAAGCCCCAGAAGGCCCAAGGCCCCAGAAAATAGGCCCAGCCCAGAAAAGGTCCCAGGCCCAAAATGTCCCATGCCTGAAGTCCAAGCCTATAGTCACCCAAGCCCAAAAAGTCCCCAGTCTCCGAAAAGGTCCCAGGCCCAGGAAGGTCCCAGAAAGTCCAGGTCCAGAAAGGTCCTCAGGCCCAGAAAAGGTCCCAGGCCTCCAGAAAGGTCCCAGGCCAAAAAGTGTCCCAGCCCCAAGAAAGGTCCCAGGCCCCAGAAAGGTCCCAGCCTGAAAGGTCCCAATCCCCAAAAGGTCCTAGCCTGCAGGTCCGCCCAGAAAGGTCCCAGGCCCCAGAAAAGGTCCCAAGGCCAAGAATATCCCAGGCCAGAAAGGTCTCCAGGCCCCTAAAAAGGCCCGAGGCTCAGAAAAGGTCCCCAGGCTGCAGAAAAGGTCCAGGCCCGAAAAGTCCCAAGGCCTAGAAAATGTCCCAGGCCCAGAAAGGTCACCAGAGTCTCAAAAGGTCCTCAGGCCCCAAAAAGGTCCCAGGCCCAGAAAAGTCCCACATTCCCAAAAAGTCCCCAGGCCCAGAAAGGTCCCAGGCCTGAAAAGATCCCAGCCCACAAAAGGTCCTAAGCCTGCAAAAAGGTCCCAGGCCACAGAAAGGTCCCAGGCCCCAGAATAGGCCCAAGTCCCCAAAATTTCCCAGGCCCAGGAAGGTCCCAGGCCCCAGAAAAGGACTGAAGGCTCCAGAAAAGGGCCCCAGGCCAAAGAAAAGGTCCCGAGACCCTGAAAAAGTCCCAAGGACCTGGAAAATATCCCTAGGCTCCAGAATAGGTCACCAGATCCCAAAAAGGTCCCCAGGCCCCAGAAAAGGTCCCAAGGCTCCAGAAAAAATGTCCCAATTCTCCAAAAAGATCCCCATGCCCAAGAATAGGTCCCAAGGCCCTAAAAAGATCCCCAGGCCCTCAAAAAGGTCTCAGGTGCCAGAAAAGGTCCCAGGGCTCAAGTATAGGCCCACAGGCCCCATAATTGGTCCCTGGGATACGAAAAGGTCCGCAGGCCCCTAAAAAGGTCCCAAAACCCCAGAAAAGGTCCCCAGGCTTCGAAAAGGTCCCCAGGGCCAAGAAAAGGTTCCGATGCAGCAGAAAAGTTCCCCATACACCAGAAAATGTCCCCAGTCCCCAGAAAAGTTCCCCAGGCACCAGAAATGGTCCCAGAGCCCCAGAATAAGTCTCCATGCCCCAAAAAGGTCCCCAGGCCCCAGAAAAAGTCCCTAGGCCCCAGAAAAGGTCCCAAGGCCCAGAAAAGGTCCCCATGCCCCAGAATATTTCCCCAAGCCCCGAAAAGGGCCCAAGGCCCTCGAAAAGGTCTCAAGTCCTCAGAAATGGTTCCCAGGCCCCAAAAAGGTCCCCAGACATCAGAAAAGTTCCCCATGCCCCTGAAAAGGTCCCCATGCCCCAGAATCGGTCCCCAGGCCCCAGAAATGGCCCAAGGCCCCAGAAAAGGTCCCCAGGCCCCAGGAAAGGTCCCCAGACTCTGAGAAGGTCTCCAGGTCACAGAAAAGGTCCCCAAGCCCCAAAAAGACTGCTTGGCTCCAGAAAAGGTCCCACAGGCATCAAAAAGGTCCTCAGGCAACAGAAAAGATCCCCAGGCCCCCAAAAATGTCCCTATGCCACAGAATATGTCCCCAAGCCCCAAAAAAGTCCCCAGTCTCCAAAAAGGTCCCCAAGGCCCAGGAAAGGTCTTCAGATCCTGGAAAAGGTCCTCAGGTCCCAGAAAAGGTCCCCAGGCCCCAGAAAAGGTCCCCCAGCCTGGAAAAGTTCCCATTCCCACAAAAGAAGAATGTCCCCAGGCCCCAAGAAAGGTCCCCAGGTGCCAGAAAAGGCCCAAGGCCCCAGAAAAGGTCCCCAGGCCCTAGAAAAGGTCCCCAAACCCCGAGAAGGTCCCCAGGCCCCAGAATAGGTTGCCATGCCCCCGAAAAAGTCCCTAGGCACCAGAATAGGTCTCTAGGCCCTGAAAAGGTCTCCAAGCCCCCAAAAAGGTCACCAGGCCCCAGAAAAGGTCCCCAGGCTGCAGAAAAGGCTCCCAGGCCCAAAAAAGGTCCCCAGAAAAAGTCCACAGGCCACAGTAAAGGTCTCTAGGTCTCAGAAAGGGTCCCCGGACTCCAAAAAGGTACCCAGGCCCAAGAAAAGTTCACAATTCCTCAGAAAAGCTCCCCAGGCCCTGTAAAGGTCCCCAGACCCCGAAAAAGTCCATAGGCCCCTGAAAATACCCCCAGGCTACAGAATAGGTCCTAAGACCCTGAAAAGGTCCCCAGGTACCAGAAAAGATTTTTGGGCCCCCCAAAAAGGCCCCAAGGCCCCCGAAAAGGTCCCCATGCCCTTAAAAAGGTCCCCAAGGCCCAGGAAATGTCCCCAGGACCCAGAAAAGGTACACAGGCCTCTGAAAAAGTTCCCAGGCCCTGGAAAGGTCTGCAGGCTCAAGAAAAGGTCACCATGCCCCAGAAAAGGTCTGCAAGCCCCAGAATAGGTCCCCAGGCCACAAAAATGTCCCCAGCCCACAGAAAAGGTCCCCAGGTCCCAGATTAGGTCCACAGGCCCTAAAAAGGTCCCCAGGCTCGAAAAAAGGTCCCCATGCCCTGAAAAGTTCCCCAGGCCTCAGAAGAATCCCCAGACCCAAGAAAAGGTTCACAGGCCCCAGAATAGGTCAACAGGCCTCAGAAAGTTCCCCAGGACCTGAAAAGGTCCCCAGGCCCCAGAAGAGGTTGCCAGGCCCCTGAAAAGGTCCCCAGGCCTCGAAAAGATCCCCATACCCAAGAAAAGGTCCTCAGGCACCAGAATAGGTCCCCAGGCCCAAAAAAGGACCGAAGGCCCCCGAAAAGGTCCTCAGGCCCATGAAACGGTCCTCAGGCTCGAGAATAGGTCCCCAGGCCCCAAAAAAGTCCCCAGGCCCCAGAAAAGGTCCCAAGGCTCCCAAAAAGGTCATCATGCCCAAGAATAGGTCCCCAGGCCTTAAAAAGGTCCCCAGGCCCTCAAAAAGGTTGTCAGGGCCCAGGAAAGGTCCCCAGGCCCCAGAAAATTTCCCCAGGTGCAAGAAAAGGTCCCAGGGCTCAAGAATAAATCCATAGGCCCCATAATAGGTCCCCAGACCATGAAAAGGTCCACAGGCCCCCAAAAAGTCCCCAGGCCATAGAAAAGGTTCCCAGGTCCCAAAAAAGTCCCCAGGCCCCAGAAAAGTTCCCCAGGCCCCAGAAAAGTTCCCCAGGCTTCAAAAAAGGTCCCCAGGTCCCAGAAAAGTTTCCAAGTAACCAGAAAAGGTCCCAGAGCCCCAGAATGTGTCCCCAGGCCCCCAAAAGGTCCCCAGGCCCCAGAAAAAAATCCAAGGCCCCAGAATATTTCCCCAAGCCCCAAGAAGGGCCATAGGCCATCAAAAATATCCCCAGCCCCAGAAATGGTCACCAGGCCCCAAAAAGGTCCCCAGGCACCAGAAAAGATCCCCATGCCTAAGAAAAGGCTCCAGGCCCCAGAAAAGGTGCCCAGGTCCCAGAAAAGGGACCAAGGCCCCAGAAAGGGTCCACAGGCCCCAGAAAAGGTCCCCCAACCCTGAGAAGGTCCCCAGGCCCGAGAATAGGTCGCCAGCCCCCAAAAAGGTCCCCAAGCACCAGAATAGGTCTCACGCCCCCAAAAAGGCCACCAGGCCCCAGAAAAAGTCCCCAGAAAATGTTCCCAGGCCCCAGAAAGTGTCCCCAGGCCCAAGAAAAGGTCCCCAGACCCCAAAAAGGTCCCTAGGCCCCAGAAAAGTTCCCCATGCTCCAGAAAAGTTTCCAAGGTCCCAGAAAAGGCCCACGGCCATGAAAAGTTCCCCATTCCCCAGAAGAGGTCTCCAAGCAAACAAAAACGTCCCCAGGCCACAGAAAAAGTCCCCAGGCCCAAGAAAAGGTCCCCAGTCCCCCAGAAAGGTCCTTAGGACCCAGAAAAGGCCCCAAGGCCCCAGAAAAGGTTTCCAGGCCCAAAGAATGTCCCCAGGCCCCAGAAAAGGTCCCCAGGCTCCAGAAAAAGTCCCCAGGCTCCAGGAAAGATCCTTAGGCCCCAGAAAAGGTCCCCAGGCCCCAGAAAAGGTCCCCAATTCCCGAAAAGGTCCCCAGGCACCAGAAAAGGTCGAAAGGCTCACAAAAAGGTCCCTAGGTAACAGAAAAGGTCCCCATCCCCCAAAAAGACCCCCTGGCCCCAGAAAAGATCCCCCAGGCCCCAAAAAGGTCCCCAAGAAACAGAAAAGGTCCCCAGGCCCCCAAAAATGTCCCCAGGCCACAGAAAAGGTCCCCAAGCCCCAAAAAATTCCCCACTCCCCCAAAATTTCCCCAAGGCCCTGGAGAGGTCTTGAGGTTCCAGAAAATGTCCCCAGGCCCCAGAAAAGGGCTCAAGGCTCCAAAATAGTTCCCAAGGCCCTGAAAAGGTCCCCAGACCCCAAAAAAGTCCCGAGGACCCAGAAAATATCCCTAGGCTTCAGAATAGGTCCCCAAGCCCCAAAAAGGTCCCCAGGCCCCAGAAAAGGTTCCAAGGCTCCAGAAAAGGTCCCAATTCCCTGAAAAGGTCCCCATGCCCTCAAAAAGGTCTCAGGTACCAGAAAAGGTCCCAGGGCTCAAGAATAGGTCCACAGACCCCATAATTGGTCCCTGGGATATGAAAAGATCTGCAGGCCCCTAAAAAGGTCCCAAAACCCCAGAAAAGGTCCCCAGGCCCCAAAAAGGTCCCCTGGGCCAAAAAAATGGTTCCCATGCAGCAGAAAAGTTCCCTATACACCAGGAAATGTCCCCAGGCCCGAGAAAAGTTCCTGAGGCACCAGAAAAGGTCCCAGAGCCCCAGAATAAGTCTCCATGCCCCAAAAAAGGTCCCCAGGCCCCAGAAAAAGTCCCTAGGCCCCAGAAAAGACCCCAAGGCCCAGAAAGGTCCCAATGCCCCAGAATATTTCCCCAAGCCCAAAAAAGGGCCCAAGGCCCTCAAAAAGGTCTCAAATCCTCAGAAATGGTTCCCAGGCCCCAAAAAGATCCCCAGGCATCAGAAAAGTTCCCCTGCCCCTGAAAAGGTCCCCATGCCTGAGAAACAGTCCCCAGGCCCCAGAAAAGGGCCCAAGGCCCCTAAAAAGGTCCCCAGGCCATAGAAAAGGTCCCAAAGCCCCAAAAAGACCACCTGGCCCCAGAAAAGGTCCCACAGGCCCCATAAAGGTCCTCAGGCAAGAGAAAAGGTCTCTAGGCCCCCAAAAATGTTCCCTTGCCACAGAATATGTCCCTAAGCCCCCAAAAAGTCCCCAGTCTCCTAAAAGATCCCCATGGCCCAGGAAAGGTCTCCAGATCCCAGAGAAGGTCCTCAGGCATCAGAAAAGGTCTCCAGGCCCCAGAAAAGGTCCCTAAGCCACAAGAATGTCCCCAGGCCCCAGGAAAGGTCCCCAGGCCCCAGAAAAGGGCCCAAGGCCCCAGAAAAGGTCCCCAGGCCCTAGAAAAGGTCCCCAAACCCCAAGAAGGTCCCCAGGCCCCAGAATAGGTCGCCATGCCCCCGAAAAGGTCCCCAGGCACCAGAATAGGTCTATAGGCCCTGAAAAGGTCTCCAAGCCCTTAAAAAGGTCACCAGGCCCCAGAAAAGGTCCCCAGGCCACAGAAAAGGCTCCCAGGCCCAAGCAAAGGTCCCCAGAAAATGTCCACAGGCCACAGAAAAGGTCTCCAGGTCTCAGAAAAGGTCTCCAGACTCCAAAAAGGTACCCAGGCCCAAGAAAAGTTCACCATTCCCCAGAAAAGCTCCCCAGGCCCCAGAAAAGGTCCCCCAGCCTGGAAAAGTTCTCATTCCCACAAAAGGTCCCCAAGCCTGCAAAATGGTCCCCAGGCCACAGAAAAGGTCCCCAGGCCCCACAAAAAGCCCCAAGTCCCCCAAGAATGTCCCCAGGCCCCAGGAAAGGTCCCCAGGCCCCAGAAAAGGTCTGAAGGCTCCAGAAAAGGGTTCCAGGCGAAAGAAAAGGTCCCAATGCCCCTAAAAGGTCCCAAGGCCCCAAAAAGGTACCCAGGCTCTAGGATAGGTTCCAAGGCCACGAAAAGGTTCCCAAGCCCCAGAAGAGGTCCCCAGACCTCGAAAAGGTCCCCAGGCCCAAGAAAAGGTCCTCAGGCACCAGAATAGGTCCCCAGGCCCAAAAAAAGTCCCCAGGCCAGCAAAAAGAGTCCCAGGCCCCTGAAACGCTCCCCAGCCCCAAGAAAAGGTCCTCAGGCTCCAGAATAGGTCCCCAGGCCCTGAAAAGGTCCTCAGGTCCCAGAAATGGTCCCCACGCCCTCAAAAAGGTCCTCACAGCCCAGGAAAGGTCCCAAGGCCAAAGAAAAGGTCTCCAGGTGCCAGAAAAGGTCCCTGGGCTCAAGAATAGACAACAGGCCCCATAATACATCCCCAGGCCATGAAAAGGTCTGCAGGCCCCAAAGAAGGTCCACAGGCCCCAGAAAAGGTCCCCAGGACCCGAAAAGGTCCCCAGAGCCCAGAAAAGGAGCCAAGGCCCCCAAAAAGTTATCCAGACACCAGAAAAGATCCCCAGGCACAAGAAAAGTTTCCAAGGCACCAGAAAATTTCCCAGAGCTCAAGAATAGGTCCCAGGCTCCAAAAAGGCCCCCAGGCCCAAGAAAAGGTCCAAAAGCCCAGAAAAGGTCCCAATTCCCCAGAATATTTTCCAAAGCCCCGAAAAGAGCCCTAGGCCCTTGAAAAGGTCCCCAGTCCAGGAAATGGTCCCCAGGCCCCAAAAAGGTCCCCAGGCACCAGAAAAGATCCCCATGCCCCAGAAAAGGTCCCCAGGCTGCAGAAAAGGTCCACAGGCCCCAGAAATGGTATCCAGACCCTGAGAAGATCTCCAGGCCTCAGGATAGGTCCCAAGGCCATGAAAAGGTCTGCAAGACTCCAAAAAGATCGCCAGGCCCCAGAAAAGGTCTGCAGAAAATGTCGCCAGGCCTCAGAGAAGTTTGCCAGACCCCAGAAATTTCACAGGCCCCAGAAAAGTTCCCCAGGCCCCAGAAAAGTTCCCAAGGCCCCAGAAAACATCCCCCAGCCCTGAAAAGTTCAAAATTCCCCAGAAAAGGTCCCCAAACCCACAAAAAGGTCCTCATGCCACAGAAAAGGTCTCCAGGCCCCAGAAAAGGTCTCCAAGCCCCCAAAAAGGTCACCAGGCCCGGGAAAAGGTCCACAGGCTGCAGAAAAGGCCCCCAGGCCTTAGAAAAGGTCCCTAGAAAATGTCTCCAGGCCAGAGAAAAGGTCCCTAGGCCTAGAAGAGGTCCCTAGACACCAAAAAGGTCCCCAGGCCCCAGAAAAGTTCCCCAGACCCTGAAAAGGTCCCCAGGCAACTGACAAGGTCCCAAGGGTGCAGGAAAGGTTGCAGGGCCCCAGAATAAGTCCACAGCCCTCAGAATAGATCCACAGGCCCCAAAAAGGTCTCCCAGGCCTCTGAAAAAGTCCTCAGGCCCTGAAAATTTCTAAAGGATGCAGAGAAGGTCTCCAGACCCCAAAAAGGTCCTCAGGCCCAAAAATAGGTCCCCAGGCCCTGAAAAGTTCCACATCCCCCCAAAAAGGTCCCCAGGCCCAGAAAAGGTCCAACGCAAACAGAAAGTTCCCAATGCACTGGAAAATGTCCCAGGGCCCCAGAAAAGGTACCCAGGCCCCCCAAAAAGTCCACAGGGCCCTGAAAAGGTCCTCAGGCCCCAGAAAAGGCCCCTAGGCAACAGAAAAGGTCCCCAGGCAACAAAGAGATCCTCAGGCCCTCAAAAGATCTCCATGCCCCAAAAATGTTCCCCAGGCCCCAGGAAATGTCCCCAATCACCCAAAAGGTCCTCAGGCCCAAGAAAAGGTCCAAAGGCCCCCAAAAATGTCCCTAGGCCACAGAAAAGGTCCCCAGGGCCCAAAAAAGTCCCCAGTCTACAAAAAGGTCCCAAAGGCCCAGGAAAGGTCTCCAGGTCCCAGATAAGGTCCCCAGGCCCCAGGAAAGGTCCTTAGGCCCCAGAAAATGTCCCCAGGCCCCTAGAATGTTACCAGGTCCCAGGAAAGATCCCCAGGCACCAGAAAATGTCCAAAGGCTCCAGAAAAGGGCCGTAGGCCCCAGAAAAAATCCCCAGGCCAGAAAAAGTGCCAAGGCCCTAGAATAGGTCCCCAGGGCCCAAAAAAGTCCCCAGACATCCAAAGAGGTCTCCAGGCTCCTGAAAAGTTCCCGAGGCTCCAGAAAAGGTCCCCAGGCCCCAAAAAGGCCTCCAGGCTCCACAATAGATCCCCAGGATCAAAAAACGTCCCCATTCCCTGAAAAGGTCCAACGGCACCAGAATAGGTCCCCAGGCCCCGAAAAGGTACCCAGGCAACCAAAAAGGTCTCCAGGGCCCGTGAAAGGTCACCAGGCCCAAGAAAAAGTCCTGAGGTGCCACAGAAGGTCCCAGGGCCCAAGAATGGGTTCACAGGCCCCCCAAAAGGTCCCCAGGTCCCAGAAAAGGTCCCCAGTACTCAGAAAAGTTCCCCAGGCCCCAAAAAGGTCCCCAGGCCCAAGAATAGGTCCCAAGGCCCCAAAAAGTTCCACATGCCCTCAAAAAGGTCTGCAGGGTCCAGAAAAGCTCTCCAGGCCACAGAAAGTTGCCCAGGCACCAGAAAAAGCCCCAAGGCCCCCAAGAAAGGTCCCAAGGCCCCAAAAATGTTCCCAGGCCCCAGAAAAGTTCCCCAAGCAACAGAAAAGGTTCCCAGGCCCCAAAAAGGTCCTCAGATCCCCGAAAGGTCCACAGGCCCAAGAATAGGTCGCCAGGTGCCAGGGAAGGTCCCTAGGCCCCAGAAAACATCCCCAGGCCCCTAGAATGTCCCCAGGCCCCAGGAAAGATCCCCAGGCACCAGAAAAGATCCCCAGTCCCCAGAAAAGTTCCCCAGGCCCCAAAAAGGTCCCCAGGCCCAAGAATAGGTACCTAGGCCCCAAAAAGCTTCACATGCCCTCAAAAAGGTCTGCAGGGCCCAGAAAAGCTCCCCAGGCCACAGAAAGTTGCCCAGGTGCAAGAAAAATCCCCAGGGCCCCAGAAAAGGTCCCAAGGCCCCAAAAATGTCCCCAGGTCCCAGAAAAGGTCTCCAGGCCCCAGGAAAGGTTCCTAGGCCCCAGAAAAGGTCCCTAGGCAACAGAAAAGGTTCCCAGCCCCAAAAAGGTCCTCAGACCCCTAAAAGGTCCACAGGCCCCAGAAAAGGTCCCGAAACCCCAGAAAAGTTGCCCAGGCCACAGAAAACGTTCCCATGCCTCAGAAAAGTTCCCCAGGCACCAGGAATGGTCCCCAATCACCAAAAAGGTCCTCAGGTGCAAGAAAAGGTCAGAAGGCCCCCACAAGGTCCCCTGGCACCAGAAAAGGCCCCAGGGCCCAAGAAAAGGTCCCAGGCCCCAGAAAGTCCAGGCCAGAAAGGTCGGCCTGAAAGATCCAGGCCTGAAAGGTCCCAGTCCAGAAAGGTCCCAGACCCCAGAAAAGGTCATTAGGCTGCAGAAAAGGTCCCCAGTTCTCGAAAAAGTCCCCAGGTCCGAGAAAATATCCCCAGGCTCCAGAAAACGTCCCCATGCCCCCGAAAATGTCCCCAGGCCCCAAAAAGGTCCACAGGCCCCTGAAAAAATCCCCAGGCCCCTGAAAAGTCCCCAGGACCCAAAAAGATCCCCAAGGCCAAGGAAAGGTCCCCAGGCCCCAGAAAAGGTCTCCAGGCCTCTGAAAAAGTTCCCAGGCCCCGAAAAAGTCTCGAGGCCCAAGAAAAGGTCCCCAGGTACCAGAAAATTCACAAGGGCCTAAGAAAAGGTCCCATGGCCCCAAAAATGTCCCCAGGCCCCAGAAAAGGTTGCGAGGCCCCAGAAAAGGTCCCAAAGCCCCAAAAATGTCCCCAGGCCCCAGAAAAGGTTGCCAGGCCCCAGGAAAGGTTCCCAGGCCCCAGAAAAGGTCCCTAGGCAACAGAAAAGGTTCCCAGCTCCAAAAAGATCCTCAGACCCCCAAAAGGTCCACAGGCCCCAGAAAAGGTCCCCAAACCCCAGAAAAGTTCCCCAGGCCACAGAAAAGGTTCCCATGCCAGAGAAAAGTTCCCCCGGCCCCAGGAAAGGTCCCCAATCACCCAAAAGGTCCTCAGGTGCAAGAAAAGGTCAAAAGGCCCCTACAAGGTCCCTTGGCACCAGAAAAGGCCCCAGGGCCCAAGAAAATGTCCCAAGGCCCCCAAAAAAGTGTCCAGGCCCCAGAAAAGGTCCCCTGGCCCTAGAAAAGATTCCAAGGCCCTAGAAAAGGTCCCCAAGCCTCAGAAAAGGTCCCTAGACCACAGAAAAGGTCCCTAGGCAGCAGAAAAGGTTCCCAGTTCTCAAAAAAGTCCCCAGGTCTGAGAAAATATCCCCAGGCTCCAGAATTGGTCCCCAGACCCCAAAAAGGTCCACAGGCCCAAGAAAATGTCCCCATGCCCCCAAAAAGGTCCCAGGCCCCAAAAACGTCCATAGGCCCCTGAAAAAATCCCCAGGCCCCCGAAAAGTCCCCAGGACCCATAAAGATCCCCATGGCCAAGGAAAGGTCCCCAGGCCCCAGAAAAGGTCTCCAGGCCTCTAGAAAAGTTCCCAGGCCCCAAAAAAGTCTCGAGGGCCAAGAAAAGGTCCCCAGGCACGAGAAAAGGCACAAAGGCCCAAGAAAAGGTCCCAAGGATCAAAAAAAAGTCCCCAGGCCCCAGAAAAAATCCCAAGGCCCCAGAAAAGGTTCCCAGGCCCCTGAAAAGGCCCCTAGGCCCCAAAAAGGTCCCAAAGCCCCAGAAAATGTCCCCAAGCCCCTGAAAAGTTACCCATGACACAGAAAAGGTCCCCATACCCTAGAAAAGGTCCCTAGGCCCCAAAAAGGTCCCAAGGCCCCAGAATAGGTTACCACATCCTTAAAAGATCCCCAGGACCCCGAAGAGGTCCCCAGGTCCCAGAAAATGTCCGAAGGCCCCTGAAAAGGTCTAAAGGATGCAAAAAAGGTCCCCAGGCCCCTAAAAGGTCCCCAGGGCCCATAAAAGGTCCCCAGACCACAGAAAGTTCCCCATGCATCTGAAAAGGTCCCAGTGCCCCAGAAAAGGTCCCCAGGCTCCAAAAAAAGTCCCCAGGTCCCTGAAAAGGTCCTCAGGCAACAGAAAAAGTTATCAGGCCTCAAAAAGTTCCTCAGGCCCTCAAAAGCTCCCCCGGCCCAAGAAAAGGTCCTCAGACACCAGAAAAGGTTTACAGGCCCCATAAAAGGTCACCAAGCCCCAAAAAAGTCCCCAGGCCCCAGAAGAGGTCCCCAGGCCCCAGAAAAGGTCCCCAGGCCTCGAAAAGGTCGTCAGGCCCAAGAAAACGTCCTCAGGCCCCAGAATAGGTCCCCAAGCCCCCGAAAAGGTGCCCAGGCCCCCAAAAAGGTCACCAGGCCCAAGAAAAGGTCCTCAGGCCCCAGAATAGGTACCTAAGCCTTGAAAATGTCCCCAGGCCCCAGGAAAGGTCCCAAGGCTCTAAAAAAGGTCCCTATTCCCTGAAAAGGTACCCATCCAAGGAATAGGTCCCCAGGCGGAGAAAAGGTACCCAGGCCCTCAAAAATGTCCTCAGGGTCCAGGAAAGGTCCCCAGGCATCAGAAAAGGTCCCCATGTGCCAGAAAAGGTCCCAGGGCTCAAGAATAGGTCCACAGGCCCCATAATTGGTCTCCAGGCCATGAAAAGGTCTGCAGGCCCCCTAAAAGGTTCCCAGGCCCCAGAAAAGGCCCCCAGGCCCCAAAAAGGTTCTCTGGACTCAGAAAAGGTCCCCAGGCCCCAGAAAAGTTTTCCAGGCACCAGAAAAGGTCCCCAGGCCCCAGAAAAGCTCCCAGGCACAGAAAGGCGAGCCCAGAATGAGGTCCCAAAAAGGTCCCCAGGCCCCACAAAAGTTCCCCAGGCCCCAGAAAAGGTCCCAATGCCCAGAAAAGGTCCCAATGCACCAGAATATTTCCCCAAGCCCCAAAAAGGGCCATAGGCCATCGAAAAGGTTCCCAGCCCCAGAAATGGTTCCCAGGCCCTGAAAAGGTCCCCAGGCACTAGAAAATATCCACATGCACCAGAAAAGGTCCCCAGGCCACAGAAAAAGTCCCCAGACCCCAGGAAAGGTCTCCAGGCCCCAAAAAAGTCCCCAGTCCACGAAAAGGTCCCCAAGACCCAGGAAAGGTCCCTATGCCCCAGAAAACGTCCCCAGGCCCCAAGAATGTCAAAGGCTCCAGAAAAGGGCCCCAGGCCCCAGGAAAGGTCCCCAGACCAAGAAAAAATTCCAAGGCCCAAGAATAGGTTCCCAGGGCTTGAAAAAGTCCCCAGACCTACAAAGAGGTCTCCAGGCTACTGAAAAGGACCCGAGGCTCCAGAAAAGGTTCCCAGGCCCTAAAAAGGTCTCCAGGCCCCGAAAATGTCCCCAGGCAACCAAAAAGGTCCCCAGGGCCTGTTAAAGATCACCAGGCCCCAGAAAAGGTCCCCAGGTGCCACAGAAGGTCTCAGGGCCCCAGAATGGGTTCACAGGCCCCAAAAAGATCCTCAGGCCCCATAAAAGGTCCCCAGTCCCCAGAAAAATTTCCCAGGCCCCAAAAAGGTCCCCAGGCCCAAGAATAGGTCCTCAGGCCCTGAAAAGTTCCACATGCCATCTAAAAGGTGCGCAGGTCCCAGAAAAGCTCCCCAGACCACAGAAAGTTGCCCAGGCACCAGAAAAAGCACCAGGGCCCCAGAAAAGGTCCCAAGGCCCCAAAAAAGTTCCCAGGCCCCAGAAAAGGTCACCAGGCGCCAGAAAAGGTTCCCAGGCCCCAAAAAAGGTCCCCAGGCAACAGAAAAGGTTCTGAGGCCCCCAAAAGGTCCTCACTCCTCCAAAAGGTCCCCAGGCCCCAGAAAAGGTCCCCAGAACCCAGAAAAGGCCCCCAGGCCCCAGAAAAGGTCCCCAGGCCACTAAAATGTCCCAAGGCCCCAGAAAAGGTCCCCAAGCCCAGGAAAAGTTCCAAGGCCACAGAAAAGGTTCCCAGGCCCCAGAAAAGGTCCCCAGGCAACAGAAAAGGTCCCCAGGCCCCAGGAAAGGTCCCCAATTACCCAAAAGGTCCTCAGGTGCAAGAAAAGGTCGAAAGGCTCCCACAAGGTCCCCTGGCACCAGAAAAGGCCCCAGGGCCCAAGAAAAGGTCCCAAGGCCCCCAAAAAAGTCTCCAGGCCCCAGAAAAGGTCTCCAGGCCCTAGAAAAGATACCCAGGCCCTAGAAAAGATCCCTATGCCCAAGAAAAGGTCCCCAGACCCCAGAAAAGGTCCCTAGGCTGCAGAAAAGGCCCCGAGTTCTCGAAAAAGTCCCCAGGTCCGAGAAAATATCCCTGGCTCCAGAATAGGTCCCCAGACCCCAAAAAGGTCCACAGGCCCCAGAAAAGATAACCAGGCTCCAGAAAACATCCCCATGCCCCTGAAAAGGTCCCCAGGCCCCAAAAAGGTCCACAGGCCCCTGAAAAAATCCCCAGGTCCCTGAAAAGTCCCCAGGACACAAAAAGATCCCAAGGGCCAAGGAAAGGTCCCCAGGCCCCAGAAAAGGTCTCCAGGCCTCTGAAAAAGTTCCCAGGCCCCAAAAGTCTCAGGCCAGAAAGTCCCAGGCACCAGAAATTCCCAGGCCGAAAGGTCCAAAGGCCCAAAGTCCAGCCAGAAAAGTCCAGGCCAGAAGGTTCCCAAGCCTAGAAGCAAGGTCCCAGCCAAAGTCAGGCCCCAAAAATCAGGCTCCCAAGGTGGCCTCCAGGAAAAGTTCCCTCAGAAAACTCTCAGACAGAAAAGGTCCAAGGCCCCAAGAAGGTCCCAGATTCCCTCCCAACACAGAGTCCAGCCAGGCCCAGCAAGCAAAAGGTCCCAGGCCCCAGAAAAGGTTCCCAGGCCCCTGAAAAGGTCCCCATGCAACAGAAAAGGTTCCCAGGCACCAAAAAGGTCCTCAGACACCCAAAAGGTCCACAGGCCCAAGAAAAGGTCCCCAGACCCCAGGAAAGGTCCCCAGGCCCCAGAAAAGGTCCCTAGGCCCCAAAAAAGTCCCAAGGCCCTTGAAAAGGTCTCCAAGCCCAAGAAAAGTTCCCCAGGCAACAAAAAAGGTTCCCAGGCCCCAGAAAAGGTCCCCAGAGCCCAAAAAGGTCCCAAGTACCCGGAATAGGTCCCTACACCCTGAGAAGATCCCCAGGCCCTGAAGAGATCCCCAGACCTCGAAAAGGTCCCCAGGCCCCAGAATAGATCCCAGGCCCCGAGAAGGTCCCCAGGCCCCAAAAAGGTCCCTGGGCTACAGAATAGGTCCCCAGGCCCTGATAAGGTCCCCATGCCCCTGAAAAGGTCACTAGGGACCACATAAGGTCCCCAGGCCCCTAAAAGGTCCCCAGGCCCCAGATAAGGTCCTGAGGCCTCAGAAAAGGTCCCCAGGCCTATGAAAAAGTCTCCAGGCCCTTGAAAATTTGTAAAGGATGCCAAAAAGGTCCCCTCGCCCCGAAAAGGTCCCCAGGCCCAAAAATAGGTCTACAGGCCCTGAGAAGTTCCACATACCCCCAAAAAGGTCTCCAGGGCATAGAAAAGGTCCCCAGCAAACAGAAAGTTCCCAATGCACCAGAAAAGGTCCCAGGGCCCCAGAAAATGTCCACAGGCCCCCAAAATGTCCCAAGGCCCTTGAAAAGGTCCTCAGGCCCCAGAAAAGGCCCCCAGGCAATAGAAAAGGTCCCCAGGCCCCAAAAAGGTTCTCAGGCCCTCAAAAGATCCCAATGCCCCAGAAAAGTTCCCCAGGCCCCTGGAAAGGTCTGCAATCACCCAAAAGGTCCTAAGGTTCAAGAAAAGGTCCAAAGGCCCCCAAAAAAGTCCCCTGGCCCCAGAAAAGGTCCCCCAAGCCCCCGAAAATGTCCCCAGGCCACAAACAAGGTCCAAAGGGCCCAAAAAAGTCCCCAGTCTACAAAAAGGTCCCCAAGGCCCAGGAAAGGTCTCCAGGTCCCAGATAAGGTCCCCAGGCACCAGGGAAGGTCCCTAGGCCCCAGAAAATGTCCCCAGGCCCCTAGAATGTCCCCAGGCCCAAGGAAAGGTCCTCAGGCACCAGAAAAGGTCCCCAGTCCCCAGAAAAGTTCCCCAGGCCCCAAAAAGGTCCCCAGGCCCAAGAATAGGTACGTAGGCCCCAAAAAGCTCCACATGCCCTCAAAAAGGTCTGCATGGCCCAGAAAAGCTCCCCAGGCCACAGAAAGTTGCCCAGGTGCAAGAAAAATCCCCAGGGCCCCAGAAAAGGTCCCAAGGCCCCAAAAATGTCCCCAGGCCCCAGAAAAGGTCGCCAGGCCCCAGGAAAGGTTCAGAGGCCCCAGAAAAGGTCCCTAGGCAACAGAAAAGGTTCCCAGCTCCAAAAAGATCCTCAGACCCCCAAAAGGTCCACAGGCCCCAGAAAAGGTCCCCAAACCCCAGAAAAGTTTCCCAGGCCACAGAAAAGGTTCCCATGCCCCAGAAAAGTTCCTCAGGCCCCAGGAAAGGTCCCCAATCACCCAAAAGGTCCTCAGGTGCTAGAAAAGGTCAAAAGACCCTCACAAGGTCCCCTGGCACCAGAAAAGGCCCCAGGGCCCAAGAAAAGGTCCCAAGGCCCCCAAAAAAGTCTCCAGGCCCCAGAAAAGGTCCCCAGGCCCTAGAAAAGATTCCCATGCCCTAGAAAAGGTCCCCATGCCCCAGAAAAGGTCCCCAGACCCCAGAAAAGGTCCCTAGGCTGCAGAAAAGGTCCCCAGTTCTCGAAAAAGTCCCCAGGTCCGAGAAAATATCCCGAGGCTCCAGAATAGGTATCCAGACCCCAAAAAGGTCCACAGGCCCCAGAAAAGATCCCCAGGCCCCAGAAAACGTCCCCATGCCCAGTAAAAGGTCTCCAGGCCCCTAAAAATTCCACAGGCCCCTGAAAAAATCCCCAGGCCCCAAAAAGGTCCCCTGGACTCAGAAAAGGTCCCTAGGCCCCAGAAAAGTTTTCCAGGCACCAGAAAAGGTCCCCAGGCCCCAGAAAAGCTCCCAGGCACCAGAAAAGGACTCAGAGCCCCAGAATAGGTGCCCAGATCCCAAAAAGGTCCCCAGGCCCCACAAAAGTTCCCCAGGCCCCAGAAAAGGTCCCAATGCCCAGAAAAAGTCCCAATGCACCAGAATATTTCCCGAATCCCCAAAAAGGGCCATAGGCCATCGAAAAGGTCCCCATCCCCAGAAATGGTCCCCAGGCCCTGAAAAGGTCCCCAGGCACTAGAAAAGATCCACATGCACCAGAAAAGGTCCCCAGGCCGCAGAAAATGTCCCCAGGTCCCAGAAAAGGGCCCAAGGCCCAAAATAAGGTCCCAAGGCCCCAGAAAATGTCCCCAGACCCCAAGAAGGTCCCCAGGTGACTGAATAGGTTGCCAGGCCCCCAAAATGGTCCCTAGGCCCAAGAATAATCCCCAGGCCCTGAGAAGGTCTCCAAGCCCCCGAAAAGCTCACCAGGTCCCAGAAAAGGTCCCCAGAAAATGTCCCCAGGCCCCAGAAAAGGTCCCCAGGCCCCAGAAAAGGTCTCCAGACCCCAAAATGGACCCCAGACCCCAGAGAAGTTCCCCAGGCCCCAGGACAGTTCTAAAGGCCTCAGAAAAGGTCCACTCACCCTGAAAAGTTCCCCATTCTCCAGAAAAAGTCCCCAAGCCTGCAAAAAGGTCCCCTGGGACAGAAAAAATCCCCAGGTTCCAGAAAAGGTCCACAGCTTCCAAAAAGGTCCTGAAGGTCCAGGAAAGGTACCCAGGTCCCATGAAAGGGTCCCCATGCCCCAGAAAAGGTCCCCAGACCTCAGAAAAGGTCTCCAGGCCCCAAAAAAGTCCCCAGTCCATGAAAAGGGCCCCAGGCCCCAGGAAAGGTCCGCAGACCCAGAAAAAATGCCAAGGCCCAAGAATAGGTCCCCAGGGCTCGAAAAAGTCCCCAGACCTACAAAGAGGTCTCCAGGGTACTGAAAAGGTCCCGAGGCTCCAGAAAAGGTCCCCAGGCCCCGAAAAGGTCTCCAGGCCGCAGAAATGTCCCCAGGCAACCGAAAAGGTCCCCAGAGCCCGTTAAAGATCACCAGGCCCCAGAAAAGTTCCCCAGGTGCCACAGAAGGTCCCAGGACCCCAGAATGGGTTCACAGGCCCCAAAAAGATCCTCAGGCCCCAAAAAAGGTCCCGAGTCCCCAGAAAAATTTCCCACACCCCAAAAAGGTCCCCAGGCCCAAGAATAGGTCCTCAGGCCCTGAAAAGTTCCACATGCCCTCAAAAAGGTGCACAGGTCCCAGAAAAGCTCCCCAGACCACAGAAAGTTGCCCAGGCACCAAAAAAAGCACCAGGGCCCCAGAAAAGGTCCCAAGGCCCCAAAAAAGTCCCCAGGCCTCAGAAAAGGTCCCCAGGCCCCAAAAAAGGTTCCCAGGCCCCAAAAAAGGTCCCCAGGCAACAGAAAAGGTTCCCAGGCCCCCAAAAGGTCCTCACTCCTCCAAAAGGTCCCCAGGCCCCAGAAAAGGTCCCCAGAACCCAGAAAAGCCCCCAGGCCCCAGAAAAGGTCCCCAGGCCACTAAAACACCCCAAGGCCCCAGAAAAGGTCCCCAAGCCCCAGAAAAGTTCCCAGGCCACAGAAAAGGTTCCCAGGCCCCAGAAAAGGTCCCCAGGCAACAGAAAAGGTCCCCAGGCCCCAAAAAGGTCCTCAGGCCCTCAAAAGATCCCCATGTCCCCATAAATGTCCCCAGGCCCCAGAAAAGGTCCCCAGGCCCCAGAAAAGGTCCCCAGTCCCCAGAAAAGTTCCCCAGGCCCCGAAAAGGTCCCCAGGCCCAAGAATAGGTACCCAGGCCCCAAAAAGCTCCACATGCCCTCAGAAAGGTCTGCAGGGCCCAGAAAAGCTCCCCAGGCCACAGAAAGTTGCCCAGGTGCAAGAAAAATCCCCAGGGCCCCAGAAAAGGTCCCAAGGCCCCAAAAATGTCCCCAGGCCCCAGAAAAGGTCGCCAGGCCCCAGGAAAGGTTCCCAGGCCCCAGAAAAGGTCCTCAGGGAACAGAAAAGGTTCCCAGGCCCCAAAAAGGTCCTCAGGCCCCCAAAAGGTCCACAGGCCCCAGAAAAGGTCCTCAAACCCCAGAAAAGTTCCCCAGGCCACAGAAAAGGTTCCCATGCCCCAGAAAAGTTCCCCAGGCCCCAGGAAAGGTCCCCAATCACCCAAAAAGTCCTCAGGTGCAAGAAAAGGTCAAAAGACCCTCACAAGGTCCCCTGGCACCAGAAAAGGCCCCAGGGCCCAAGAAAAGGTCCCAAGGCCCCCAAAAAAGTCTGCAGGCCCCAGATTAGGTCCCCAGGCCCTAGGAAAGATTCCCAGGCCCTAGAAAAGGTCCCCATGCCCCAGAAAAGGTCCCCAGACCCCAGAAAAGGTCCCTAGGCTGCAGAAAAGGTCCCCAGTTCTCGAAAAAGTCTCCAGGTCCGAGAAAATATCCCCAGGCTCCAGAATAGGTCCCCAGACCCCAAAAAGGTCCACAGGCCTCAGAAAAGATCCCCAGGCCCCAGAAAACGTCCCTATGCCCCCGAAAAGGTCCCCAGGCCTAAAAAGGTCCACAGGTCCCTGAAAAAATCCCCAGGCCCCCAAAAAGTCCCCAGGACCCAAAAAGATCCCCAAGGCTAAGGAAAGGTCCCCAGGCCCCAGAAAAGGTCTCCAGGCCTCTGAAAAAGTTCCCAGGCCACAAAAATGTCTCGAGGGCCAAGAAAAGGTCCCCAGGCACCAGAAAAGGCACAAGGGCCTAAGAAAAGGTCCCAAGGATCCAAAAAAAGTCCCCAGGCCCCAGAAAAAATCCCAAGGCCTTAGAAAAGGTTCCCAGGCCCCTGAAAAGGCCCCCAGGCCCAAAAAGGTCCCAAAGCCCCAGAAAATGTCCCAAAGCCCCAGAAAAGTTACCCAGGCCACAGAAAAGGTCCCTAGACCCCAGAAAATGTCCCCAGGCCCCAGAAAAGGGCCCAAGGCCCAAAATAAGGTCCCGAGGCCCCAGAAAATGTCCCCAGACCCCGAGAAGGTCCCCAGGTGACTGAATAGGTTGCCAGGCCCCCAAAATGGTCCCTAGGCCCAAGAATAATCCCCAGGCCCTGAGAAGGTCTCCAAGCCCCCGAAAAGCTCACCAGGTCCCAGAAAAGGTCCCCAGAAAATGTCCCCAGGCCCCAGAAAAGGTCCCCACTCAACAGAAAAGGTTCCCAGGCCCCAAAAAGGTCCTCAGGCCCCCAAAAGGTCCCCAGGCCCAGAAAAGGTTCCCAAACCTCAGACAAGTTCCCCAGGCCACAGAAAAGGTTCCCATGCCCCAGGAAAGTTCCCCAGGCCCCAGGAAAGGTCCCCAATCACCCAAAAGGTCCTCAGGCCCAAGAAAAGGTCCAAAGGCCCCCAAAAAGTTCCCCTGGCCCCAGAAAAGGTCCCCCAGGCCCCGAAAATGTCCCCAGGACACAGAAAACGTCCCCAGGGCCCAAAAAAGTCCCCAGTCTTCAAAAAGGTCCCCAAGGCCCAGGAAATGTCTCCAGGTCCCAGATAAATTCCCCTGGATACAGGAAAGGTCCCTAGGCCCCAGAAAACGTCCCCAGGCCTCTAGAATGTCCCCAGGCCCCAGAAAAGATCCCCAGACACCAGAAAAGGTTCAAAGTCTCCAGAAAAGGGCCCCAGGCCCCAGAAAAGGTCCCCAGTCCAGAAAAAGTGCCAAGGTCCAAGAGTAGGTCCCCAGGGCCTGAAAAAGTCCCCAGACCTCCAAAGAGGTCTCCAGGCTCCTGAAAAGGTCCCGAGGCTCCAGAAAAGGTCCCCAAGCCCCGAAAAGGTCTCCAGGCCCCACAATAGATCCCCAGGATCAGAAAACGTCCCCATTCCCTGAAAAGGTTCAACGGCCCCAGAATAGGTCCCCAGGCCCCGGAAAGGTACCCAGGCAACCGAAAAGGTCTCCAGGGAATGTGAAAGGTCACCAGGCCCCAGAAAAAGTCCCCAGGTGCCACAGAAGGTCCTAGGGCCCCAGAAAGGGTTCACAGGCCCCCGAAAAGGTCCCCAGGCCCCAGAAAAGGTCCCCAGTTCCCAGAAAAGTTCCCCAGGCCCTGAAAAGGTCTTCAGGCCCAAGAATAGGTCCCAAGGACAGAAAAAGTTCCACAAGCCCTCAAAAAGGTCTGCAGGGCCCAGAAAAGCTCCCCAGGCCACAGAAAGTTGCCCAGGCACCAGAAAAAGCCCCAGGGCCCCAGAAAAGGTCCCAAGGCCCCAAAAATGTCCCCAGGCCCCAGAAAAGGTCGCCAGGCCCCAGAAAAGGTTCCCAGGCCCCAGAAAAGGCCCCCAGGCAAAAGAAAAGGTACCCAGACCCCAAAAAGGTCCTCAGGCCCCCAAAAGGTCCACAGGCCCCAGAAAAGGTCCCCAGACCACAGAAAAGGTCCCCAGGCACCAGAAAAGGTCCCAAGGCCCCCCAAAAAATCCCAAGGAACCAGAAAACGTCCCCATGCCCCAGAAAAGTTCCCCAGGCCACAGAAAAGGATCCCAGGCCCCAGAAAAGGTCCCCAGGGCCCAAAAATGTCCCAAGGACCAAGAATAGGTCCAAACACCCTGAGAAGATCCCCAGGCCCCAAAAGGGTCCCAGGGCTACAGAATAGGTCCCTAGGCCCCGAGAAGGTCCACATGCCCCTGAAAAGGTCACCAGGCACCATATATGGTCCCCAGGACCCAAAAAGGTCCCCAGGCCCCAGATAAGGTCCTCAGACCCCAGAAAAGGTCCCCAGGCCCCAGAAAAAGTCCCCAGGCCCAAGAATAGGTCTTTAGGCTCCAAAAAGGTCCCCTGGCCCCCAAAGAGGTCCCTAGGCACCAGAAAAGGTCCCAGGGCCCCAGAATAGGTCCACATTCCCCGAACAGGCCCCCAGACCCCCAAGAATGTTACTAGGCCTCAGAAAAGGTCCCCAGGCCCTGAAAAGGTCCCCAGTTCTCAAAAAAGTCCCCAGGTCCGAGAAAATATCCCCAGGCTCTAGAATAGTTCCCCAGACCCCAAAAAGGTCCACAGGCCCCTTAAAAGATCCCCAGGCCCAAGAAAACGTCCCCATGCCCCCAAAAAGGCCCCCAAGCCCCAAAAAGGTCCCCAGGCCCCCCAAAAATCCCCAAGGCCAAGGAAAGGTCTGCAGACCCCAGAAAAGGTCCCCAGGCCTCTGAAAAAATTCCCAGGCCCTGAAAAAGTCTCCAGGCCCAAGAAAAGGTCCCCAGGCACCAGAAAAGGCCCCAGGGCCAAAGAAAAGGTCCCAAGCCTCCCAAAAAAGTCCCCTGGCCCCAGAAAAGGTCCCCAGGCCCTAGTAAAGGTTCCCAGACCCCAGAAAAGGTCCCAAGACCCAGGACAGGTCCCCAGACCCCAGAAAAGGTCCCCAGGCCTCAGAAAACGTCCCCAGTTCTTGAAAAAGTCCCCAGGTCCGAGAAAATATCCATAGGCTCCAGAATAGGTCCCCAGACCCGAAAAAGGTCTACAGGCCCCAGAAAAGATCCCCAGGCGTCAGAAAACGTCCCCATGCCCCCGAAAAGGTCCCCAGGCCCCAAAAAGGTCCCCAGGCCTGAAGAAGATCCCCAAGGCCAAGAAAAGGTCCACAGGCCCCAGAAAAGGTTCCCCGGCCTCTGAAAAAGTTCCTAGGCCCTGAAAAAGTCTCCAGGCCCAAGAAAAGGTCCCCTGGCACCAGAAAAGGCCCCAGGGCCCAAGAAAAGTTCCCAAGACCCCCAAAAAAGTCCCCAGGCTTCAGAAAAGGTCCCCAGGCCCTAGAAAAGATTCCCAGGCCCTAGAAAAGGTCACCTGGCACCAGAAAAGGCCCCAGGGCCCAAGAAAAGTTCCCAAGAACCCCAAAAAAGTCCCCAGGCTGCAGAAAAGGTCCCCAGTTCTCGAAAAATTCTCCAGGTCCGTGAAAATATCCCCAGGCTCCAGAATAGGTCCCCAGACCCCAAAAAGGTCCACAGGCCCCAGAAAAGATCCCCAGGTCCCAGAAAATGTCCCCATGCCCCAAAAAGGTCCACAGGCCCCAGAAAAGGTGCCCAGACTGCAGAAAAGGTCCCCAGGCACCAGAAAAGGTCCCAAGGCCCCAAAAAAGTCTCAAGGCCCCAGAAAAGGTCCCCAAGGCCCAGAAAAGTTTCCCAGGCCACAGAAAAGGTTCCCAGGCCCCAGAAAAGGTCCCCAGGTCCCAAAAAACGTCCCCATGCCGCAAAAAGGTCCACAGGTCCCAGAAAAGGTGCCCAGACTGCAGAAAAGGTCCCCAGGCACCAGAAAAGGTCCCAAGGCCCCAAAAAAGTCTCAAGGCCTTAGAAAAGGTCCCCAAGCCCCAAAAAAGTTTCCCATGCCACAGAAAAGGTTCCCAGGCCCCAGAAAAGGTCTCCAAGGCCCAAAAAGGTCCCAAGGACCCAGAATAGGTCCAAACACCCTGAGAAGATCCCCAGGCCCCAAAGAGGTCCCCAGAAATTGAAAATGTCCCCAGGCCCCAGAAAAGGTCCCCAGGCCCTGAGGAGGCCCCCAGGCCCCAAAAGGGTCCCAGGGCTACAGAATAGGTCCCCAGGCCCCAAGAAGGTCCCCATGCCCCTGAGAACGTCACCAGGCACCACATATGGTCCCCAGGCCATAAAAAGGTCCCCAGGCCCCCAGATAAGGTCCTCAGACCCCAGAAAATGTCCCCAGGTCCCAGAAAAAGTCCCTAGGCCCAAGAGTAGGTCTCCAGGCTCTGAAAAGGTCCCCTAGCCCCCAAAAAGGTCCTCAGGGACCAGAAAAGGTCCCAGGGCCCCAGAATAGGTCCACATTCCCCAAAGAGGCCCCCAGGCCCCCAAGAATGTCCGTAGGCCCCAGAAAAGGTCCCCAGGCCCTGAAAAGTTCCCCAGTTCTCGAAAAAGTCCCCAGGTCCGAGAAAATATCCCCAGGCTCCAGAATAGGTCCCCAGACCACAAAAAGGTCCACAGGCCCCTTAAAAGATCCCCAGGCCCAAGAAAATGTCCCCATGCCCCTGAAAAGGCCCCCAAGCCCCAAAAAGGTCCCCAGGCCCCCAAAAAATCCCCAAGGCCAAGGAAAGGTCCCCAGGCTCCAGAAAAGGTCCCCAGGCCTCTGAAAAAGTTCCCAGGCCCCAAAAAAGTCTTCAGGCCCAAGAAAAGGTCCCCTGGCACCAGAAAAGGCCCCAGGGCCCAAGAAAAGGTCCCAAGGCCCCCCAAAAATTCTCCAGGCCCCAGAAAAGGTCCCCAGGCCCTAGAAAAGATTCCCAGGCCCTAGAAAAGGTCCCCATGCCCCAGAAAATATCCCCAGACCCCAGAAAAGGTCCCCAAGGCTGCAGAAAAGGTCCCCAGTTCTCAAAAAAGTCCCCAGGTTTGAGAAAATATCCCCATGCTCCAGAATAGGTCTCCAGACCCCAAAAAGGTCCACAGGCCCCACAAAAGATCCCCAGGCCCCAGAAAACGTCCCCATGCCCCCAAAAAGGTCCACAGGCTCCAAAAAGGTCCACAGGCCCCTGAAAAAATCCCCAGGCCCCTGAAAAGTCCCCAGGACATAAAAAGATCCCCAAGGCCAAGGAAAGGTCCCCAGGCCCCAGAAAAGGTCTCCAGGCCTCTGAAAAAGTTCCCAGGCTCTGAAAAAGTCTCAAGGCCCAAGAAAAGGTCCCCAGGCACCAGAAAAGGCACAAGGGCCTAAGAAAAGGTCCCAAGGCCCCCAAAAAATGTCCCCAGGCCCCAGAAAAAATCCCAAGGCCCCAGAAAAGGCCCCCAGGCCTCAGAAAAGGTCCCCAGGCCCCAAAAAGGTCCGAAAGCCCCAGAAAAGGTCCCCAAGCCTCAGAAAAGTTACCCAGGCCACAGAAAAGGTCCCCAGGCCACAGAAAAGGTCCCCAGGCTCCAGAAAGGTCCCAAGGCCCCAGAATAGGTTCCCATACCCTAAGAAGATCCCAGGCAACCCACGAAAGATCCCCAGGCCCAGAAAAGTCCCAGGCCCCTGAAAAGGTCCAAAGGATCCAAAAAGGTCCCCAGGCCCTAAAAGTCCCAGGCCATAAAAGTCCCAGACCACAGAAAGTTCCCAGGCACGAAAGGTCCCAGTGCCCCTGAAAACGTCCCAAGGCTCCCTAAAAAGTCCCTAGGTCCCTGAAAAGGTCCTCAGGCCCCAGAAAAGGTTCCCAGGCAACAGAAAAAGTTCCCAAGCCCCAAAAAGTTCCTCAGGCCCTCAAAAGCTCCCCAGGCCCAAGAAAAGGTCCCCAGACCCCAGAAAAGTTTTCCAGGCCCCATAAAAGGTCACCGGGCCCCAAAAAAGTCCCCAAGCCCCAGAAAAGGTCCCCAGGCCCTGAAAAGGTCCCCAGTTCTCTAAAAAGTCCCCAGGTCCGAGAAAATATCCCCTGGCTCGAGAATAGGTTCCCAAACCCCAAAATGGTCCACAGGCCCCAGAAAAGATCCCCATGCCCCAGAGAACGTCCCCAGGCCCCCGAAAAGTTTGCCATTCTCCAAAAAGGTCCCCAGACCCCAAAAAGATCCCCAAGGCCAAGGAAAGGTCCCCAGGCCACAGAAAAGGTCCCCAGGCCTCTGAAAAAGTTCCCAGGCCCTGAAAAAGTCTCTAGGTCCAAGAAAAGGTCCCCAGGCACCAGAAAAATCCCCAGAGCCAAAGAAAAGGTCCCAAGGCCTCCAGAAAAGTCCCCAGGGAACAGAATAGGTCCCCAGGAACTAGAAAAGGTTCCCAGGCCCCAGAAAAGGTCCCCAGATCCCAGAAAAGGTCCCCAGACCCCAGAAAAGGTCCCCAGAGTGCAGAAAAGGTCCCCAGTTCTCGAAAAAGTCCCCAGGCCCTTGAAAATATCCCCAGGCACCAGAATAGGTCCCCTGACCCCAAAAAGGTCCACAGTCCCCAGAAAAGATCCCCAGGCCCCAGAAAACGTCCCCATGCCCCCAAAAAGGTCCCCAGGCCCCAAAAAGGTCCCCAGGACCCAAAAATATCCCCAAGGTCTGGGAAAGGTCCCCAGGCCCCAGGAAAGATCCCTAAGCCCCAAAAAATGTCCCAAAGCCCCAAGAATGTCCCCAGGCCCCAGGAAAGATCCCCAGACAACAGAAAAGGTCCCCAGGCTCCAGAAAAGGTCCCCAGGACCCAGAAAAGATCCCCATGCCCCAGAAAAGTTCCCCAGGCCCCAGAAAAGGTCTCGAATCACCCAAAACGTCCTTAGGCCCAAGAAAAGGTCCAAAGGCCCCCAAAAAGGTCCCCTAGCACCTGAAAAGGTCCCCAAGGCCCCCGAAAATGTCCCCAGGCCACAGAAAAGGTCCCCAGGCCCCAAAGAAGTCCCCAGTCCACTAAAAGATCCCCAAGGCCCAGGAAAGGTCTCCAGGTCCCAGATAAGGTCCCCAGGCCCCAGGAAAGGTTCCCAGGCCCCAAGAATGTCCCCAGGCCTCAGGAAAGATCCCCAGTCACCAGAAAAGGTCCAAAAGCTCCAGGAAAGGGCCCCAGGCTCCAGAAAAGGTCCCCAGGCCCAGAAAAAGTGCCAAGGTGCAAGAATAGGTCCCCAGGGCCTGAAAATGTCCCCAGACCTCCAAAGAGGTCTCCAGGCTCCTGAAAAGGTCCCGAGGCTAGAGAAAAGGTCCCCAGGCCCCGAAAAGTTCTCCAGGCCCCACAATAAATCCCCAGGATCAGAAAACGTCCCCATTCCCTGAAAACGTCCAATGGCCCCAGAATAGGTCCCCAGGCCCCGAAAAGGTCTCCAGGCAACTGAAAAGGTCTCCAGGGCCTATGAAAGGTCACCAAGCCCCAGAAAAAGTCCTCAGGTGCCACAGAAGGTCCCAGGGCCCCAGAAAAGGTTCAGAGGCCCCAAAAATGTCCCCTAGGCCACAGAAAAGATCCCCAGTCCCCAGAAAAGTTATCCAGGCCCCAAAAAGATCCCCAGGCCCTAGAATAGGTCCCCAGGACCCAAAAAGTTCCACATGCCCTCAAAAAGATTTGCATTGCCTGGAAAAGCTCCCCAGGCCCCAGAAAAGCTTTCCAGGCCACGAAATGCTCCACAAGCCCCAGAAAAGCTCGTCAGGCCCCAGAAAAGCTCCCTAGGCCCTGAAAAGCTCCCCAGGTCCCGGAAGAGCTCTCGTGGCCCCGGAAAGCTCCCCAGGAATCAGAAAAGCTCCCTATGCCCCGAAAAGCTCCCCAGGCTCTAAAAAAAGCTTCCTGGGATCCGAAAAGCTCCCCAGTCCCCAGAAAAGCTCCCCAGGTTTCAAAAAAGCTCCCTTGGCCCCAAAAAGCTCCCTAGGCCCCAGAAAAGCTTCCCTTTTCCCAGAAAGCTCCTCCTGCCTCGAAAAGCTCCCCAGTCTCGAAAAAGCTCTTTATGCCCTGAGAAGCTCCCCAGGCTCCAGAAAAGGTCCCAAGGTCCTAGAAAAGCTCCCTAGACCCCAGAAAAGTTCCCCAGGCCTCAGAAAAGCTCCATAGCTCAGAGAAGCTCCAAGGCCCCTGAAAAGATCCCCAGGACCAAGAAAAGCTCCGCAGGCCCCACAAAAGTTCCCGAGGCCCCAGAGAAACTCTCCAGCCTGCAAAAGAGCTCCCAATGCCCCAAATAAGTTCCTCAGGCCCCAGAAATGTTCCTCAGATGCCAGAAAAGCTCCCCAGTCCCCAGAAAAGCTCCCTAGGTCCCAGAAAAGTTCCCCAGGCCCCAGAAAAGTTCCCCATGCAACATAAAAGTTTCCCAAGTTTCCAGAAAAGCTCCCCTGACCCCAGAAAAGCTCCTCAGGCCCCAGATAAGCTCCCCAGGTGTCAGGAAGTTTTCCCATGCCCCAAATAAGCTCCCCAGGCCCCAGAAGATCTCCCCAGCCCCAGAAAAGCTCTGCAATACCCAGAAAAGTTCCCCAGGCCTGAGAAAAGCTCCCCAGACCCCAGAAAAGCTCCCAATGCCCCAAATAAGCTCCCCAGGCCCCAGAAATGCTCCAGAGGCCCCAAATAAGCTCCCAAGGCCCAGGAAAAGTTCCCCTGGCCGAAGAAAAGTTCCACAGGCCACAGAAAAGCTCCCCAGGCCCCAGAAAAGCTCCACAGCCCAAGAAAATTATCCCAGGAGCCTGGGGACGACATACAAGGCGTGGGGAGCTTGTGCGGGGCCTTCAGAGCTTATACAGGGCCTGTTGAGATTATCAGGTGGGGAGGTTATTAGGTGCATAGAGAAGCTAGTAGGGGCCTAGGGAGGTTACTAGGAGCCTGCAGACGATATACGGGGCCTAGGGACGTTAAGCAGGGACTGGAGAGGTTATTAGCGGCCTGGGGAGACTATCAGAGGCCTTTGGAGGTTACTACATGCCTGTGGAGGTTATTAGGGGCGTGGGGAGGGTTTTAGCAGCCAGCGGAAGTTATGCACGGCCTGGGGAGATTATTAGAGGATTGGAAAGGTTATTCAGATTCTTAGGGAGGTTATTAGGAGTCTGGGGACGATATACAAGGCCTGAGGAGGTTATAAAGGGCTTGAGAATCTGATGCAGGACCTGGGGAGATTATCAAGGGCCTGGGGATTTTATTAAAGGCCTGGGGAGGTTATTAAGGGCCTGGGGAGGTTATGTGCTAATTTAGGAGGTTATTAGCAGCCTGGAGAGGTTATTAGGGATCTGCAGAGGTTATTAGGGATCTGCAGAGGTTATTAGGGGCCTGTAGAGGTTATGTGCAACCTGGGGAGGTTATTAGGTGTGTGGGGAGGTTATTAAGAGCATAGGGAGGTTATTATGGGCCTGGGGAGGTTAAACGGAACCTGGGAAAGTTATTAGAGGCTTCGAGAGGTTATTAGTGGCCTCGGGAGGTTATGCAGAGCCTGGGAAGGTCATTAGGGGCCTGGGGAGGCTATTAGGGGCCTGGGGAGGTTATTAAGAGCCTGAGGACGATATACAAGGCCTAGGGAAGTTATGCAGAGCCTGGGGAGCTTATACAGGGCCTTAGGACATTATAAAGGGCCGGGGAGGTTATTAGGGGCCTGGGGAGGTTATTAGGTGCATGGGAGGTTATTAGGAGCCTTTGGAGGATATTAGGGGCCTGGGGAGGTTATTAGGGGCCTGGGAGGTTATTAGCGACCTGGGGAGGTTATTACTGGCCTGGAGAGGTTATTAGGAGCCTGCAGACGATATACTGGGCCTGGGGACGTTATGCAGGGACTTTGGAAGTTATTAGGGGCCTGGAGAGATTATCAGGGGCCTGTGGAGGTTACTATGTGCCTGTGGAGGTTATTAGGGGCATGGGGAGGTTTTTAGGAGTCAACAGAGGTTATGCACAGCCTGGGGAGGTTATTAGAGGCCTGGAGAGGTTATTAGGGGCCTGAGGAAGGTTATTAGGAGCCTGAGGACGATATACAGGGCCTGAGGAGGTTATAAAGGGCCTGGGGATCTTATACAGGGCCTGGGGAGATTATCAAAGGCCTGGGGAGGTTATTAGGGGGCATGTGGAGGTTATTAGGGGCCTGGGGAGGTTTTGTGCTGATTTAGGAGGTTATTTGCGGCCGTGGGAGGTTATTAGGGACCTCTGGAGGTTATAAGGGGCCTGTGGAGGTTATACACAACCTGGGGAGGTTATTAGGGGCGTGGGGAGGTTACTAAGAGCCTGATTAGGTTATTAGGGGCCTGGGGGGTTATTTTGGTCTGGGGAGGTTTTACGGAGGCTAGGGAGGTTATTAGGGGCCTGAAGAGGTTGTTATGGGCCTGGGGAGATTATTAGGAGCCTGGAAATGATATACAAGGCCTCGTGAGGTTATGCGGGGCCTGGGGAGCGAGCTTATACAGGCCCTGTTGAGATTATCAGGTGCCTGGGCAGGTTATTAGGTGCATGGGAAAGCTATTAGGGGCCGGGGTAGATTATTAGGAGCCTGCAGATGGTATATGGGGCACTGGGGCATTATGCAGGGTCAGAGAAAGTTATTAGGGGCCTGGGGAGATTATCAGGGGCATGTGGAGGTTACTACATGCCTGTGGAGGTTATTAGGGGCCTGGGGAGGTTTTTAGGGGCCAGCTGACGTTATGCACGGCCTCGAGAGGTTATTAGAGGCCTGGAGAGGTTATTAGGAGCCTGGGGATAATATACAGGGCCTAAGGAGGTTATAAAGAGCCTGGGGATCTTATATAGGGCCTGGGGAGATTATCAAAGCCTGGGGAGGTTATTAGAGGCATTGGGAGGTTATGTGCTAATTTAGGAGGTTATTAGCGGCCTGGGGAGGTTATTAGTGACCTTGGGAGGTTATTAGGGGCCTGTGGAAGTTATGTGCAACCTGGGGAGGCTATTAGACGCCTGGGGAGGTTATGGACAGCATCAGGAGGTTATTAGGGGCCTGGGGAGGTTATTAGAAGCCTGGGGACGATATATAAGGCATGGGGAAGCTATGCAGGGCTTCAGAAGCTTATACAGGGCCTTGGGAGATTATCAAGAACCTGGGGAGGTTATTAGGGGCATGGTGAGGTTATTAGGGGCCTGGGGAGGATATGTCATTCTTGGGGAGGTAATTAGGTGCCATTGCAGGTTATTAGGGGCCTGGGGAGCTTATACAGGGCCTGGGGAGGTTATCAAGGGCCTGGGGAGGTTATTAAGGGCCTGGGGAGGTTATTAGGGGCCTGATGAGGTTATGTTCGACCTTGGGAAGTTATTAGCGGCCTGGGGAGGTTATTAGGAACCTGGTTACGTTGTTATGGGCGTGGGGAGGTTATTAGGAGCCTGGGTAGGTTATTATGGGCCTGGAGAGGTTATTATCGGCCTGGGGAGGTTATTAAGGACCTTTGGAGGTTATTAAAGATCTGGGGAGGTTATACATGGCATGAGGAGGTTATTAAGGGCTTTTGGAGGTTACACAGGGCAGGGGAAAGATATTAGGGGCCTTGGGACGTTATTTGGGGCCTGTGGAGGTTACGCACAACCTGGGGAGGTTATTAGGACGTTGGAGAGGTTATTAGGGGACTGGAGAGGTTATTAAAGACCTGAGGAGGATATTATTGGAATAGCAAGGTTATATGGGGCCTTGGGAAGTTATTAAGGGCTTGGAGAGGTTATTAGGGGCCTTGGGGGGTTATTAGGGGCCTGGGGAGGGTATTAGGAGCCTGGGTACGTTATTAGGGGCCTGCGGACGATATACAGGGACTGGGGAGGTTATGTAGAGCCCGGGGAGCTTATACAGGGCCTTGGGAGATCAAGTGCCTAGGGAAGTTATGCAGGGCCTGGGGAGCTTATACAGAGATTGGAGAGATTATCACGAGTCTGGGGAGGTTATTAAGGGCTTAGGGAGGTTATTAGGGGCCTTGGGAGGCTATTAGGGGCCTGAGGAGGTTATGTGCAACATGGGGAGGTTATTAGGTGCACAGAGAGGTTGTTAGGAGCCTGGGTAGGTTATTAGAGGCTTGTGGAGGTTATTAGGGGCTGGGGGAGGTTATTAGGGGCCTGGAAAGGTTAAACAGGACCTGGAAAAAGTTATTAGGGGCCTGGGGAGGTTATATGCTAATTCAGGAGGTTATTAGCGGCCTGAGGAGGTTATTAGTGACCTGGGGAGGTTATTTGAGGCATGGGGAGGTTGTTAGGGGCCTGGGGACATTGTTAAAGACCTGAGAGGTTATTTGTGGCCTAGGGAGGTTATTAGGGACCTGGGGAGGTTATTAGGGACCTGCAGAGGTTATTAGAGGCCTGGGGAGGATATGCACAGACTTGGGAGGTTATTAGGGGCCTGGGGGCGATATATAAGGCATGGGGAAGTTATGCAGGGCCTGGGGAGTTTATACAGGGCCTTGGGAGATTATCAAGGACCTTGGGAGGTTATTAGGGGCGGGATGAGGTTATTATGGGCCTGATGAGGATATGTCAGGCTTGGTGAGGTAATTAGGGGCCTTTGCAGGTTATTAGGGCAGTGGGAGCTTGTACAGGGCCTTGAGAGATTATCAAGGGCCTGGGGAGGTTATTAAGGGCTTGGGGATGTTATTAGGGGCCTGGGGAGGTTATGTGCAACATGGGGAGGTTATTAGGTGCACTGAGAGGTTGTTAGGAGCCTGGGGAGGTTATTAGAGGCCTGGGGAGGTTATTAGGGGCCTGGGGAGGTTATTAGGGGCCTGGAGAGGTTAAACAGGACCTGGAAAAGTTATTGGGGGCCTGGGGAGGTTATATGCTAATTCAGGAGGTTATTAGCGGCCTGAGGAGGTTGTTAGTGACCTGGGAGGTTATTTGGGGCGTGGGGAGGTTATTAGGGTGCTTGGGAGGTTATTTGGGGCCTAGGGACATTGTTAGAGACCTGGGAGGTTATTTGTGGCCTGGGGAGGTTATTAGGGACCTGGGGAGGTTATTAGGGACCTGTGGAGGTTATTAGAGGCCTGGGGAGGTTATGCACAGCCTCGGGAGATTATTAGGGGCCTGGGGACGATATGCAAGGCATAGGGAAGTTATGCAGGGCCTGGAGAGTTTATACAGGGCCTTGGGAGATTATCAAGGACCTGGGGAGGTTATTAGGGGCATGATGAGGTTATTAGGGGCCTGATGAGGATATGTCAGGCTTGGGGAGGTAATTAGGGTCCTTTGCAGGTTATTAGGGCAGGGGGAGCTTGTACAGGGCCTGGGGAGATTATCAAGGGCCTGGGGAGGTTATTAAGGGCCTGGGGAGGTTATTAAGGGCCTGATGAGGTTATGTGCGACCTGGGCAAGTTATTAGTGGCCTGAGGAGGTTATTAGGGACCTGGTTATGTTATTATGGGCGTGGGGAGGTTATTAGGAGCCTGGGTAGGTTATTATGGGCCTGGAAAGGTTACTACAGGCCTTGGGAGGTTATTAGGGGCCTGTGAAGGTTATTAAAGGCCTGGGAAGGTTGTACACGGCATGGGGAGGTTATTAGGGGCCTTTGGAGGTTACACAGGGCAGGGGGAAGATATTAGGGGCCTTGGGAGGTTACACAGGGCAGGGGGAAGATATTAGGGGCCTTGGGAGGTTATTTGGGGCCAGTGGAGGTTACGAACAACCTGGGGGAGGTTATTAGGACCTTGGAGAGGTTATTAGGGGACTGGAGAGGTTATTAAAGGCCTGGGGAGGATATTAGGGAAATGGCAAGGTTATATGGGCTTGGAGAGGTTATTAGGGGCCTTGGGGGGTTATTAGAGGCCTGGGGAAGGTATTAGCAGCCTGGGGAGCTTATATAGAGACTGGAGAGATTATCACGAGTCTGGGGAGGTTATTAAGGGCTTGGGGAGGTTATTATGGGCCTGGTAGGTTATTAGGGGCCTGGGGAGGTTATATGCAAAATGGGGAGGTTATTAAGTGCACAGGGAGGTTGTTAGGAGCCTGGGGAGGTTATTAGACGCCTGGGGACGTTATTAGGGGCATGGGGAGGTTATTAGGGGCCTGGGAGGTTAAACTGGACCTAGAAAATTTATTTGGGGCCTGGGGAGGTTATTAGAGCCTCGGGAGGTTTTGAGCGGCCTGGGGAGGTTATTAGGGGTCTGAAGAAGTTATACAGGGCTTTGGAAAGTTATTTAAGGCCTAGGGAGGTTATTAGTGGCCTCAGGAGGTTATTAGGATCCTTGGAACGACATATGTGGCCTGAAGAAATAACGCACACCCTGGGGAGCTTATACAGGGCCTGGGGAGATTATCACGAGGCTGGGGAGGATATTAGGGGCCTGGGTAGGGCATTAGGGGCTTGGGGAGGTTATAAGGGACCTGGGGAGGTTATTAGGGGACTGGGGAGGTTATGTGCAACATCGGGAGGTTATTATGGGCGTGGTGAGGTTATTAGGAATATGGGAAGGTTATTAGGGTCCTGGTGAGGTTATTACGGGCCTGGGAGCGTTATAAGGGACCTGGGGAGGTTATGCGCTGCCTGGAGAGTGTATTAATGGCCTGGGGAGGTCATTAGAGCCTGGAGAGGTTCAATGAGACCTAAGGAAATTATCTGGATCCTGGGGAGGTTATTAGGGGCCTATGGAATTTGTTAGGAGCCAGAAGACCACATACGGGGCTGGTGACGCTATGCAGGGCCTCAGGAGCTTATACAGGGTCTGGGGAGATTATTAAAGGCCTCGGGAGGTTATTAGGGGCCTGGGGAGGTTATGTGCGGTTTGAGGAGGTTATGAGGGGCCTGGGTAGGTCCTTAAGAGCCTAGGGAGCTTATACAGAGCTTGTGGAAGTTATTAGGAGCCTGGAAACAATATACGGGGTCTGGGGAGGTTATGCAGGGCCTGGGGAGCTTATACAGAGCCTGGGAAGATTATCAAGCACCCAGGGAGGTTATTAGTGTCCTGGGAGGTTATTAGGGGCCTGGGGAGGTTATTAGGGGCTTGTGGAGGTTATTAGGGGCCTGGGGAGGTTATTAGAGCCTGGGGACGTTTTGAGGCGCCTGGGGAGGTTATTAGAGGTCTGGGGAGGTTATACAGGGCTTGGAAAAATTATTTAAAGCCTGGGGAGGTCGTTAGGGGCCTAGGGAGATTATTAGGAGCCTCGGGACGATATATGGGGCCTGAAGAAATAACACACGCCCTGAGGAGCTTATACAGGGCCTCGGGAGATTATCAAGAGGCTGGGAGGTTATTAGGGGCCTGAGGAGGTTATTATTGGCTTGTGGAGATTATTAGGGGCCTGGGGAGGTTATTAGGGGTCTGAGTAAGGTATTAGGGGCTTTGGACGTTATTAGGGGCCTGGGGAGGTTATTAAGGGCCTGGGGAGGTTATTAAAGGCCTGGCTAGGGTATTATGGGCTTTTGGAGGTTATTAGGGGCCTGGGAGGTTATTTACAACCTGGGAAGGTTATTAGGAGCCTGGGGAGGGTATTACGGGCCTGTGTATGTCATTAGGGGCCTGGGGTGGTTATTAGGGGCCCGGGAAGGTTATTAGGGGCCTGAGGAGGTCATTAGTTGCCAGAGGAGGTTATGTGCAACATAGGGAGGTTATTAGGGGTGTGGGGAGGTTATTAGGAGCCTGGGGAGGTTATTATGGTCCTGGGGAAGTTATTACGGCCTGGGGACGTTATTAGGGGCTTGGAGAGGTTATCATAGCCTGGGGAGGTTATTAAGAGCCTGGGGAGGTTATTAGAGCCTGGAGAGGTTAAATGGGACCTGAGGAGGTTATTAAGAGCCTAGGGAGGTTATTAGGGGCCTGTGGAAGTTGATAGTAGCCAAAAGACGAGATACGGGGCTGGTGACGTTATGCAGGGCCAAAAGACGAGATACGGGGCTGGTGACGTTATGCAGGGCCTCGGGAGCTTATTCAGGACCTGGAGAGATTATCAAAGGCCTGGGAGGTTATTAAGGGCCTGGGGAGGTTATGTACAACCTGGGAATGTTATTAGGGGCCTGGGGAGGCTATGCATGGCCTGGGGATGTTATTAAGGGCCTGGATAGATTATTAGGGGCCTAGGGAGGTTATTAGGAACCTGGGGAGGTTATGCAGGGCCTGGGGAGCTTATTCAGGGCCTTGGGAGATTATCAAGGGCCTTGGGAGGTTATGATGAGCCTGGGACAATGTACAGGGCCTGGCGACATTATGCAGGGCCTGTGGAGCTTATACAGGGCTTGGGGAGATTTTCAAGGGCCTGGGGAGGTTATAAGGAGACTAGAAAGGTTATTAGGGGCATGGGGAGGTTATGTGCATTAACAGGAGGTTATTAGGTGCCTGGGTAGATTATTAATGGCCTAGGGAGCTTATACAGGGTTTATGGAGGTTATAAGGGGCCTGGGGAGATTATTAGGAGCCTGTGGAGGTTACTACATGTCTGTGGAGGTTATTAGGGGCCTGGAGACGTTTCTAGGGGCCAGCGGAGGATATGCACAGCCTGGGGAGGTTATTAGAGGCCTACAGATGTTATTAGAGGCCTGGGGGAGGTTATTATGAGCCTGGGGACGATATACGGGGCCTGAGGAGGTTATAAAGGGCCTGGAGATCTTATACAGGGCCTGGGGAGATTATCAAGGGCCTGGGGAGGTTATTACGGAACTGGGGAGGTTACTAGGGGCCTAGGGAGGTTATGTGCGAATTTAAAAGGCTATTAGCGGCCTGGGGAGGTTATTAGGGATCTGGGGAGGTCATTAGGTGCCTGTGGAGGTTATGCACAACCTGGAGAGGTTATTAGGGGCGTGGGGAGGTTATTAGGAGCCTGGGGACGTTATTAGGGACCTGGAGAGGTTAAACGGGACCTGGGAAAGTTATTAGGGCCCTCGGGAGGTTATTAGGGGCCTGGTGAGGTTATGTGCAGCCTGGGAAGGTTATTAAGGGCCTTGGGAGATTATCAACGGCCTTGGGAGGTTATTGGGAGGTTATTAGTAGCCTGGGGACGATATACAAGGTGTGGGGAAGGTATGCAGGGCATGGTGAGCTTATACAGGGCCTTGGGAGATTATCAATGGCCTTGGAAGGTTATTAGGGGCCTGGGGAGGTTATTAGCTGCCTGGGGAGGTTATGTCAGGCCTGGGGAGGTAATTTGGGGCCTTGGGAGGTTATCAAGGGCTTGGGGAGCTTATTCAGGGCCTGAGGAGATTATCAAGGGCCTGGGGAGGTTATTAGAGGCCTGGAGAGGTTATTAGGGGCCTAAAGGAGGTTATTAGGCGCCTGGGTACGATATACAAGGCCTGAGGAGGTTATAAATTGCCTGGAGATCTTATGCAGGGTCTGGGGAAATTATCAAGGGCCTTGGGATTTTATTAGGAGCCTGGAGAGGTTATTAGAGGCCTGGGGAGGTTATGTGCCAATTTAATAGATTATTAGCAGTCGGAAGAGGTAATTAGGGACCTGCAGAGGTTATTAGGGGCCTGTGGAGGTTATGTGCAACCTCCAGAGGTTAAGAGCCTTGGGAGGTTATTAGGGGCCTGGGGAGGTTATTAGGGGCCTGGGGACTTTATTAAGGGCCTGGGAGGTTATGCATGGCCTGGGGAGGTTATTAGGGGCCTGGGGAGGTTATTAGGGACCTGGAGAGGTTAAACGGGACCTGGGGAAGTTATTAGGGGTCTTGGGACGTTATTAGGAGCCTAAGGAGGTTATGCACACCCTGGGGAGGTTATTACGGGCCTGGGGAGGTTATTTGGGGCCTGGGGAAGTTATAGGAGCCTGGGGACTATATACAAGGCCTGGGGAAGTTATGCAGCTCCTTGGGAGCTTATACATGACACTGGGAGATTATCGAGGGCCCAGAGAGGTTATTAGGCCCATGGGGAGGTTATTAGGAGCCTTCGGAGGATATTATGGGCCTGGGGAGGTTATTAGGGACCTGGGAGGTTATTAGGGGCCTGTTGAGGTTATTAGTAACCTGGAGAGGTTAAACAGGTCCTGGAAAAGTTAATAGTGGCCTGGGGAGCTTATTAGGGCCTGAAGAGGTTATTATGGCCTGGGGAGGTTATTAGGAGCCTGGGGAATCTATTAGGTGCCTGGGGAGGTTATGGGGGCCAGGGGAGCTTATACATGGCCTGTTGAGATTATCAGGGGCCTGGGCAGGTTATTAGGTGCCTGGGGAAACTATTAGGGGCCTGGAGAGGTTATTAGGAGCCTGCAGATGCTATACAGGGCCTGAGGACGTTATGCAGGGACTAGGAAGGTTATTAGGGGCCTGGGGAGATTTTCAGGGGCCTGTGGAGGTTACTACGTGCCTGTGGAGGTTATTAAGGGCCTGTGGAGGTTTTTAGGAGCCAGCAGAGGCTATGCACGGCCTCGGGAGGTTACTAGAGGCCTGGAGAGGTTATTAGGGGCCTAGGGGAGGTTATTAGGAGCCTGGGGACGATATACGGGGCCTGAGCAGGTTATAAAGGGCCTGGGGACGATATACGGGGCCTGAGGAGGTTATAAAAGGCCTGGGGATCTTAAACAGGGCCTGGGGAGATTATCAAAGGCCTGGGGAGGCTATTAGGTGCCTTAGGAGATTATGTGGTAATTTAGGAGGTTATTTGCGGCCTTTGGAGGTTATTAGGGACCTGGGGAGGTTATGTACAACCTGGGAACGTTATTAGGGGCCTGGGGAGGCTATGCACGGCCTGGGGATGTTATTAAGGGCCTGGATAGATTATTAGGGGCCTAGGGAGGTTATTAGGAACCTGGGGACGATATACAGGGCCTGGGGAGGTTATGCAGGGCCTGGGGAGCTTATTCAGGGCCTTGGGAGATTATCAAGGGCCTTGGGAGGTTATGATGAGCCTGGGACAATGTACAGGGCCTGGCGACATTATGCAGGGCCTGTGGAGCTTATACAGGGCTTGGGGAGATTTTCAAGGGCCTGGGGAGGTTATAAGGAGACTAGAAAGGTTATTAGGGGCATGGGGAGGTTATGTGTATTAACAGGAGGTTATTAGGTGCCTGGGTAGATTATTAATGGCCTAGGGAGCTTATACAGGGTTTACGGAGGTTATAAGGGGCCTGGGGAGATTATTAGGAGCCTGTGGAGGTTACTACATGTCTTTGGAGGTTATTAGGGGCCTGGAGACGTTTCTAGGGGCCAGCGGAGGATATGCACAGCCTGGGGAGGTTATTAGAGGCCTACAGATGTTATTAGAGGCCTGGGGGAGGTTATTAGGAGCCTGGGGACGATATACGGGGCCTGAGGAGGTTATAAAGGGCCTGGAGATCTTATACAGGGCCTGGGTAGATTATCAAGGGCCTGGGGAGGTTATTACGGAACTGGGGAGGTTATTAGGGGCCTAGAGAGGTTATGTGCGAATTTAAAAGGCTATTAGCGGCCTGGGGAGGTTATTAGGGATCTGGGGAGGTCATTAGGTGCCTGTGGAGGTTATGCACAACCTGGGGAGGTTATTACGGAATTGGGGAGGTTATTAGGGGCCTAGGGAGGTTACGTGCGAATTTAAAAGGCTATTAGCGGCCTTTGGAGGTTATTAGGGACCTGGGGAGGTTATTAGTGGCCAGTGGAGGTTATCTGCAACCTGGGGAGGTCATAGGAGCATGGGGAGGTTATTAAGAGCCTGGGGAGGTTATTAGGGGCCTTGGGAGGTTATTAGGGCCTGGGGAGATTTTACAGGGCCAAGGGAGGTTATTAGGGGCCTGAAGAGGCTATTATTGGCCTGGGGAGGTTAATAGGAACCTGGGGACGATATGCAAGGCCTTGGGAGGTTATGTATGGCCTGGGGAGTTTATACAGAGCCTGTTGAGACTATCAGGGGCATGGGCAGGTTATTAGTTGCTTGGGCAAGCTATTAGGGGCCTGTGGAAATTATTATGAGCCTGCGGATGATACACGGGGCCTGGGGACGTTATGTGCAAATTTAGGAGGTTATTAGCGGCCTGGGGAGGTTATTAGGGACCCGGGGAGGTTATTAGGGGCCTGTGGAGGTTATACGCAACCTGGGAAGGTTATTAGGGGCGCGGGGAGGTCATTAAGAGACTGGGGAGATTATTAGGGGCCTGGAGAGGTTAGGCGTGGCCTGGGGAAGCTATTAGGGGTCTGGGGAGGTTATTAGGGTCCTGGAGAGGTTAAACGGGACCTGGGAAATTTATTTTCGGCCTCGGGAGGTTATTAGGGGCCTGGAGAGGTTATGCCCAGCCTCAGGAGGTTATTAGGGGCCTGGGAGGTTATTAGTGGCCTGGGGAGGTTATTAGGGCCCTGGGAGGTTATTAGGGGCCTGGGGAGGTTATGTGCGACCTGGGGAGGTTATTAGGGGCGTGGGGAGGTTATTAAGAGCCTGGGGAGGTTATTAGGGGCCTTGGGAGGTTATTAGGGCCTTGGGAGATTTTACGGGACCTAGGGAGGTTATTAGGGGCCTGAAGAGGTTATTATGGGCCTGGGGAGGTTACTACTATACTGGGGACGATATGCAAGGCCTTGGGAGGTTATGCAGGGCCTGGGGAGTTTATACAGGGCCTGTTGAGATTATCAGGGGCATGGGCAGGTTATTAGGTGCCTGGGGAAGTATTAGGGGCCTGTGGAAGTTATTATGAGCCTGCGGATAATATACGAAGTTTGGGGAGGCTATGTGCAAATTTAGGAGGTTATTAGCGGTCTGGGGAGGTTATTAGGGACCCGGTAAGGCTATTAAGGGCCTGAGGAGGTTATATGCAACCTAGGAAGGTTATTAGGGGCGTGGGGAGGTCATTAAGAGACTGGGGAGATTATTAGGGGCCTGGAGAGGTTATGCGTGGCCTGGGGAAGCTATTAGGGGTCTGGGGAGGTTATTAGGGTGCTGGAGAGGTTAAACGGGACCTGGGAAATTTATTTTCGGCCTCGGGAGGTTATTAGGGGCCTGGAGAGGTTATGCCCAGCCTCAGGAGGTTATTAGGGGCCTGGGAGGTTATTAGTGGCCTGTGGAGGTTATTAGGGCCCTGGGAGGTTATTAGGGGCCTGGGGAGGTTATGTGCGACCTGGGGAGGTTATTAGTTTCCTAGAGAGGTTATGCACGGCCTGGGGATCTTACTAGTTGCTTGGATAGGTTATGAGGGGCCTGAGGAGGTTATTAGGAACCTGAGGACAATATACAGGGCCTGGGGAGGTTATGCAGGGCCTCGGGAGCTTATACAGAGCCTTGTAAGATTATCTAGGGCCTGGGGAGGTTTTTATGACCCTGGGGCAATGTACAAGGCCTGGGGACGTTTTGCAGGGCCTGGGGAGCATATACAGACCCTGGGGAGATTCTCAAGGGCTTAGTAAGGTTATTAGGAGCCTAGTGAGGTTATTAGGGGCCTGTGGAGATTATGTGCATCCCAGGGAGGTTTTTAGGTGCCTGGGTAGGTTATTAAGAGCCTAAAGAGGTTATTATGGGCCTAGAAAGATTATTAGGAGCCTGGGGACGATATGCAAGGCCTGGGGAGGTTATGCGGGCCTGGGGAGCTTATACAGGGCCTGGGCAGGTTATTAGGTGCTTGCAGAAGCTATTAGGGGCTTGGGGAGGTTATCAGGAGCGTGTGCACAATATACAGGGACTGGGGACGTTATGCAGGGACTGGAGAGGTTATTAGGGGCCTGGGGAGATTATCAGGTGCCTGCAGAGGTTACTAGGTGCCTGTGGAGGTTATTAATGGCCTGGGGAGGTTATTAATGGCCTTCGGAGGTTATGCATGGCCTGGGGAGGTTATTAGGGGCCTGGAGAGGTTCTTAGGGGACTGGGGGAGGTTATTAAGAGCCTGGGGACGGTACAGGGGGCCTGGAGAGGTTATGCAAGGCTTGGGGAGTATATACAGGGCTTAGAAAGATTATCAAGTGCATGGGGAGGTTGTTAGGTTATTAAGGGTTATTAAGGGCCTGGAAAGGTTATTAGGGGCCTGGAAAGGTTATGTGCAGACTTGGGAGGTTATTAGGGGCCTGGGGAGGTCATTAGTGGCCTGCAGAGGTTGTTAGTGGCCCAGGGAGGTTATTAGGGGCCTGGGGAAATTATTAAGAACCTGGGGACAGTATACTGGGCCTGGGGAGGTTATTAAGAGCCTGGGGATGGTATACTGGGCTTGGGGAGGTTATGCAAGGCTTGGGGAGCTTATACAGGGCTTGGGGAGATTACCAAGTGCCTGGTGAGGCTATTAGGGGCGTGGAGAGGTTATTAGAGGCCTGGGGAGGTTATTAGGGGCCTTGCGAGGTTATGTGTGGCCTAGGGAGTTTATTAGCTGCATGGGGAGGTTAATAAGTGCCTGGGGAGGTTATTAGTAGACTGGCTAGGTTATGTGTGGCCTGGGGAGGTTATTAGGGGCCTGGAGACGCTGTTAGGAGCCTGGGGAGGTTATTAGGAGCTTGGAAAGGATATGCACAACCTGGGAAGGTTATTAGGGACATATGGAGGTTATTAGGAGCCTGGAGAGGTTATTAGAGACCTGGGGAGGTTATTAAAGGTCTGTGGAGGTTATACAGGGAATGGGGCCCTATTAGGGGCCTGGGGAGGCTGTTAGGAGCTTTGGGACGATATACGGGGCCTGGGGAGGTTCTGTGCTGCCTGTTGAGATTATCAGGTGCCTGAAGAGGTTATTAGGGGTCTGGGGATGTTATGCACAGCTTGGGGAGGTTATTAGGGGCCTAGGAAGGTTATTAGGGGCCTGGGAAGGTTATTAGGAGCCTGCGGACGATATACAGGGCCTGGTGAGGTTATGCAGGACCTCAGGAACTTATACAGGGCCTGGGAAGATTATCAAGGGCATGGGGAGGTTATTAGTGGACTGCGGAGGTTATTAGGGGCCTTTGGAGGTAAATATTGGCATTTGGGAGGTTATGTGTGGCCTGGGGAGGTTATTAGGTGCCTGAGGAAGTTATAAAGGGCCTTCGGAGGTTATTAGGGGCCTGGGGAGGTTATGCAGGGCCTGGGGGGCTTATACAGGACCTGTTGAGATTATCAGGGACCTGGGCAGGTTATTCGGTGCCTGCGGAAGCTATTAGGGGCCTGGGGAGGTTATTAGGAGCCTGCAGACGATATACGGGGACTGGGGATGTTATGCAGGGACAGGGGAGGTTGTTAAGGGCCTAGGTAGATTATCAGCGGCCTGCGGATTTTATTAGATGCCTGTGAAGGTTACTAATGGCATGGGGAGGTTATTAGGGGCCTGGAGAGGTTATTTGGGGCATGGGGGAGGTTATTAGGAGCCTGAGGACGATATACTAGGCCACAGGAGGTTATACATGGCCTGAGGAGCTTGTACAGGGTCTGGGGAGATTGTCAAGAGCCTGGGAAGGTTATTAGGGGCCTGGAGAGGTTATTAGGGGCCTGGGGAGGTTACTAGGTGCCTTTGGAGGTTATGCACAGTCTGGGGAGGTTATTAGGTGCCTAGGGACGTTATTAGGGGCCTGGGAAGGTTATTAGGAGCCTGGTGACGACATACCGGGCCTGGGGAGGTTATTAGGAGCATTGGAAGCTCATTAAGCACCTGGAGAGGTTCTGCACAACCTGGGGAGGTTATTAGGGACCTGGTGAAGTTGTTAGAGGCCTGGGGAGGCTATAAGGGGCCTGGGGAGGTTATTAAAAGCCTGGGGATGGTATGCAGGGCCTGGGAAGGTTATGCAAGGCTTGGGGAGTTTATACAGAGCATGGGGAGATTATCAAGTGCCTGGGGATGTTATTAGAGGCCTGGGTAGGTTATTAGGCGCCTCGGGAGGTTATTAGGGGCATCGCGAGGTTATTTGCGGCCTAGGGAGGTTATTAGGTGCCTTGGGAGGTTATTAAGAGCTTGGGGAGGCTATTAGGGGCCTGGAGAGGTGATGTATGGCCTGGGAAGGTTATTAGGGACCTGGGGAGGTTATTAGAGGCTTGTGGAGGTTATTAGGGACCTTGCAAGGTTATTAAGAGCCTGTGGACGGTATGAAGGGCCTGGGGAGGTCATTAAGAGCCTCTGGATGGTATACTTGGCCTGGGGAGGTTATGCAAGGCATGGGAGCTTATGCAGGGCTTGGGGACATTATCAAGTGCCTGGTGAGGTTATTAGGGGCCTGGGGAGGTTATTAGTGCCCTTGTGAGGTTATGTGTTGCCTAGGGAGGTTACTAGGTGCCTGTGGAGGCTATTAAGGGCCTGGTGAGGTTATTAATGGCCTGGGGAGGTTATCACGAGGCTGGAGAGGTTTATGGGCCTTGGGAGGTTGTTAGATGCCTAGGGAGGTTATTATGAGCCTGGGGAGGTTAATAAGGGCCTGGAAAGGTTATGTGCAACATCAGAAGGTTTATAGGGGTGATGGGAGGTTATTAGCAGCCTGGGGAGGTTATTAGCATCCTGGGGAGGTTATTATGGGCCTGGGAACGTTATTACGGGCCTGGGGAGGTTATGCGCGATCTGGGGAGCTTATTAAGAGCCTGGAGAGGATATTAGAGCCTCGGGAGGTTAAACGGGACAAGAGAAGTTATAAGGATCCTGGGGAGGTTATTTAGGGCCTATGGAGGTTATTATGGGCCTGGAGAGGTTATTAGCACACTGGGGAGGTTATTAGGGGCCTTGGGACGTTATTAGGGGTCTGAGAGGTTATTACGGATATGGAGAGGTTAAACTGGAACTGGGGAAGTTATTAGCGGCCTCGGGAGGTTATTAGGGGCTTTTGGAGGTTATGCACAGCCTGGGGAGGTTATTAGTAGATTGGTGAGCTCATTATGGGCATGGGTAGGTTATGCACAACCTGGGGAGGTTATTAGGGACCTGGTAAGGTTGTTAGAGGCCTAGAGAGGTTATTAGAGGACTGGAGAGGTTATTAAGTGCCTGGGGACGGTATACAGAGCCTGGGGAGGTTATGCAAGGCTTGGGGAGCTTATGCAGGGCTTGGGAAGATTATTAATTGCCTTGGGTGGTTATTAGGTGCCTGGGGAGGTTATTATGTGTCTGGGAAGGTTATTAAGGGCCTCGTGAGGTTATGTGCGGCCTAGTGAGGTTATTAGGTGACTGAGGAGGCTATTAAGGACCTGGGGAGGTTATGTGCAACCTGGTGAGATTATCAGGGGCCTGGGAAGGTTATTAGGGGCCTGGGGAGGTTATTAGGTGCCTCAAGAGGTTATGTGTGGCCTAGGGAGGTTATTTGGGGCCTGGGAAGGTTATTAAGGTCCTAGGAAGGTTATTAGGCACCTGGGGAGGTTATTAAGAGCCTGACAACGGTATACTGGGCCTGGGGAGGTTATGCAAGGCTTGGGAAGCATACACAGGGCTTTGAGAGATTATCAAGTGCCTGGGGAGGTTATTAGGTGCCTATGGAGGTTATTATTATCCTGGGGAGGTTATTAGGGCCCTTGAGAGGTTATGTGCAGACTGGGGAGGTTATTAGGGGCCTGGGAAGGTTATTAAGAGCCTGGGGACGGTATAATGGGCATGGGGAGGTTATTAAGAGCCTCGGGATGATATGCTTGGCCTGAGGAGGTTATGCAAGGCATGGGAGCCTATACAGGGTTTGGGGAGATTATAAAGTGCCTGGTGAGGTTACTAAGGGCCTGGGGAGGTTATTAGGAGGCCTTGTGAGGTTATGTGTGGCTTTGGGAGGTTATTAGGTACCTGGGGAGGTTATTAAGGGCCTGGGGAGGTTATTACTGGCCTGGGGAGGTTATCACGAGGCTGGGGAGGTTTCAAGGGCCTCAGGAGGTTGTTAAAGGCCTGGGGAGGTTATTAGGAGCCTGGGGAGGTTATTAAGGGCCTGGGGAGGTTATATGCAACATCAGGAGGTTATTAGGGGGGCGAGGGGAGGTTATTAGCAGCCTGGGGAGGTTATTGGCGTCCTGCGGAGGCTATTACGGGCCTGGGAACGCTATTAGGGGCCTGGGGAGGTTATGCGCAGGCTGGGGAGCTTATTAAGGGCCTGGAGAGGATATTAAAGCCTCAAGAGGTTAAACGGGACCAGGGGAAGTTATAAGGATCCTAGGGAGGTTATTAGGGGCCTGGAAAGGTTATTAGGGGCCCATAGAGGTTATTAGGGACTTGAGGAGGTTATTAGAGACCTGGGAAGGTTATACAGGGACTTGGGAAGTTATTAGGGGCCTGGGGAAGTTATCTGCAACATGGGGAGGATATTAGGGGCGTGGGTAGGTTATTAGCAGCCTGTGGAGGATATTAGGGTTCTGGGGACGTTATTACGGGCCTGCGGAGGTTATGCGCGGCCTGGGGGGGCTATTAAAGGCCTGGGGAGGATATTAGAGCCTGGAGAGGTTAAACGGGACCTGGGGAAGTTATTAGGATCCTGGGAAGGTTATTAAGAGACTGGGAAGGTTATTAGGGGCCTGTGGAGGTTGTTAGAAGCCAGAAGAAGACATTCGGGGCTTGGTGACGTTATGCAGGACCTCGGGAGCTTATACAAAGCCTGGGGAGATTATCAAGGGCCTGGCGAGGTTATTAGGAGCCTGGGGAGGTTATGTGCAGTTAGAAGAGGTTCTTTGGGGCCTGGGTAGGTTATTATGGGCCTGGAGAGCTTATGCAGGGCTTGGGGAGGTTAATAGTGGTGTGGATGTTATGCACAACCTAGGGAAGTTATTAGACACGTAGGGAGGTTATTAGGAGACTGGGGAGGTTATTACGGGTCTGGGGAGGTTATTAGGGGCCTGGGGAGAATATACAGGGACTGCGGAAGTTATTAGGGGCTTGGGTAGGTTATGCAGAGCCTGGGGAGGTTATTATGGACCTTGAGAGGTTATTACGGACCTGAGGAGGTAATTAATAGCCTGGAAACGATATACGAGGCCTGGGGAGGTTATGCACGGCCTGGGGTGCTTCTACAGGGTCTATGGAGATTATCAAGGGCCTGGGGAGGTTATTAGTGACCTGTAAAGGTTATTAGGGGCCTAGGGAGGTTATGCACCCCCTAGGGAGGTTAATAGGGGCCTGCATAGGTTATTAGGGGAGGTTATTAGGAACCTGGGGACGGTTATGCAGGGTCTGGGGAGATTATCAATGGCCTGGGGAGGTTATTAGGAGCTTCGGGAGGTTATTAGGGGCATGAGGAGGTTATGTTCATCCTGGGGAGGTTACTAGGTGGTTGGGTAGGTTATTAAGGGCCTGGGAGCTTATACAGGGCTTGGGGAGGTTATAAGGGAACTGGGGAGGTTATTAGGGGCATCGGGAGGTTATTAGGAGCATTCAGAGGTTATTAGGGGCCTTGGGAGGTTATTAGGGGCTTGGGAGGTTATTAGGAGCCTTGGGGGCGTTATTAGTGGCCTGGAGAGGTTAAATGGGACCTGGAAAAGTTATTAGGGGCCTGGGGAGGTTATTAGCAGCCTGGGGAGGTTTTACGGTGCCTAAGGAGGTTATTAGTGGCCTGAAAAGGTTATTATGGGCCTGGGGAGGTTGTTAGGAGCCTGGGGGCGATATACAAGGCCCGGGGAGGTTATGCAGGGCCAGGGGAGCTTATACAGAGCCTGTTTAGATTATAAGGGGCCTGGGCAGGTTATTAGGTGCCTGCAGAAGCTATTAGGGGCCTGCAGACGATATATTGGGCCTGGGGACGTTATGCGGGGACTGGGGAGATTATTAGGGATCTGGGGAGATTATCAGGGGCCTGTGGAGGTTACTACGTGCCTGTGGAGGTTATTAGGGGCCTAGAGAGGTTTTTAGGGGTCAACAGAGGTTATGCACATCCTGAGGAGGTTATTAGAGGCCTGGAGAGGTTACTAGGGGCCTGGGGAGGTTATTAGGAGCCTGGAAACAATATATGGGGATTGAGGAGGTTATAAAGAGCCTGGGGATCTTGTACAGGGCCTGCGGAGATTATCAAGGGCCTGGGGGGTTATTAGGGGACTAGGGAGGTTATTAGGGGCCTGGGGAGGTTATTAGGGGCCTGGGGACGTTAAGTACGAATTTAGGAGGTTATTAGCGGCATCGCAACCTAGGGAGGTTATTAGCGGCATCATGAGGTTATTAGGAGCCTAGGGAGGTTATTAGGGGCCCAGGGAGCTTATACAGGCCCTGGGGAGAATATCAGGGGCCTGGGGAGGTTATTAGGGACCTGGGGAGGATATCTGCGACCTGGGGAGGTTATTAGCGGCATGGGGAGGTTATTAGGGACCTGGTTATGTTATTACGGGCGTGGGGAGGTTATTAGGAGCCTGGGGGGTTATTAGGGGACTGGGGACGTTATTAGAGGCCTGGGAACATGATTAGGGGTCTGAGAAGTTATTATGGACATGGAGACGTTAAACTGGACCTGTGGAAGTTATTAGGGGCCTGGGGAGGTTATTAGGTGCCTGTGGATGTTACTACGTGCCTGTGGAGGTTATTAGGGGCCTGGAGAGGTTTTTAGGGGCCAGCAGAGGTTATGCACATCCTGGGGAGGTTATTAGGGGCTTGGGGGAGGTTATTAGGAGCCTGGAAACGATATACGGGGATTGAGGAGGTTATAAAGGGCCTGGGGATCTTGTACAGGGCCTGCAGATATTATCAAGGGCCTGGGGAGGTTATTAGGGGACTAGGGAGGTTATTAGGGGCCTGGGGAGGTTACTAGGGGCCTGGGGAGGTTATGTGCGAGTTTAGGAGGTTATTAGCGGCATCGCAACCTAAGGAGGTTATTAGCGGCGTCATGAGGTTATTAGGAGCCTCGGGAGGTTATTAGGGGCCTGGGGAGCTTACACACGACCTGGGGAGAATATCAGGGGCCTGGGGAGGTTATTAATGGCCTTGGGAGGTTATTAGGGGCCTTGGGAGGTTATTAGGGGCCTGGGTAGGTTATGTGCGACCAGGGGAGGTTATTAGTGGCCTGGAAACGATATACGGGGATTGAGGAGGTTATAAAGGGCCTGGGGATCTTGTACAGGGCCTGCAGATATTATCAAGGGCCTGGGGAGGTTATTAGGGGACTAGGGAGGTTATTAGGGGCCTGGGGAGGTTACTAGGGGCCTGGGGAGGTTATGTGCGAGTTTAGGAGGTTATTAGCGGCATCGCAACCTAAGGAGGTTATTAGCGGCGTCATGAGGTTATTAGGAGCCTCGGGAGGTTATTAGGGGCCTGGGGAGCTTACACACGACCTGGGGAGAATATCAGGGGCCTGGGGAGGTTATTAATGGCCTTGGGAGGTTATTAGGGGCCTTGGGAGGTTATTAGGGGCCTGGGTAGGTTATGTGCGACCAGGGGAGGTTATTAGTGGCCTGAGGAGGTTATTAGGGACCTGGTTACGTTATTAGGGGCGTGGGGAGGTTATTAGGAGCCTGGGTGGTTATTAGGGGACTTGGGCGTTATTAGGGGCCTGGGGACATTATTAGGGGTCTGAGAGATTATTAAGGACATGGAGAGGTTAAACTGGACCTGGGGAAGTTATTAGGGGCCTGGGGAGGTTATTAGGTGCCTTTGGAGGATATGCACAGCCTGTAGAGGTTATTAGGAGACTGGTGAGCTCATTAGGGGCATGGGAAGGTTATTAAAGGACTAGGGAGTTTATTAGGGGCCTGAGGAGGTTATTAGGGGCCTGGGGAGGTTATTAGGGGCCTGGGTAGGTTATGTGCAAATTTAGGAGGTTATTAGCGGAATGGGGAGGTTATTTGGGACCTGGGGAGGTTATTAGGGCCCTGTTGAGGTTATGCACAACCTAGGGAGGTTATTAGCGGCATCATGAGGTCATTAGGAGCCTGGGGAGGTTATTAGGGGCCCGGGGAGCTTATACAGGCCCTGGGGAGATTATCAAGGGCCTGGGGAGGTTATTAAGGGCCTGAGTAGATTATTAGGGGCCTGGGGAGGTTATGTGCGACCTGGGGAGGTTATGTGCGACCTGGGGAGGTTATTAGCGGCCTGGGGAGGTTATTAGGGACCTGGTTTCATTATTATGGGTTTGAGGAGGTTATTAGGAGCCTGGGGAGGTTATTAGGGGACTGTGGACGTTATTAGATGCCTTGGGACATTATTAGGGGTCTGAGAGGTTATTAAGGACATGGAGAGGTTGAACTGGACCTGGGGAAGTTATTAGGGGCCTGGTGAGGTTATTAGGTGCTTTTGGAGGTTATGCATGGCCTTGGGAGGTTGTTAGGAGATTGGTGAGCTCATTAAGGGCATGGCGAGGATGTTAGGAGACTTGGAACGTTATTAGGGGCCTGGGGAGGTTATGTGCAAATTTAGGAGGTTGTTAGCAGCATGGTGAGGTTATTTGTGACCTGGGGAGGTTATTACCGCCCTGTTGAGGTTATGCACAACATAGGGAGGTTATTAGCAGCGTCATGAGGTTATTAGGAGCCTGTAGAGGTTATTAGGGGCGCGGGAAGCTTATACAGGCCCTGGGGAGATTATAAGGGGAATGGGGAGGTTATTAAGGACCTGAGGAGGTTATTAGGGGCCTCGGGAGGTTATGCACAACCTGGGGAGGTTATTAGGGAAATGATAAGGTTGTTACAGGCCTGGGGAGGTTTTAGAGGCCTCAGGAGGTTATTAAGTGCCTGAGGACTGTTTAAGGGGCCTGGAGACGTTATGCAAGGCTTGGGGAGATTATACAGGGCTTGGAGAGATTATCAATTGCCTTGGGAGGTTATTAGGTGCCTGGGGAGGTTATTATGTGCCTGGGGAGGTTATTAGGGTCCTCACGAGGTTATGTGCGGCCTAGGGAGGATATTAGGGGACTGGGGAGGTTATGTGCAACATCGGGAGGTTATTATGGGCGTGGTGAGGTTATTAGGAGAATGGGGAGGTTATTACAGGCCTGGGAGCATTATAAGGGACCTGGGGAGGTTATGCGCTGCCTGCGGAGGGTATTAATGGCCTGGGGAGGTTATTAGAGCCTTGAGAGGTTCAATGAGACATATGGAAATTATTTGGATCCTGGGGAGGTTATTAGGGGCCTGTGGAATTTGTTAGGAGCCAGAAGACCACATACGGGGCTGGTGACGTTATGCAGGGCCTCGGGAGCTTATACAGGGTCTGGGGAGATTACCAAAGGCCTGGGGAGGTTATTAGAGGCCTGGGGAGGTTATTAGGGGCCTGGGGAGGTTATTAGGAGCCTGGGGAGGTTATGTGCGATTTGAGGAGGTTATGAGGGGCCTGGGGAGGTCCTTAAGAGCCTAGAGAGCTTATACAGAGCTTGTGGAACTTATTAGGAGCCTGGGGACAATATACGGGGTCTGGGGAGCTTATGCAGGGCCTGGGGAGCTTATACAGAGCCTGGGAAGATTATCAAGCACCTGGGGAGGTTATTAGTGTCCTGGGAGGTTACTAGGGGCCTGGGGAGATTATTAGAGGTCTGTGGAGGTTATTAGGGGCCTGGGGAGGTTATTAGAGCCTGGGGACGTTTTGAGGTGCCTAGGGAGGTTATTAAGGGTCTCGGGAGATTATACAGGGCTTGGAAAAATTATTTAAAGTCTGAGGAGGTTGTTAGGGGCCTGGGGAGGTTATTAGGAGCCTTGGGACGATATATGAGGCCTGAAGCAATAACACACGCCCTGAGAAGCTTATACAGGGCCTGGGGAGATTATCAAGAGGCTGGGAGGTTATTAGGGGCCTGAGGAGGTTATTATTGGCCTGTGGAGATTATTAGGAGCCTGGGGAGATTATTAGGGGTCTGGGTAGGGTATTAGGGGCTTTGGAGGTTATTAGGGGCCTGGGGAGGTTATTAAGGGACTGGGGAGGTTATTAGGGGCCTGGCTAGGGTATTATGGGCTTTTGGAGGTTATTATGGGCCTGGAGAGGTTATTAGGGGCCTGGGGAGGTTATGTACAATCTGGGAAGGTTATTAGGAGCCTGAGGAGGTTATTAGGGGCCTGAGAAGTTTACTAGGGGCCTGAGGAGGTTATTAGAAGCCTGGGGAGGGTATTCCGGGCCTGTGTACGTCATTAGGGGCCTGGGGTGGTCATTAGGGGCCTGGGGAGGTTATTAGGGGCCTGAGGAGGTCATTAGTTGCCAGAGGAGGTTATGTGCAACATAGGGAGGTTATTAGGGGTGTGGGGAGGTTATTAGGAGCCTGGGGAGGTTATTATGGTCCTGGGAAGGTTATTACAGGCCTGGGGACGTTATTAGGGGCTTGGGGAGGTTATGTGTAGCCTGAGGAGGTTATTAAGGGCCTGGGGAGGTTACTAGAGCCTGGAGAGGTTAAATGGGACCTGAGGAGGTTATTAAGAGCCTAGGGAGGTTATTAGGGGCCTGTGGAAGTTGATAGTAGCCAAAAGACGAGATACGGGGCTGGTGACGTTATGCAGGGCCTCGGGAGCTTATTCAGGACCTGGAGAGATTATCAAAGGCCTGGGAGGTTATTAAGGGCCTGGGGAGGTTATTAGGGGCTTGGGGAGGTTATGTGTGGTTTGAGGAGGTCATTAGGGGTCAGGGTAGCTCATTATGGTCCTGGGGAACTTATACATGGCTTGGGGAGGTCATTAGGAGCCTGGGGAATATATGCAGGGCCTTTGGAGGTTATGCAGGGCCTGGGGAACGTATACAAAGCCTGGGGAGATTATCAAGCTCCTGGGGAGGTTATTAGTGTCCTGGGAGGTTATTAGGGGCCTGGGGAGGTTATGTACAACCTGGGAACGTTATTAGGGGCCTGGGGAGGCTATGCGCAGCCTGGGGATGTTAATAAGGGCCTGGATAGATTATTAGGGGCCTAGGGAGGTTATTAGGAACCTGGGGACGATATACAGGGCCTGGGGAGGTTATGCAGGGCCTGGGGAGCTTATACAGGGCCTTGGGAGATTATCAAGGGCCTTGGGAGGTTATGATGAGCCTGGGACAATGTATAGGGCCTGGCGACGTTATGCAGGGCCTGTGGAGCTTATACAGGGCTTGGGGAGATTTTCAAGGGCCTGGGGAGGTTATAAGGAGACTAGGAAGGTTATTAGGGGCATGGGGAGGTTATGTGCATTAACAGGAGGTTATTAGGTGCCTGGGTAGGTTATTAATGGCCTGGGGAGCTTATACAGGGCTTAGGGAGGGTATAAGGGGCCTGGGGAGATTATTAGGAGCCTGTGGAGGTTACTACATGTCTGTGGAGGTTATGAGGGGCCTGGAGACGTTTTTAGGGGCCAGCGGAGGTTATGCATAGCCTGGGGAGGTTATTAGAGGCCTACAGATATTATTAGAGGCCTGGGGGAGGTTATTAGAAGCATGGGGATAATATACAGGGCCTGAGGAGGTTATAAAGGGCCTGGAGATCTTATACAGGGCCTGGGGAGATTATCAAGGGCCTGGGGAGGTTATTATTGAACTGGGGAGGTTATTAGGGGCCTAGGGAGGTTATGTGCGAATTTAAAAGGCTATTAGCGGCCTGGGGAGGTTATCAGGGACCTGGGGAGGTCATTAGGGGCCTGTGGAGGTTATGCACAACCTGGGGAGGTTATTAGGAGCGTGGGGAGGTTATTATGCGCCTGGGAGGTTATTAGGGGCCTTGGGAGGCTATTAGGGGCCTGGGGACGTTATTAGGGACCTGGAGAGGTTAAACAGGACCTGGGGAAGTTATTAGGGCCCTCGGGAGGTTATTAGGAGCCTGGTGAGGTTATGTGCAGACTGGGGAGGTTATTAGGGGCCTTTGGAGATTATCAAGGGCCTTGGGAGGTTATTGGGAGGTTATTAGTAGCCTGGGGACGATATACAAGGCGTGGGGAAGGTATGTCGGGCCTGGGGAACTTATACAGGGCCTTGGGAAATTATCAATGGCCTTGGAAGGTTATTAGGGGCCTGGGGAGGTTATTAGCTGCCTGGGGAGGTTATGTCAAGCCTGGGGAGGTAATTAGGGGCCTTTGGAGGCTATTAGAGGCGTGGGCAGCTTATTCAGGGCCTGGGGAGATTATCAAGGGCCTGTGGAGGTTATTAGAGGCCTGGAGAGGTTATTAGGGGCCTGAAGGAAGTTATCAGGAGCCTGGGGACGATATACAAGGCCTGAGGAGGTTATAAATTGCCTGGAGATCTAATGCAGGGTCTGGGGAGATTATCAAGGGCCTGGGGATTTTATTAGGAGCCTGGAGAGGTTATTAGAGGCCTGGGGAGGTTATGTGCCAATTTAATAGATTATTAGCAGACGGAAGAGGTAATTAGGGACCTGCAGAGGTTATTAGGGGCCTGTGGAGGTTATGTGCAACCTCCAGAGGTTAAGAGCCTTGGGAGGTTATTAGGGGCCTGGGGAGGTTATTAGGGGCCTGGGGACTTTATTAAGGGCCTGGGAGGTTATGCGTGCCCTGGGGAGGTTATTAGGGGCCTGGGGAGGTTATTAGGGACCTGGAGAGGTTAAAGGGGACCTGGGGAAGTTATTAGGGGCCTCGGGAGGTTATTAGGAGCCTAAGGAGGTTATGCACAGCCTGGGGAGGTTATTACAGGCCTGGGGAGGTTATTTGGGGCCTGGGGAGGTTATAGGAGCCTGGGGACTATATACAAGGCCTGGGGAAGTTACGCAGCTCCTTGGGAGCTTATACATGGCATTGGGAGATTATCAAGGGCCCAGGGAGGTTATTAGGGCCATGGGGAGGTTATTAGGAGCCTTCAGAGGATATTATGGGCCTGGGAAGGTTATTAGGGACCTGGGAGGTTATTAGGGGCCAGTTGAGGTCATTAGTGACCTGGAGAGGTTAAACAGGACCTGGAAAAGTTATTAGTGGCCTGGGGAGCTTATTAGGGCCTGCAGAGGTTATTATGGGCCTGGGGAGGTTATTAGGAGCCTGGGGAAGCTATTAGGGGCCTGGGGAGGTTATGGGGGCCAGGGGATCTTATACATGGCCTGTTGAGATTATCAGGGGCCTGGGCAGGTTATTAGGTGCCTGGGGAAACTATTAGGGGCCTGGAGAGGTTATTAGGAGCCTGCAGACGCTATACAGGGCCTGAGGACGTTATGCAGGGACTAGGAAGGTTATTAGGGGCCTGGGGAGATTTTCAGGGGCCTGTGGAGGTTACTACGTCCCTGTGGAGGTTATTAAGGGCCTGTGGAGGTTTTTAGGAGCCAGCAGAGGCTATGCACGGCCTCGGGAGGCTATTAGAGGCCTGGAGAGGTTATTAGGGGCCTGGGGGAGGTTATTAGGAGCCTGGGGACGATATATGGGGCCTGAGGAGGTTATAAAGGGCCTGGGGATCTTAAACAGGCCCTGGGGACAATATACGGGGCCTGAGGAGGTTATAAAGGGCCTGGGGATCTTAAACAGGGCCTGGGGAGATTATCAAAGGCCTGGGGAGGCTATTAGGGCCAGGAGAGGTTATTAGGTGCCTTGGGAGGTTATGTGCTAATTTAGGAGGTTATTTGTGGCCTTTGGAGGTTATTAGGGACATGAGGAGGTTATTAGTGGCCAGTGGAGGTTATCTGCAACCTGGGGAGGTCATAGGAGCGTGGGGAGGTTATTAAGAGCCTGGGGAGGTTATTAGGGGCCTTGGGAGGTTATTAGGGCCTGGGGAGATTTTACGGGGCCTAGGGAGGTTATTAGGGCTTGAAGAGGCTATTATGGGCCTGGGGAGGTTAATAGGAACCTGGGGACGACATGCAAGGCCTTGGGAGGTTATGCACGGCGTGGGGAGTTTATACAGGGCCTGTTGAGATTATCAGGGGCATGGGCAGATTATTAGGTGCCTGGGGAAGCTATTAGGGGCCTGTAGAAATTATTATGAGCCTGAGGAGGTTATGTGCAAATTTAGAAGGTTATTATCGGCCTGGGGAGGTTATTAGGGACCCGGGGAGGTTATTAGGGACCCGGGAGACTGTGGAGGTTATGCGCAACCTGGGAAGGTTATTAGGGGCGTGGGGAGGTTATTAAGAGCCTCGGGAGGTTATTAGAGGCCTTGGGAGGTTTTTAGGGCCTGGGGAGATTTTACGGGGCCTAGGGAGGTTATTAGGGGCATGAAGAGGTTATTATGCGACTGGGGAGGTTATTAGGAAACTGGGGATGATATGCAAGGCCTTGGGAGTTTATATAGGGCCTGTTGAGATTATCAGGTGCATGGGCAGGTTATTAGGTGCCTGGGGAAGTATTAGGGGCCTGTGGAAGTTATTATGAGCCTGCGGAGGCTATGTGCAAATTTAGGAGGTTATTAGGGGCGTGGGGAGGTTATTAAGAGCCTGGGGAGGTTATTAGGGACCCAGTAAGGCTATTAGGGGCCTGAGGAGGTTATGCGCAACCTGGGAAGGTTATTAGGGGCGTGGGGAGGTTATTAGGAGCCTGGGGAGATTATTAGGGGCCTGGGGAGGTTATGCATGGCCTGAGGAAGCTATTAGGGGTCTGGGGAGGTTATTAGGGTCCTGGAGAGGTTAAACAGGACCTGGGAAAGTTATTTTCGGCCTCGGGAGGTTATTAGGGGCCGGAGAGGTTATGCCCAGCCTCAGGAGGTTATTAGGGGCCTGGGAGGTTATTAGTGGCCTGGGGAGGTTATTAGGGCCCTGGGAGGTTATTAGGGGCCTGGGGAGGTTATGTGCGACCTGGGGAGGTTATTAGTTTCCTAGAGAGGTTATGCACGGCCTGGGGATCTTATTAGTTGCTTGGATAGGTTATTAGGGGCCTGAGGAGGTTATTAGGAACCTGAGGACAATATACAGCGCCTAGGGAGGTTATGCAAGGTCTCGGGAGCTTATACAATGCCTTGTAAGATTATCTAGGGCCTGGGGAGGTTATTATGACCCTGGGGCAATGTACAGGGCCTTGGGACGTTTTGCAGGGCCTGGGGAGCTTATACAGACCCTGGGGAGATTCTCAAGGGCTTAGTAAGGTTATTAGGAGCCTAGGGAGGTTATTAGGGGCCTGTGGAGGTTATGTGCATCCCAGGGAGGTTTTTAGGTGCCTGGGTAGGTTATTAAGGGCCTGAAGAGCTTATACAGGGCTTGGGGAGGTTATAGGGGGCATGGGGAAGTTATCCACAACCTTGGGAGGTTATTAGGGGCATGGGGAGATTATTAGGAGCCTTCGGAGGTTATTAGGGGCCTGGGAAGGTTATTAGGGGCCTACGAGGTTATTAGAGGCCTGAAGAGGTTAAACGGGATCTGGAAAAGTTATTAGGGGCCTGAGAAGCTTATTAGAAGCCTGGGGAGGTCTTACGGGGCCTAGGGAGGTTATTAAGAGCCTAAAGAGGTTATTATGTGCCTAGAAAGATTATTAGGAGCCTGGGGACGATATGCAAGGCCTGGAGAGGTTATGCGGGCATGGGGCGCTTATACAGGGCCTGATGAGATTATCAGGGGGCTGGGCAGGTTATTAGGTGCTTGCGGAAGCTATTAGGGGCCTGAGGAGGCTATCAGGAGCGTGTGCACAATATACGGGGACTGTGGACATTACGCAGGGACTGGAGAGGTTATTAGGGGCCTGGGGAGATTATCAGGTGCCTGTAGAGGTTACTAGGTGTCTGTGGAGCTTATTAATGGCCTGGGGAGGTTATTAATGGCCTGCAGAGGTTATGCATGGCCTGGGGAGGTTATTAGGGGCCTGGAGAGGTTATTAGGGGACTGGGGGAGGTTATTAAGAGCCTGTGGACGGTATACGGGGCCTGGGGAGGTTATGAAAGGCTTGGAGAGTATATACAGGGCTTGGAAAGATTATCAAGTGTATGGGGAGGTTGTTAGGTGTCATGGGAGGTTATTAAGGGCCTGGAAAGGTTATTAGGGGTCTGGAAAGGTTATGTGCAGACTTGGGAGGTTATTAGGGGCCTGGGGAGGTTATTAGCGGCCTGCGGAGGTTGTTAGTGGCCCGAGGAGGTTATTAGGGGCCTGGGGAGGTTATTAAGAGCCTGGGGATGGTATACTGGGCTTGGGGAGGTTATGCAAGACTTGGGGAGCTTATACAGGACTTGGGAAGATTATCAAGTGCCTGGTGAGGCTATTAGGGGCGTGGGGAGGTTATTAGAGGCCTGGGGAGGTTATTAGGGGCCTTGCGAGGTTATGTGTGGCCTATGGAGTTTATTAGGTGCATGGGGAGGTTATTAAGTGCCTGGGGAGGTTATTAGTAGACTGGGTAGGTTATGTGCGACCTGGGGAGGTTATTAGTGGTCTGGAGACGCTGTTAGGAGCCTGGGGAGGTTATTAGGGGCTTGGAGAGGATATGCACAACCTGGGGAGGTTATTAGGGGAGTATGGAGGTTATTGGGAGCCTGGAGAGGTTATTAGAGACCTGGGGAGGTTATTAAAGGTCTGTGGAGGTTATACAGGGAATGGGCTCCCTATTAGGGGCCTGGGGAGGCTGTTAGGAGCTTTGGGACGATATACCGGGCCTGGGGAGGTTCTGCGCTGCCTGTTGAGATTATCAGGTGCCTGAAGAGGTTATTAGGTGCCTGGGGAGGTTATTATGGGCCTGGGGAGGTTATTAGGGTTCTGGGGATGTTATGCGCAGCCTGGGGAGGTTATTAGGAGCCTGCGGACGATATACAGGGCCTTGAGAGGTTATGCAGGACCTCGGGAACTTATACAGGGCCTGGGAAGATTATCAAGGGCATGGGGAGGTTATTAGGGGACTGCGGAGGTTATTAGGGGCCTTTGGAGGTTATTATGGGCATTTTGAAGGTTATGTGTGGCCTGGGTAGGTTATTAGGCGCCTGAGGAAGTTATAAAGGGCCTGCAGAGGTTATTAGGGGCCTGGGGAGGTTATGCGGGGCCTGGGGAGCTTATACAGGGCCTGTTGAGATTATCAGGGACCTGGGCAGGTTATTCGGTGCCTGCGGAAGCTATTAGGGGCCTGGGGAGGTTACTAGGAGCCTGCAGACGATATACGGGGACTGGGGACGTTATGCAGGGAGAGGGGACTTTATTACTTGGGGCATGGGGGAGGTTATTAGGAACCTGAGGACGATATACTAGGCCACAGGAGGTTATACATGGCCTGGGGAGCTTTTACAGGGCCTGGGGAGATTGTCAAGAGCCTGGGAAGGTTATTAAGGGCCTGGAGAGGTTATTAGGGGCCTGGGGAGGTTGCTAGGTGCTTTTGGAGGTTATGCACAGCCTGGGGAGGTTATTAGGTGCCTAGGGACGTTATTAGGGGCCTGGGAAGGTTATTAGGAGCCTGGTGACGACATACCGGGCCTGGGGAGGTTATTAGGAGCATTGGAAGCTCATTAAGCGCCTGGGGAGGTTCTGCACAATCTGGGGAGGTTATTAGGGACCTGGTGAAGTTGTTAGAGGCCTGGGGAGGCTATAAGGGGCCTGGGGAAGTTATTAAAAGCCTGGGGACGGTATAAGGGGCCTGGGAAGGTTATGCAAGGCTTGGGGAGTTTATACAGAGCATGGGGAGATTAACAAGTGCCTGGGGATGTTATTAGAGGCCTGGGTAGGTTATTAGGTGCCTCGGGAGGTTATTAGGGGCCTCGCGAGGTTATGTGCAGCCTAGGGAGGTTATTACTTGCCTTGGGAGGTTATTAAGAGCTTGGGGAGGCTATTAGAAGCCTTGCGAGGTTATTAAGAGCCTGTGGACGGTATGAGAGGCCTAGGGAGCTCATTAAGAGGATCTGGATGGTATACTTGGCCTGGGGAGGTTATGCAAGGCATGAGAGCTTATACAGGGCTTGGGGAGATTATCAAGTGCCTGCTGAGGTTATTAGGGGCCTGGGGAGGTTATTAGTGCCCTTGCGAGGTTATGTGTTGCCTAGGCAGGTTGCTAGGTGTCTGGGGAGGTTATTAAGGGCCTGGGGAGGTTATTAATAGCCTGGAGAGGTTATCACGAGGCTGGGGAGGTTTTAGGGGCCTTGGGAGGTTGTTAGGGGCCTGGGAAGGTTATGTGAAACATTAGGAGGTTTATAGGGGCGACGGGAGGTTATTAGCAGCCTGGGGAGGTTATTAGCGTCCTGGGGAGGTTATTACGGGCCTGGGAACGTTATTGCGGGCCTGGGGAGGTTATGCGCGGGCTGGGGAGCTTATTAAGAGCCAGGAGAGGATATTAGAGCCTCGAGAGGTTGAACGGGACAAGAGAAGTTATAAGGATCCTGGGGAGTTTATTTAGGGCCTATGGAGGATATTATGGGCCTGGGAGGTTATTAGCGGACTGGGGAGGTTATTAGGGGCCTGGGGAGGTTATTAGGGGCTTTTGGAGGTTATGCGCAGCCTGGGGAGGTTATTAGTAGACTGGTGAGCTCATTATGGGCATGGGTAGGTTATGCACAACCTGGGGAGGTTATTAGGGACCTGGTAAGGTTGTTAGAGGCCTGGGGAGGTTATTAGAGGACTGGAGAGGTTATTAAGTGCCTGGGGACGGTATACACGGCCTGGGGAGGTTATGCAAGGCTTTGGGAGCTTATGCAATGCCTGGGAAGATTATTAATTGCCTTGGGTGGTTATTAGGTGCCTGGGGAGGTTATTATGTGCCTGGGAAGGTTATTAGGTGCCTCAAGAGGTTATGTGTGGCCTAGGGAGGTTATTTGGGGCCTGGGGAGGTTATTAAGGTCCTGGGAATGTTATTAGGCACCTGGGGAGGTTATTAAGAGCCTGGCAATGGTATACTGGGCCTGGGGAGGTTATGCAAGGCTTGGGAAGCATATACAGGGCTTTGGGAGATTATCAAGTGCCTGGGGAGGTTATTAGGTGCCTATGGAGGTTATTAAGGGCCTGGGGAGGTTATTAAGGCCCTTGGGAGGTTATGTGCAACCTGGGGAGGTTATTAGCCGAGTGGGGATGTTATTAGCGGCCTGGGAAGGTTATTAAGAGCCTGGGGATGGTATAATGGGCATGGGGAGGTTATTAAGAGCCTCGGGATGGTATACTTGGCCTGAGGAGGTTATGCAAGGCATGGGAGCCTATACAGGGCTTGGGGAGATTATCAAGTGTCTGGTGAGGTTATTAGGGGCCTGGGGAGGTTATTAGGAGGCCTTGTGAGGTTATGTGTGGCCTAGGGAGGTTATATGCAACATCAGGAGGTTATTAGGGGGGCGAGTGGAGGTTATTAGCAGCCTGGGGAGGTTATTGGCGTCCTGTGGAGGCTATTACAGGCCTGGGGACATTATTAGGGGCCTGGGGAGGTTATGTGCAGGCTGAGGAGCTTATTAAGGGCCTGGAGAGGATTTTAAAGCCTCGAGAGGTTAAACGGGACCTGAGGAAGTTATAAGGATCCTAGGGAGTTATTAGAGGGCTGGGGAGGTTATTAGGGGCCTGGAAAGGTTATGTGCGGTTTGGGGAGGTTATTAGGGACCTAGGTAGGTTATTAGGGGCCTGGGGAGCTTATACAGGGCTTTAGGAGGTTATTAGGGGCCTGGGGATGTTATGCACAACCTAGGGAGGTTATTATGTGCATGGGGAGGTTATTAGGGGCCTGATGAGGTTATTAGGGGCCCATAGAGGTTATTAGGGACCTGAGGAGGTTATTAGAGGCCTGGGAAGATTATACAGGGACTTGGGAAGTTATTAGGGGCCTGGGGAGGTTATGCATGGGCTTGCGAGGTTATCATGGACCTTGAGAAGTTATTACAGGCCTGAGGAGGTTATTAGGACGATATACGGGGCCTGGGGAGAGTATGCAGGGCATGAGGAGCTTATACAGGGCCTGGGGAGATTATCAAGTGCCTGGCGAGGTTACTAGGGGCATGGGGAGGTTATTAGCGCCCTTGCGAGGTTATATATGGCCTAAGGAGGTTATTAGGTGCCTGGAGAGGCTATTATGGGCCTGGGGAGTTTATTAGTGGCCTGGGGAGGTTATAAGGGGTCTGGAGACGTTATTAGGGGCCTGGTTATTTTATTAGGGGCCTCGGGAGGGTATGAGCAACCTGGAAAGGTTATTAGGGGCATGGAGAGTTTATTAGGAGCCTTGGGAGATTATCAGGGACCTGGGGAGGTTATTAAAGGTCTGTGGAGGTTATACAGGGCATGGGAAACTTATTATAGGCCTTGGGAGGTTATTAGGGGCCTTGAGAGGTTATTAGGAGTCTTGGAACGATATACGGGGCATGGGGAGGTTCTGCACGGCCTGGGGAGCTTATACAGGGCCTGTTGAGATTATCAGGTGCCTGAAGAGGTTATTAGGTGCCTGGGGAGGTTATTGTGTGCCTGGGAAGGTTATTAGGGGTCTGAGGATGTCATGTGCAGCCTGGGGAGGTTATTAGGGGCCTAGGGAAGTTATTAGGGGCCTAGGGAGGTTATTAACGGCCTAGGGAGGTTATTAGGAGCCTTGGGAGGTTATGCAGGACCTCGGGAGAATATACAGGGCCTGGGAAGATTATCAAAGGTATTGGGAGGTTATTAGGGGCCTGGAGAGGTTATTAGGCACCTGAGGAGGTTATAAAGTGCATTTGGAGGTTTTTAAGCGCTTGGGAAGGTTATGTGCAGCCTGGAGAGGTTATTAGGGGCCTTGGGAGGTTGTCAATGGCCTAGGGAGGTTATAGGGGCCTGGGCAGGTTATGCATGGCCTTGGGAACTCATAAGGGGCCTGGAGAGGTTATTAAAGGCCTGGAGAGGTTATTAGGGGCCTGGGGAGGTTATCAGGAGCTGGGGAGGGTAATAGGGGCCTAGGAATGTTATTAAGGGCCTTGGGAGGTTATTAGGGATCTGGGGAGACTATACAGGGCATGGGAAGGTTATTTAAGGCCTGGGGAGGTTTGTAGGGGCCTGAGAAGGTTATTAGGAGCCTTGGGACGATATATGGTGCCTCAAAAGGTTATACAGACCCTGGGGAGCTTATACATGGCCTGGGGAGATTATCACGATGCTGGGAAGGTTTTAGGGGCCTCGGGAGGTTGTTAAGGGCCTGGGGAGGTTATTAGGAGCCTTGGGATGATATATGGTGCCTCAAAAGGTTATGCAGGCCCTGGGGAGCTTATACACTGCCTGGGGAGATTATCACGAGGCTAGGGAGGTTATTAGGGGTCTGGGGAGGTTATTAGGGGCCTGGGGAGGTTATTAGAGGCCTGGGGAGGTTATTAGGGGCCTGGAAGGTCATGCACAACATTGGGAGGGTATTAGGGGCATGGGAAGGTTATATGGGGGGCCTGGGGAGGCTATTAGGGGTCTGGGGAGATTATTAGAGGCCTGGGGAGGATATTAGGGGCCTTGTGAGGTTATTAGGGGCCCGGGGAAGTTATTAGGGGCGTGGGTATGTTATTAGCAGCCTGTGGAGGATATTAGGGTCCTGGGGAAGTTTTTAAAGGCCTGGGGACGTTATTACGGGCCTGCGGAGGTTATGCACGGCCTGGGGAGGCTATTAAACGCCTGAGGAGGATATTAGAGCCTGGAGAGGTTAAACGGGACCTGTGGAAGTTATTAGGATCCTGGGAAGGTTAATAAGAGACTGGGAAGGTTATTAGGGGCCTGTGGAGGTTGTTAGAAGCCAGAAGAAGACATTCGGGGCTTGGCGACGTTATGCAGGACCTCGGGAGCTTATACAAAGCCTGGGGAGATTATCAAGAGCCTGGCGAGGTTATTAGGGGCCTGGGGAGGTTACGTGTAGTTAGAAGAGGTTCTTTTGTGCCTGGGTAGGTTATTATGGGCCTGAGGAGCTTATGCAGGGCTTGGGGAGGTTAATAGTGGCCTGTGGATGTTATGCACAACCTAGGGAAGTTATTAGGCACGGAGGGAGGTTATTAGGAGACTGGGGAGGTTATTATGGGTCTGGGGAGGTTATTAGGGGCCTGGGGAGGTTATACAGGGACTGCAGAAGTTATTAGGGGCTTGGGGAGGTTATGTAGAGCCTGGGGAGGTTATTATGGACCTTGAGAGGTTATTACAGACCTGAGGAGGTTATTAATAGCCTGGGGACGATTTACGAGGCCTGGGGAGGGTATGCACGGCCTGGGGAGCTTCTACAGGGTCCGTGGAGATTATCAAGGGCCTGGGAAGGTTATTAGTGACCTGTAAAGGTTATTAAGGGCCTAGGGAGGTTATGCAGCCCCTGGGGAGGTTAATAGGGGCCTGCATAGGTTATTAGGGGCCTGGGGAAGTTATTAGGAACCTGGGGACGGTTATGCAGGGCCTGGGGATATTATCAATGGCCTGGGGAGGTTATTAGGAGCTTCAGAAGGTTATTAGGGGCATGAGGAGGTTATGTGCATCCTGGGGAGGTTACTAGGTGGTTGGGTAGGTTATTAAGGGCATGGGAGCTTATACAGGGCTTGGGGAGGTTATAAGGGATCTGGGGAGGTTATTAGGGGCATCGGGAGGTTATTAGGAGCATTCAGAGGTTATTAGGGGCCTTGGGAGGTTATTAGGGGTTTGGGAGGTTATTAGGGGCCTCAGGACGTTATTAGTGGCCTGGAGAGGTTAAATGGGACCTGGAAAAGTTATTAGGGGCCTCGGGAGGTTATTAGCGGCTTGGGGAGGTTTTACGGTGCCTAGGGAGGTTATTAGGGGCCTGAAGATGTTATTATGGGCCTGGGGAGGTTATTAGGAGTCAGGGGGCGATATCCAAGGCCTGGGGAGGTTATGCAGCGCCAGGGGAGATTATACAGAGCCTGTTTAGATTATAAGGGGCCTGGGCAGGTTATTAGGTGTCTGCAGAAGCTATTAGGGACCTGCAGACGATATATTGGGCCTGGGGACGTTATGCGGGGACTGGGGAGATTATTAGGGACCTGGGGAGATTATCAGGGGCCTGTGGAGGTTACTACGTGCCTGTGGAGGTTATTAGGGGCCTAGAGAGGTTTTTAGGGTCCAGCAGAGGTTAGGCACATCCTGAGGAGGTTATTAGAGGCCTGGAGAAGTTACTTGGGGCCTGGGTGAGGTTATTAGGAGCCAGGAAACGATATACTGGGATTGAGGAGGTTACAAAGAGCCTGGGGATCTTGTACAGGGCCTGCAGAGATTATCAAGGGCCAGTGGAGGTTATTAGGGGACTAGGGAGGTTATTAGGGGCCTGGGGAGGTTATTAGGGGCCTGGGGAGGTTATGTGAAAATTTAGGAGGTTATTAGCGGCATCGCAACCTAGGGAGGTTATTAGCGGCGTCATGAGGTTATTAGGAGCCTGGGGAGGTTATTAGGGGCCGGGGTAGCTTATACAGGCCCTGGGGAGAATATCAGGGGCCTGGGGAGGTTATTAATGGCCTGTGGAGGTTATTAGGGGCCTGGGGAGGTTATTAGGGACCTGGGTATGTTATTAGGGGCATGGGGAGGTTATTAGGAGTCTGGGGGGTTATTAGGGGCCTGGGGACATGATTAGGGGTCTGAGAGGTTATTATGGACATGGAGAGGTTAAACTGGACCTGTGGAAGTTATTAGGGGCCTGGGGAGGTTATTAGAAGCCAGAAGAAGACATTCGGGGCTTGGTGACGTTATGCAGGACCTCGGGAGCGTATACAAAGCCTGGGGAGATTATCAAGAGCCTGGCGAGGTTATTAGGGGCCTGGGGAGGTTATGTGCAGTTAGAAGAGGTTCTTTGGGGCCTGGGTAGGTTATTATGAGTCTGGGGAGCTTATGCAGGGTCTGGGGAGGTTAATAGTGGCATGTGGATGTTATGCACAACCTAGGGACGTTATTAGGCACGTAGGGAGGTTATTAGGAGACTGGGGAGGGTATTACGGGTCTGGGGAGGTTATTAGGGGCCTGAGGAGGTTATACAGGGACTGCGGAAGTTATTAGGGGCTTGGGGAGGTTATGCAGAGCCTGGGGAGGTTATTATGGACCTTGAGAGGTCATTACGGACCTGAGGAGGTTATTGATAGCCTGGGGACGATATACGAGGCCTGAGGTTATGCACGGCCTGCGGAGCTTCTACAGGGTCTGTGGAGATTATCAAGGGCCTGGGGAGGTTATTAGCGACCTTTAAAGGTTATTAGGGGCCTAGAGAGGTTATGCACCCCCCTGGGGAGGTTAATAGGGGCCTGCATAGGTTATTAGGGGCCTGGGGAGGTTATTAGGAACCTAGGGACGGTTATGCAGGGCCTGGGGATATAATCAATGGCCTGGGGAGGTTATTAGGAGCTTCGGGAGGTTATTAGGAGCATGAGGAGGTTATGTTCATCCTGGGGAGGTTACTAGGTGGTTGGGTAGGTTATTAAGGGCCTGGGAGCTTATACAGGGCTTGGGGAGGTTATAAGGGATTTGGGGAGGTTATTAGGGGCATTGGGAGGTTATTAGGAGCATTCAGAGGTTATTAGGGGCCTTGGGAGGTTATTAGGGGCTTGGGAGGTTATTAGGGGCCTCAGGACGTTATTAGTGGCCTGGAGAGGTTAAATGGGACCTGGAAAAGTTATTAGGAGCCTGGGGAGGTTATTAGCGGCCTGGGGAGGTTTTACGGTGTCTAGAGAGGTTATTAGGGGCCTGAAGAGGTTATTATGGGCCTGGGGAGGATATTAGGAGCCTGGGGGCGATATCCAAGGCCTGGGGAGGTTATGCGGGGCCAGGGGAGCTTATACAGAGCCTGTTTAGATTATAAGGGGCCTAGGCAGGTTATTAGGTGCCTGCAGAAGCTATCAGGTGCCTGCAGACGATATATTGGGCCTGGGGACGTTATGCGGGGACTGGGGAGATTATTAGGGAACTGGGGAGATTATCAGGGGCCTGTGGACTTTACTACGTGCCTCTGGAGGTTATTAGGGGCCTAGAGAGGTTTTTAGGGGCCAGCAGAGGATATGCACATCCTGAGGAGGTTATTAGAGGCCTGGAGAGGTTACCTGGGGCCTGGGGGAGGTTATTAGGAGCCTGGAAACGATATACGGGGATTGAGGAGGTTATAAAGAGCCTGGGGATCTTGTACAGGGCCTGTGGAGATTATGATGGGCCTGGGGAGGTTATTAGGGGACTAGGGATGTTATTAGGGGCCTGGGGAGGTTATTACTGACCTGGGGAGGTTATGTGAAAATTTAGGTTATTAGCGGCATCGCAACCTAGGGAGGTTATTAGCGGCGTCATGAGGTTATTAGGAGCCTAGGGAGGTTATTATCGGCCTGGGGAGCTTATACAGGCCCTTGGGAGAATATCAAGGGCCTGGGGGGGTTATTAATGCCCTGTGGAGGGTATTAGGGGCCTGGGGAGGCTATGTGCGACCTGGGGAGGTTATTAGCGGCCTGGGGAGGTTATTAGGGACCTGGTTATGTTATTAGGGGCGTGGGGAGGTTATTAGGAGCCTGGGGGGTTATTAGGGGCCTGGGAACATGATTAGGGGTCTGAGAAGTTATTATGGACATTGAAAGGTTAAACTGGACCTGTGGAAGTTATTAGGGGCCTGGAGAGGTTATTAGGTGCCTGTGGAGGTTACTACGTGTCTGTGGAGGTTATTAGAGGCCTGGAGAGGTTTTTAGGGGCCAGCAGAGGTTATGCACATCCTGGGGAGGTTATTAAAGGCCTGGAGAGGTTATTAGGGGCTTGGGGGAGGTTATTAGGAGCCTGGAAACGATATACGGGGATTGAGAAGGTTATAAAGGGCCTGGAGATCTTGTACAGGGCCTGCGGAGATTATCAAGGGCCTGGGGAGGTTATTAGGTACCTGAAGAGGTTATAAAGTGCATGTGGAGGTTATTAGGGGCTTGGGAAGGTTATGTGCGGCCTGGAGAGGTTATTAGGGGCCTTGGGAGGTTGTCAGGGGCCTAGGGAGGTTATTAGGGGCCTGGGCAGGTTATGCATGGCCTTGGGAACTCATTAGGGGCCTGGAGAGGTTATTAAAGGCCTGGAGAGGTTATTAGGGCCCTGGGGAGGTTATCAGGGGCTGGGAAGGGTAATAGGGGCCTGGGGATTTTATTAAGGGCCTTGGGAGGTTATTAGGGATCTGGGGAGATTATACAGGGCATGGGAAGGTTATTTAAGGCCTGGGGAGGTTTGTAGGGGCCTGAGAAGGTTATTAGGAGCCTTGGGACGATATATGGTGCCTCAAAAGGTTATACAGGCCCTGGGGAGCTTATACGTGGCCTGGGGAGATTATCACGATGCTGGGGAGGTTTTAGGGGCCTCAGGAGGTTGTTAATGGCCTGGGGAGGTTATTAGGAGCCTTGGGATGATATATGGTGCCTCAAAAGGTTATGCAGGCCCTGGGGAGCTTATACACTGCCTGGGGAGATTATCACGAGGCTAGGGAGGTTATTAGGGGTCTGGGGAGGTTATTAGGGGCTTGGGGAGGTTATTAGAGGCCTGGGGAGGTTATTAGGGGCCTGGAAGGTTATGCACAACATTGGGAGGTTATTAGGGGCATGGGAAGGTTATATGGGGGGCCGGGGGAAGCTATTAGGGGCCTGGGGAGATTATTAGGGGCCTGGGGAGGATATTAGGGGCCTTGTGAGGTTATTAGAGGCCCGGGGAAGTTATGTGCAACATGGGGAGGTTATTAGGGGCGTGGGTATGTTATTAGCAGCGTGTGGAGGATATTAGGGTCCTGGGGAGGTTTTTACGGGCCTGGGGACGTTATTACGGGCCTGCGGAGGTTATGCGCGGCCTGAGGAGGCTATTAAACGCCTGAGGAGGATATTAGAGCCTGGAGAGGTTAAACGGGACCTGTGGAAGTTATTAGGATCCTGGGAAGGTTATTAAGAGACTGGGAAGGTTATTAGGGGCCTGTGGAAGTTGTTAGAAGCCAGAAGAAGACATTCGGGGCTTGGTGACGTTATGCAGGACCTCGGGAGCTTATACAAAGTCTGGGGGGATTATCAAGAGCCTGGCGAAGTTATTAGGGGCCTGGGGAGGTTATGTGCAGTTAGAAGAGGTTCTTTGGGGCCTGGGTAGGTTATTATGGGCCTGAGGAGCTTATGCAGGGCTTGGGGAGGTTAATAGTGGCCTGTGGATGTTATGCACAACCTAGGGAAGTTATTAGGCATGTAGGGAGGTTATTAGGAAACTGGGGAGGTTATTACGGGTCTGAGGAGGTTATTAGGGGCCTGGGGAGGTTATACATGGACTGTGGAAGTTATTAGGGGCTTGGGGAGGTTATGTAGAGCCTGGGGAGGTTATTATGGACCTTGAGAGGTTCTTACGGACCTTAGGAGGTTATTAATAGCCTGGGGACGATATACGAGGCCTGGGGAGGTTATGCACGGCCTGGGGAGCTTCTACAGGGTCCGTGGTGATTATCAAGGGCCTTGGGAGGTTATTAGTGACCTGTAAAGATTATTAGGGGCCTAGGGAGGTTATGCAGCCCCTGGGGAGGTTAATAGGGGCCTGCATAGGTTATTAGGGGCCTCGGGAAGTTATTAGGAACCTGGGGACGGTTATGCAGGGCCTGGGAATATTATCAATGGCCTGGGGAGGTTATTAGGAGCTTCTGGAGGTTATTAGGGGCATGAGGAGGTTATGTGCATCCTGGGGAGGTTACTAGGTGGATGGGTAGGTTATTAAGGGCCTGGGAGCTTATACAGGGCTTGGGGAGGTTATAAGGGATCTGGGGAGGTTATTAGGGGCATCGGGAGGTTATTAGGAGCATTCAGAGGTTATTAGGGGCCTTGGGAAGTTATTAGGGGCTTGGGAGGTTATTAGGGGCCTCAGGACGTTATTAGTGGCCTGGAGAGGTTAAATGGGACCTGGAAAAGTTATTAGGGGCCTCGGGAGGTTATTAGCGGCCTGGGGAGGTTTTACGGTGCCTAGGGAGGTTATTAGGGGCCTGAAGATGTTATTATGGGCCTGGGGAGGTTGTTAGGAGCCTGGGGGCGATATCCAAGGCCTGGGGAGGTTATGCGGGGCCAGGGGAGCTTATACAGAGCCTGTTTAGATTATAAGGGGCCTGGGCAGGTTATTAGGTGCCTGCGGAAGCTATTAGGGGCCTGCAGACGATATATTAGCGACCTGGGGAGATTATCAGGGACTTGTGGAGGTTACTACGTGCCTGTGGAGGTTATTAGGGGCCTAGAGAGGTTTTTAGGGGCCAGCAGAGGTTATGCACATCCTGAGGAGGTTATTAGAGGCCTGGAGAGGTTACTTGGGGCCTGGGGGAGGTTATTAGGAGCCTGGAAACGATATACGGGGATTGAGGAGGTTATAAAGAGCCTGGGGATCTTGTACAGGGCCTGTGGAGATTATCATGGGCCTGGGGAGGTTATTAGGGGACTAGGGAGGTTATTAGGGGCCTGGGGAGGTTATTACTGACCTGGGGAGGTTATGTGAAAATTTAGGAGGTTATTAGCGGCATCGCAACCTAGGGAGGTTATTAGTGGCGTCATGAGGTTATTAGGAGCCTGGAAAGGTTATTATCGGCCCGGGGAGCTTATACAGGCCCTTTGGAGAATATCAAGGGCCTTGGGAGGTTATTAATGGCCTGTGGAGGTTATTAGGGGCTTGGGGAGGTTATGTGCAACCTGGGGAGGTTATTAGCGGCCTGGGGAGGTTATTAGGGACCTGGTTATGTTATTAGGGGCGTGGGGAGGTTATTAGGAGCTTGGGGGGTTATTAGGGGCCTGGGAACATGATTAGGGGTCTGAGAGGTTATTATGGACATTGAGAGGTTAAACTGGACCTGTGGAAGTTATTAGAGGCCTGGGGAGGTTATTAGGTGCCTGTGGAGGTTACTACGTGCCTGTGGAGGTTATTAGCGGCCTGGAGAGGTTTTCAGGGGCCAGCAGAGGTTATGCACATCCTGGGGAAGTTATTAAAGGCCTGGAGAGGTTATTAGGGGCTTGGGGGAGGTAATTAGGAGCCTGGAAACGATATATGGGGATTGAGAAAGTTATAAAGGGCCTGGGGATCTTGTACAGGGCCTGCAGAGATTATCAAGGGCCTGGGGAGGTTATTAGGGGACTAGGGAAGTTATTAGGGACCTGGGGAGGTTACTAGGGGCCTGGGGAGGTTATGTGCGAATTTAGGAGGTTATTAGCGGCATCACAACCTAAGGAGGTTATCAGCAGTGTCATGAGGTTATTAGGAGCCTGGGTAGGTTATTAGGGGCCCAGGGAGCTTATACATGCCCTGGGGAGAATATCAGGGGCCTGGGGAGGTTATTAGGGGCCTGGGGAGGTTATGTGCAACCTGGGGAAGTTATTAGCGGCCTGAGGAGGTTATTAGGGACCTGGTTACGTTATTAGGGGCGTGGGGAGGTCATTAGGAGCCTGGGGGGTTATTAGGGGACTGGGGACGTTATTAGGGGCCAGGGGACATTATTAGGGGTCTGAGAGATTATTAAGGACATGGAGAGGTTAAACTGGACCTGGGGAAGTTATTAGGAGCCTGGGGAGGTTATTAGGAGCCTTTGGAGGTTATGCACAGCCTGTAGAGGTTATTAGGAGACTGGTGAGCTCATTAGGGGCATGGGAAGGTTATTAAAGGACTAGGGAGGTTATTAGGGGCCTGGGAGGTTATTAAGGGCCTGGGGAGGTTATTAGGGGCCTGGGGAGGTTATTAGTACCCTGTTGAGGTTATGCACAACCTAGGGAGGTTATTAGCGGCGTCATGAGGTTATTAGGAGCCTGGGGATGTTATTAGGTGCCCGGGGAGCTTATACAGGCCGTGGGGAGATTGTCAATGGCCTGGGGAGGTTAATAAGGGCCTGAGGAGATTATTAGGGGCCTGGGGAGGTTATGTGCGACCTGGGGAGGTTATGTGCGACCTGGGGAGGTTATTAGCGGCCTGGGGAGTTATTAAGGACCTGGTTACGTTATTATGGGTTTGAGGAGGTTATTAGGAGCCTGGGGAGGTTATTAGGGGAATGGGGACGTTATTAGGGGCCTTGGGACATTATTAGGGGTCTGAGAGGTTATTAAGGACATGGAGAGGTTAAACTGGACCTGGGGAAGTTATTAGGGGCCTGGTGAGGTTATTAGGTGCTTTTGGAGGTTATGCACAGCCTTGGGAGGTTATTAGGAGACTGGTGAGCTCATTAAGGGCATGGCGTAGATATTAGGGAACTTGGAACGTTATTAGGGGCCTGGGGAGGTTATGTGCAAATTTAGGAGGTTGTTAGTGGCATGGGGAGGTTATTTTGGCCCTGGGGAGGTTATTAGGGCCCTGTTGAGGTTATGCGCAACCTAGGGAGGTTATTAGCGGCGTCATGGGGTTATTAGAAGCCTGTAGAGGTTATTAGGGGCCCAGGGAGCTTATACAGGCCCTGGGGAGATTATCAGGGGAATGGGGAGGTTATTAAGGGCCTGGGGAGGTTATTAGGGGCTTGCGGAGGTTATGCACAACCTGGGGAGGTTATTAGGGACCTGGTAAGGTTGTTACAGGCCTGGGGAGGTTATTAGAGGCCTTGGGAGGTTATTAAGTGCCTGAGGACTGTTTAATGGGCCTTAGGAGCCTGAGGAGGTTATTAGGGACCTGGGGAGGTTATTAGGGGTCTATGGAGGTAATACAGGGCATGGGAAAGTTATTAAAAGCCTTTGGAGATTCTGCGGGGCCTGGAGAGCTTATACAGGGCCTGTTGAGATTATCAGGGGACTGAGGAGGCTATTAGTTGCCTGGGGAGGTTATTATGGGCTTAGGGAGGTTATTATGGGCCTGGGGAGGTTATTAGCAACCTTCGAACGATATACAGGGCCTGGGAAGGTTATGCAGAACCTGGGGAGCTCATATAGGGCCTGGGGAGATTATCAAGGGAATGGGAAGGTTATTAGGGGCCTGGGGAGGTTATTAGAGGCCTTGGGAGGTTATTAGAGGCATTGGGAGGTTATGTGCGGCCTCGGGAGGCTATTAGGCGCCTGAGGAGGTTACAAAGGGCCGGTGGAGGTTATTAGAGGCCTGGGGAGTTTATGTGCGGCCTGGAGAGGTTATTAGGGGCCTGGGAAGGTTATCAGGGGCCTAGGGGTAGGTTTGTAGGGGCCAGGGGAGGTTATTAAAGGCCTGGAGAGGTTAAACGGGGCCTGAGAAGCTTTAAGTGGCCAGAGAAGGCTCTTAGTGGCCTTGGAAGGTTATTAGGGGCCTGGAGAGGTTATCAGGGGCCTGGAGAGGGTATTAGGGGCTTGGGGATATTATTAGGGGCCTGGGGAGGTCATTAGGGATCTGGGGAGGTTATACAGGGGATGGGAAGGTTATTTAAGGCCTGAGGAGGTTGTTAGGGGCCTCGGGAGGTTATTAGGATCCTTGAGACGAAATGAGGGGCCTGAGGAGGTTACGCAGGCCCTGGGGAGCTTATACAGCGCCTGCAGAGATTATCACAAGGCTGGGGAGGTTATTAGGGGCCTTGAGAGGTTATTAGGGGCCTTGGGAGGTTATTAGGGGCCTTGGAGGTTATTAGGGGCCTGGGGAGGTAATTAGGGGCCTGGGGAGGTTATTAGGAGCCTTGGGATGATATATGGGGCCTTAAGAGGTTATGCAGGCCCTGGGGAGCTTATACAGGGCCTAGGGAGATTAGCACGAAGCTGGGGAGGGTATTAGGGGCCTCGGAAGGTTATTATGGGACTGGGAAGGTTATTATGGCCTGGGGAGATTATTAGGGGCCTGGAGAGGTTATGTGCAACATCGGGTGGTTATTAGGGGCGTAGGGAGGGTATTAGGAGCCTGGGGACGTTATTAGGGGCCTTTGGAGGTTATGCACGGCCTGGGGAGCTTATACAGGGCCTGTTGAGATTATCAGCGGCATGGGCAGGTTATTAGGTGCCTGGGGAATCTGTTAGGGGCCTGGGGAGGTTATTAGGAGCCTTCAGACGATATACGGGGCCTGGGGACGTTATGCAGGGACTGGGGAGCTTATACATGGCCTGTTGAGATTATCAGGGGCCTGGGGAGGCTATTAGGTGCCTGAGGAGGTTATTATTGGCCTAGAGAGGTTATTCTTGGTCTGGGGATCTTTTGCACAGCCTGGGGAGGTTATTAGTGGCCTGGGGAGGTTATTAGGGGCCTGGGGATGTCATTAGGGGCCTTGGGAGGTTATTAGGGGCATTGGGACGTTATGTGCAGCCTGGAGAGGTTATTAGGCGCCTGAGGAGGTTATTAAAGACCTGTGGAGGTTATTAGGGGCCTGGGGAGGTTATGTGCAGCCTGGAGAGGTTATTAGGGGCCTGGGGAGGTTATTAGGGGCCTGGGGAGGTTATTAGGAGCCTTGAGATTTTATCAGGGGCCAAGGGAGGTTATTAGGGGCCTGGAGAGGTTATTAAAGGCCTGGAGAGGTTAAACGGGACCTGGGGAAGTTATAAGTGGCCTTGGGAAGTTATTAGGGGCCTGAGGAGGTTATTAGGGGCCTGGGGAGGTTATCAGGGGCCTTGGGAGGGTATTAGTGGCCTGGGGATGTTATTAGGTGCCTGGGGAGGTTATTAGGGGTCTGGGGAGATTATACAGTGCATGGGAAGGTTATTTAAGGCCTGTGGAGGCTGTTAGGGGCCTGAGGACGTTATTAGGTACCTTGGTACGATATATGGGTCCTGAGGAGGTTATGCAGGCCTGGGGAAGTTATTAGGGGCCTGGAGAGGTTATTAGAGGCCTGGGGAGGTTATTAGGGGCCTGAGAAGGTTATCAGGGGCCTCTGTAGGGTATAAGGAGCCTGGGGATGTTATTAGTGGCCTGGGGAGGCTATTAGGCGTGTGGGGAGGTTATACAGGACATGGGAAGGTTATTTAAGGCCTGGGGAGGATGTTAGGGGCCTGGGGACGTTATTAGGAGCCTCAGAACGATATATAGGGACTGAAGAGGTTATGCAGGCCCTGGGAAGCTTATACAGGTCCTAGGGAGATTACCACGAGGCTGGGGAGGTTATTAAAGGAATGCGGAGGTTATTAGAGGCCTGAGGAGGTTACTAGGGGCCTGGGGAGGTTATGTGCAAAGTGGGGAGGTTATTAGGGGCGTGGGGAGGTTATTAGGAGCCTGGGGAAGTTATTAGAGTCCTGTGGAGGTTTTTACGGGCCTGAGGACATTATTAGGGGCCTGGATTGGTTATGCGCGGCCTGGTGAGGTTATTAAGGGCCTGGGGAGGTTATTAGAGCCTGGAGAGGTTAAACGGGACCTGGGGAAGTTATTAGGATCCTGCGGAGATTATTAAGAGCCTGGGGAGGTTATTAGGGGCATGTGGAGGTTGTTAGGAGCCTGACATTATTAGGGGCCTGGAGTTATGCGCGGCCGATATTAGGGCCTGGGGAGGGAGCCTGGTTGACGTTATACAGATTATTAAGGCCCATGTGGAGGTTGTTTGGACGAGCTTACGTTATAGGGCCTTGGGAGCTGCTGTAGATTATCAAGGGCCTGGGGGAGTTATTAGGGGCCTGGGGAGGTTATGCAGTTTGGGGAGGTTATTAGGGGCCTGGGTAGGTTATTAGGAGCCTGGGAAGCTTATACAGGGCTTGGGGAGGTTATTAGGGGCCTGGGGAGGTTATGCACAACCTAGGAAAGTTATTAGGCACCTGGGGAGGTTATTAGGAGCCTGGAGAGGTTATTAGGGGCCTGAGGAGGTTATCAGGGGCCCGGGGAAGTTATTAGGGGCCTGGGGAGGTTATACAGGGACTGGGGAAGTTATTAGGGGCCTGAGGAGGTTATTAGGGGCCTGTGGAGGTTATGCATGGCCTGGGGAGGTTATTATGGACCTTGAGAAGTTATTAGGGCCTGGGAAGGTTATTAGGAGCCTGGGGACGATATACGGGGCCTTGGGAGGTTATGCAGGGCCTGGGGAGCTTATACCAGGCCTTGGGAGATTATCAAGGACCTGGGGAGGTTATTAGGGTCCTGGGAGGTTATTAGGGGCCTTGTGAGGTGAAGTGCGACCTGGGGAGGTTACAAGGGGCCTGGGGAAGTTATTAGGGGCCTGGATAGGATATTAGGGGCCTGTGGAGGTTATTAGGAACCTGGGGATGATATACGGGGCCTGGGGAGGTTATGCAGGGTGTGGCATGCAAAGAGTACGTAACCTTTATTCGGTGCATGTACACACCCTCATTCACAGGCTATCTCCCCCAACCAGCGAACCAGGTAACTGAGGGTTGACGATGGGGTCCTGTTGTTCAACCAGTAACCAGGTTCCAGCCAATAAGAAGATGGTTTTGGCAATTGCAGAGGTTATGTGGGTACCACTCTCCTGTCTGCCCTTGTCATTCCCATTCTAGAGCTGGTTGAAGCACGGTCTGCTCTCTAGTGGCTTCTATTCTGCCTTGCTTACCGTGGAGTGCACTAATACCTATCACTGTACATAGTGTATATAGTGAACATACTGCTGTTCTAAATTGGTGAAGGATAATATAAGTCAAAACTTTTCTGCTGTGTTTATTTTGCTCCCCTTACACCCAGGATAACAGGCCATTTGGACTCCTGGGTTGTAATATGGGTAGCCTGTCCGAGAGCTGGAGCTGAACTTAGAGAAAGGGTTGAGCCTAGGGTGAAGCTGGTAGCAGGAACATTGTGCAGCTTGCTGTCTAGCATTGCATTAGCTTTGCCAACGCTTTACAAACTTTGAGTGTCAGTTGCTTTGCTATGGTCAGCCTTGCTATTGTGTGATCGTTCAACAGCTCGCTACTAGCTTGTTCGGTGTACTCGCTTCGCTATGATCAATCTTGTTGAACAGTGTGTAGCTTGCTGTCTGGCATTGCTTTACAAAATTTGCGTGTCAGTTGCTACTAGCCTGTTCAGTGTGAAGATTTTGCAGTCAGCTTTGCTATTGCGTATCCACCTTGTATGCGTATTCTGCAATCGTACTGTGCATAGCTAAGCGTGTTCTGCAAATAACATGTTACGTTGGGGTATTCTGCAATCGTACTGTGCATAGCGAATAACTTATACATTGTGGTATGCCACCTAGACGAGTCAGACGTATGGTGTCGGCATTAACTTTGTTTAACCTACCGAAATTGTCCCTACTGCGTTGTTGGCAAATTGCTCGTTCCATTGGCATTAATTACGAACGCACTTTCACAGCTGCGCAGCTGTGTTCACTGATTACTGACAAACTTTGAGAAGAAGAGATGGTACATCAGACTCCTCCCTCTACGGGAGCTAGGGAAAAAGCTACTATGTTCTCGCAGGAGGAAGATGATATATCGACGGAGCAAAATCGTCAGTATAGTGCAGCAGGGTTGTCTCAAGGTGAGTCAGTGGCATTGGCACTTGAGCTGGCAAAAATCAATCTTGAGCAGACTAGGGAACAGAGAGCATTTGCAAAAGAAGAATTTGATAGGGAAAAAGAAGGGAGGCAGTTTTCGCATTCTGTAAATGACTTTAGTTAACAGAAAGCAGTACAGCTTGTTCCCCGCTTCAATGAGGCTGAACCAGAAAATTTTTTTGAAAGCTTCAAAAATCAGGCTCGAGCTCTGAGGTGGCCGGAACAGCAATGGGCATCGTTGGTTCACACAGCATTGTTTGGTAAGGCACAGGAATTTACGTCAGTGTTAAATGACACTGAATTTTCTGGTTATAAAGTAGTGAAGACCACAGTTTTAGGCAGGCGACAGCTTGGTCAATCCCTGGTTGATTTTGTGCGACAGCAGACCAAAGCTTTTACCAGCTGGTATAAAGCGAGTGGTGTTGCAACCTTTGAGGATCTGGTGCAGCTTATTCTGATTGGCAACCTGCTGGAGTCTGTGGGACCAGAGGTTCGAGTCTTTCTGCAGGATCGTGACTTAACCACACAATGGAGGCAGCCAGGTTGGCTGATACCTTTGAAACTAACCGCTCTTTGTCCGAGCAGTCCCGTCTCTCTTTTCAACAGCCTGGCATGAGCAGAGATCGTCAACCTTGGAGAATGAAGTGCCAGCCGGAGGGAGAACGTCTACGTCAGCCAACTAAGTCACTTGGTGAGCCACGCTTCTCAACTTATGGTCCACCTGGACATTCCATTAAACCTGCACCTCTCCAACCTATACCTGCTGATGGAGAACCTTTTGCAGATTTAATTATAGATTGTGTAGGTCCACTACCTAGGTCAAAGTCGGGAAATCAGCATTTATTTACCATTATGGATAGAGTAACTAGATATCCTGAAGCAATTCCCATGCACAGTATTAATACTAAAGCTATTCTCAAAGCTTTAACAAAATTTATTTCTTGTTTTGGCATTCCTAAAACTATTCAAAGTGATCAAGTTACTAACTTCACTGCCAAAGCATTTAGGGAAGCATTAACTAGCTTAGGGATAATCCACAACTTATCCACTGCCTATCATCCTCAGTCCCAAGGCGCCTTGGAAAGATTCCATCAGATGTTAAAAACCATGATGAGAACTTTTTGCATGCATTTTCCTACAGACTGGGATGAATCACTACCTTTGTTGCTGTTCTCAGTGCGAGAAACGGTGCAAGAGTCTACCGGGTATAGTCCGTTTGAGCTGATCTTTGGGCACAATGTACGAGGTCCTCTTCGGGTGCTCAAAGAAGGATGGATGGGAGAAGACGTGCGCTCAACACTCTACAACCCGTCTTCAAGGTTGCAGGTGGCATGTCAGTTAGCCAAGGCTAACCTAAAGGCAGCTCAAAACCAGATGAAACAGAGGTATGACAGAAGTGCACAATTCTGCACCTTCCATCCAGGAGACAAGGCGTTGGTGCAGGAACCTATACCTGGCCACACCTTGAAAGCTAGATTTACGGGACCTATGCAAATTGTAAGTAAATTATCTGATGTAAATTATATGGTAGCTCTCCTTGATAAGACCTCAAAAACTAAAACCTACTACAGTAATCAATTAAATTTTTTTCATACACCAGATAAAGTCCCAGTAATGACTCTGTCCTCTACCTCTGAGGACGACTCTGATTCTTTGCACTCTATTTCTGAAATTAATGTTAAACTTTTAAACTCTGTCCTCAAGGACCCTAGCCCTTTAAGAGGCTGAGGAAGCGGTAAAGCCGGCGGGGCGGCAGGAGGAGGAGCAACACATCTCTCCTGTACGACCATTGAAGGTTAACTGACCTTTATGTGACCTTAAGAATTGTCACTGTCCTAACCTTCACTGTAACACCATCACTGATAACTGACTAACTCTGACTACAACCACTAGATGGCACTACTATACCATCACTGTCAGTACTACTCATGGTGGAGGGCTCAACCCGTGGGGGTCATGCACTACCTGGGAAGATAAGTTCACTCCCAGGTGGCATAGATCACATTCCTTGGATCAAGAGACCCTCACCACCACCTTCAAGGAACCTCTCTCCAGGCCACCATTCTCACCACCAGAGTACTAGTGGTACTATTTTCCCACTAGTACTCTGGTACTAGTGGCACTATCAAAACTTTGTGGCCCAGTCCCTGGACCCATTATGTACTTCTGTAATGTTAAGGTACAGTGCCTGGACCCATTATGTACTACTGTAATGTTAAGGTACAGTCCCTGGACCCATTATGTACCTCTGTAATGTTGAGGTACAGTCCCTGGACCCATTATGTACCTCTGTAATCTTTTTGACTACCACCCACAGGATGGGTATGGAGTGAATAATAAAGATATTAAACTGTCAGCTAAAGCTTAGGCAGCCATAACAATGTCCATAAAGGTTACTTGGAGCATAGATGGATGACATGAGGGACAGGTTTGCCCAAACTAGGTGACCTTTTTTAATTTTTTGTCCGATTTTGTTTCTTTCTGGTGTACGTTTAGAAGCATTTTTGTACTAATATTTGATAAAGTTTCAATAAGATCAGCCAACAAACAAATAAGAAAAAAATATTTACTGAGTATACACAAATAACCCACATGTAGAAGAGAGGAGTTCCTCTCTTCTATGTGCGGGCTATTTGTGTATTCAAGTCACGGAATTGTGTCTTTTATTATTATTATTATTTACTGAGTATGGCACTTGGCAGTATTAAGCTTTGTAGTGGTACTGCAGACACTCCTGGCTGATAGAACAAGCCTTACTCGAATATCCAATGTAATACTATAATGTAATATACATTGCCTTTATACCCCCCAAAAAATACATTTGGTACGTTTTGTATCTGCCTCCCCCCCCACACACACGCAAAATAAAAAATATTTGATATTCCAAATGTCGGTCACATTGGATATTCAATCACACTTTGTTTTATATTGTCTGTGAAAATCATTTCAATATAATTAATAATAATGGTGTATCTTCAAGAACTAGGCCAAAATCTTACTTTCGAGATGTTGGGGTAAACGCGCTCACACCTGATTACATGAAAAAAATCGCAACAATCACACGACTTTTGGCTATTTCTATGCAATAAAAGTGATTTCATATTGTTTCCCCCCTGTTATTATACCGTTTTCTTTAGTACGAGACCAGGGGAAGACAGAAAACCTTTCTCTTATAGTCATGGCCTTAAGTAAATCATTGACCGCAGGCCAACACAATCAATCAATCAAGTTTATTCTCTATAAAGATTACAATGCGGGGTTTACATATTATAGGAAATTGTGTGGTTTACAATTATAAAATAGTAATTACAGAGAGGGCAACTATCACCCCTAGCATGACTAGGCATTTTGGACAGACTAAGATTAATTCAAAACTCTATATTGGTACAGATTATGGAACATGTTGATATTAAGGCTAGGTAACTACATTACAATCATTCTCTGCCTGGATGAGGTAGAGTGTGGTCGTGCTTTGCACCCCTCTACTGTTTTCCCAGATGAGCTACTCAGACAACAATATTGCGCTAGGTGTACGCCGGAGAATGAATACTGTGGGCATTCAGCTCATTAGTGGGGCTTTAACGCCTACATCAGTCGATGTGTTATTGCCCAAAATTATAAGAGAGACATACGGCATCAGAGACGAGGATTTGTATGGAGTGGCACTGAATGGTGTTTATAGAATATTCATGAAAGTGCTAACTGCACAAGTGTACGAGGCATTGGTGGATCGTTTCCAAGATGTCAGCATTAATGTAACACCGGCAGTGAGGGTCAAGTTGACGGATGTATCTAGACATTATTCGTGGGTCAAGCTCCGCAACGTGCCTTTTGAGGCTGATGAAGCAGATCTTAGAAGTGTTTTCAAAAGATGTGGGACTGTACATCTAGCCAAACCTGGAAAATGGGTAAAAGGAGCTTACGCAGGATTTCCTGAGGGTACTTTCAATCTCAAGATGACACTGAGACATCCTATACCCTCGTATGTATATCTCGAGGAGTTTAAAATCCAGGTAATGGTAGCGTATGCCAGGCAGAGACGTACTTGCCGACTGTGTGGCGAATATGACCATATGGTGGCAGATTGCGCAAGCGGAATATGGTTCCTGGGCCACAAGGGGCAGAGCACCTGCGCATGAGAAAATGATGCCTCAGGAAGAACGGAGGCAAGGAGGAGGGCGTGGTTGCACGAGAAGTGAAGAGGTGGTGGCTCCCCCTGTGGAATCTGAAGGAGACATGGTGATTCGTGAATCACCCAGCCCATTTGACAGTACAGTTGTCGAGTGAGGAGGTGCAAGTGGGCGCAGAAATGAAAGCTATCGATGAGTTGGAGACGGTGATACAGGCTATGTTACAGTCTATGGAGGTGGAGAGTCGCAGTGAACAGGAACCTGAGATCAGGGCAGAAGGAGGTGTGTGCAGGAGGAGGGAGGACCAGGTGACACCTGTGATGGACAGTGCAAGTGCCATGGAAGGACATGGAGGCGACTTAAAGGTGGTAGACGTGGAAGTCCATTGTGAGGACTCCCAGGGCACAGATATGGAGACTGAGGGAGCTACGAGGAAAAGGGCGGTGGCGTCAGATTCGGACGATGTTCTGACGCCGGCGCAAAGGCTGGGGAAAAAAGGCATGGCGTTATGGTACCTAGAGTGACTCTAAGAGAGGGCCACAACCCCTGCCAATTTGGATTCAGGAAAAATAAAAGCACTAATGATGCAATCATAAAAATGCTAGATCTGCTTTACACAGCATTGGAAAATAAGGAATATCCACTAGGAATTTTTATTGACCTAAGAAAAGCTTTTGACACAGTAGACCACGACATCCTACTCCACAAACTTGATCATTACGGTATAAGAGGCCATGCGCTTGCTTATTTCAAATCTTACATTACTAATAGGTATCAGTACGTCACCATTAAAGACACAGCATCAGCAACACGGCCACTTGATACTGGAGTTCCGCAGGGAAGTGTCCTTGGTCCCCTGCTCTTCCTCATATACATCAATGACCTTCCAAACGTATCCCAACACCTGAAACCCATTCTCTTTGCTGATGACACGACTTATGTCATCTCTCACCCTAATCTTGCCACCCTCAACACCATTGTGAATGACGAGCTGATTAAAATATCAACTTGGATGACAGCCAATAAACTTACGCTTAACACTGACAAAACTTACTATATTATGTTTGGTAGCAGAGCAGGAGATGCACAAATTAACATTAAGATTGACAACACTCTAATTACCAGAAATAATGGGGGAAAATTCCTAGGCTTGTACCTTGACAACAACCTGAATTTCAGCATCCATATCCAGCATATAACCAAAAAAGTATCCAAAACGGTTGGGATCCTCTCCAAGATACGATACTACGTGCCGCAAAATGCCCTTCTCTCACTATACCACTCACTTATTTATCCATACCTCACCTATGCTATTTGTGCTTGGGGATCAACTGCAGCAACACACCTAAAGCCAATAATAACCCAACAAAAAGCTGCAGTAAGAATAATCACTAAATCCCATCCCTGGCAACACACCCCCCCACTCTTCATAGACCTAAACTTACTCCCAGTTCAGTACATCCACACTTACTACTGTGCAATCTACATCTACAGGGCCTTAAACTCTTATATCAACCTTGACCTAAAACGCTTTCTTGATAGTTGTGACAGAACCCACAGGCATAACACCAGACACAAACATCTCTACGACATTCCCCGTGTCCGACTAAACCTTTACAAAAATTCAATGTATGTCAAAGGCCCTAAAATCTGGAATACCCTACCTGAGAACTCTAGAACTGCAGACACATTCATCACCTTCAAAACTACCATTAGAAAACATCTTATCTCCCTGATACACCCCGTCAACTAACTACACGAATACCACCTGGTGGTTCACACTTACACTCACTCACTCATTTGACCATAAACAGAAATATTAATCTCAATCTTAAAATAATGAATCCTGTGATACTCCAATACTGAAACTATGTACTGTGCCAAAACAAAAGCATTCACATTGCTAAACTCACAAACTAGTATTTAGTCACTTAGCCATAATACCAACTTACCTCATAATTTGTAATATTTTACAATTAAGAACAAAACTAAGTATGCCCGAAATGCCTAGCCATGCTAAGCGTTCTAGTGGTACACTCTGTATTCACAATTTTACTACATGTAAACCACACAATAACCAAATTTCTGTAAACTCAGCATTGTAATCCTTATAGAGAATAAACTTTGAATTTGAATTTGAATTTGAATTTGAATTTGAATGGTTGGGAAGGAGGGTGGAGTACGTGGCAAAGGCAATGCCCAGGGGAATGGTCAGAAAGGGAAGAGTCTTGAAATGAGGCAGAGAGGGAATCCTTAAACTGGCCTCAGGTGTGTAACAATAAATATTAATGGTCTGTGTGATGGTGTTAAACGTGAGTGCTTCTGGGTGTTTTTGAAAAGATACAAGGTTGATGTAGCTTTTGTGCAGGAACACAATTTTAAACTTGGTCGTGAATTAGTGGTGCCTGGGTACCAGGCTTATGTGTTGCCGTCTGAGCGTTTGAAAGGAAGAGTGGGTGTGTTGATCAGGGAGGCGAGGCCGTTTGTATTGCACAGGAAAGAAGGGAGGAGGGGGGAGAGTATTACGTGTGGAAGGATGGTGGATGGGAGAGAGAGTGGCGTTCGTGTGTGTGTATGCCCCAGCAGAAAGTGACGTGAAAGCAAAGACGGATTTTGTGCGGGAGGAAGTTGTGTACTTACTACGCACGTTACCATCTGTGGCGATTGTAGAGGGGGATTGGAATTGTGTAGTTAAGAGGGTAGATGTGGAACCCAGAGGAGCAGGATATTTTTCCTCAGTCTTAGGGGGCCTGTTTAGAGATCTTCAGTTACGTGATGCTTTTGGGGGAGGTCTGTGGGAGGTGGAACATACTTTTATATGGCGGGGATATGCGGCTCGTTTAGACAGGATATATTTATCTCAGATGGTTTTGGTAGTCTTTTAAAACTATTGAGATGGTGTCTTACGATCATAGGGCGGTAATAGTGGAGGTGGGGTGTGATGCTTTGGCTCGTAGGCAGGGAAGCTATTGGAAACTGAATACGATAGTTTTGGGGGATGGGGAGGGAGTGGAAGGTTTTGCAGTATTTTGGAACAACTTTGTGCAGAGAGAAGGACTGAGGAGGATGTGGTTGGATGGTAGGATAGTGAGGCTAAGGTAAGAATATGTCAGTTTTATGTGAGGGAGGGCAAACGCATTAATCAACTGCGGTATGGTTTGTCAAATTATTTAGAATCTAGATTATGGGATTGTTACGTGAGGGGGGTGGTGGCGGGCTTGTACCCCATGGAGGAAATACAAATGTTGAAGGACAGGATAAAGGATTTGCAAGAAGAGCATTTTGCAGTGGTACGAGTACAAGCAGGGCTGGATGAAGTACTCTGGGATGACAAGCCATCGGCTTGCGTGCTGCGAGGACAGAAGGTACGACAGCAAACAACTACAACACCGGCATTGCAAGTCATTTCTTTGGTGGTTTTTTTTTTGAGAGGGTCAGGTATTATGGGAAACAACGGGGATGAATATGTATGCAGATAGATGGTTTGAGGAGTACAGTAAAAGTAGTGTTGTGGATGGCGAGGTTCTTGGGCAAGTATGTGTGTATGTGCCGTGCAAACTGGGGAGGAGTGATCGGGAGGCACTGGGTGGGGTCATTGAAGAGAAGGAAATATGGAGAGCTCTTATGGACATGAGGAAGGGAAAGGCACCTGGGATAGATGGTTTACCAAGCGAATTTTATGTACAACACTGGGGTCTGCTAATGGGTTTCCTAGTAAGGTTAATGAATGCCATGAAAGACAGAGGTAAGATGGGAGAATCGCAGGCAATTGCGGTGGTGGTGTTGATCCCGAAGGGTAAAAAGCAGAGTACCCTTCGGGATTACCGAGCCATTTCGTTGCTTTGTGCTGATTATAAGCTGTGTGCAAAAATTCTTGGGAATAGGTTTAAATGTGTTGTGGGGAGGGTGGTGTTTGCGTCTCAGTTTGGGCTGCCAGGTAGGTCAATGGTCGAGGGCCATGGGATCATAAAGGGGTTCCTGGAGGACATGGAAGGGGGCAGAGGGGCATCGTTGGCATTGGATTGGCAAGGGGCTTATGACAGGGTGAAAAGAGGGGCTTTGCAGGATATTCTCCTCAGACAGTAGTTTGGTGAAGAAATAGTGGGGTGGGTGGATATGTTGTGCTCAGGAGTGAAGGTAAGGATGCAAATCAATGGGTTTGTGGGGGAGGGAGTCAACATGGAGCGGGGGCTTCGGCAGGGTTGTCCAGTATCACAACTTTTGTTTGCATGTGTCCAGGATCCTTTTTATAGGATGGTGGAGGATCATCTAAGGAATAGGGGGGGAGACGGTGTGCAGAAGCCTTGGCCTGGCTTGGTGGGTTATGTTGATGATACAACTATTTTGGTGTGTGAGGAGACACGGTTAGAAGTTTTAGGGGAAGTTGTGCATATGTTTGGGAGAGCTACTGGGATGAAAATAAATCTGGAGAAGTCAATGATAATGGGGCTGGGAGAGTGAGCAGGGAGATTAGAATGGGAGTCTAAAAATTTGTGGTGTCATTATTGAGGCTGACCTGAGTGCTGCATGAGTCAATAATTTGAATAGGATGGTGGAACAGGTGCAGCGACGTTTAGGAATGCTGCAACCTCACCATTTAACCCTTAGCCAACAAGCGATTGTTATCAATGTATTACTATATAGTAAAGTCTGGTTTGTATCGGCAGTGTTGCTGTTAACAGGAATGGCAATCACGAGTATTCTTAGCATGGTGTTCAAATTCTTGTGGGGTTCAGGGTGCAACTGGTTGCAAAGGGAGGTAGTGACATTGCCAATATGTAAGGGAGGGTTGGGTTTGTTGGACTTGAGAAAGAGCGTGAAATGTGTGTTCATTAAGAGGGAAGTGATGCGTGCAGGTGGATGGAGGGGGGGGGAGCTAGATAAGGTACATGATCACCTACGGAAATGGTATGGGGGAGCGGAAATGAAGGAATGTGAAAAAGTGTTACATGCCTTAGTGTTAGCCAGGGAACCAGGAAAAGGAAAGGTGGGAACTTTGTGTAAATTGTTAGAGGGACATGTAGTGGTGCCGGTTGAAGGAATCTACCTCATGTATGCATGGGATATCATATGGCAAAGATTTAGTAAATTAAGGATATGACCTAGGGCCCGTGAGGTTATGTATCGTTTCCTACGAAAGCAAAAGACTTGGCAGACGATGCACCATCCCCCCAATGAAAAGCAGGGGTGTCACTAGCACGTTAAGAGACCATACAATAAGTGTCAGGGGACCGAGACTGTTCAACTGCCTCCCAGCACACATAAGGGGGATTACCAACAGACCCCTGGCAGTCTTCAAGCTGGCACTGGACAAGCACCTAAAGGCAGTTCCTGATCAGCCGGGCTGTGGCTCGTACGTTGGTTTGCGTGCAGCCAGCAGCAACAGCCTGGTTGATCAGGCGCTGATCCACCAGGAGGCCTGGTCACAGACCGGGCCGCGGGGGCGTTGACCCCCGAAACTCTCTCCAGGTAAACTCCAGGTATTGCCAACGGGAGCAATGCTCCGAGATAGGAGGGTCATCGAGGGTGGGGGGTGTAGCAGATGCAGTGGGGAAGAGACTGCGTATAATGTTGTCTATTTTTTTGAAGGTTTGGAGTGCATCAGGGTATGGATGAGTAGGGTAGTGGCTAGGGTGGGGGTCAAGGTGTGTCGGTATTGAGAGCATTGAGTCTTGATATGAGTGGGGTGGATGAGGGTGTGGTAAGGGGTTTAGCATACATAATCATGGACTACATATATGTTTTGTGGGGTATGAGGGGGAAGGAGGGTGGAGAAGTGCTGAGAAGGATTTTGGCGGCGACGTTTTATCGAACTTTGTGTCGCAATAGAGACATATATGGGAAAAGGTGGGGTGAGGTTTTTTCCGAAGGTTATAGAGGACTAACAATAGGGAATTTAAGGGCGTTATAACTGGTTTTTAACAGCCAGGGTGAGTATGTTGGTAAAAGGGGGGGAGTCAGGGGTATTCAACGGGCTGACCTCCTCAGGTGTGAAGTGATGTATAGATGGGTGTGACTCGGGGTACACATGTGGAACTGGATGTGATGGTGTGAAAGATTTATTTTGTTTAGTTCCCTTGTTGGAGAAGGTATAAATGAAAGATTAAATATATAACATTTATAAATATATAATATACAAAATATGTAACATGAATTTTTCTTTGGTAGCGAATTATGTCCCGCTTGTACTGTTCTTCAAGTGAATTTTAACTTGAGATGGATTTCCTTTCACTATGTTCCTTGAAACATTGAGGTTTGGAAATTTTTGTAACGTGTTCCTGTACTTTTTTTTTTTTTTTTTTTTTTTTTTTTTTTGAAGTAATACTTATTATGTAATCATGTGTAAATAAGGAGTAGTAACCTAAATTAATATTCATTGTATATTTATTTGTATGTACTACTAGTTAGGCACATGCTACAAGGCACAGAGAAAGTCTAGTCTGGTGGAATGTGTGTTAAGTTTAGTTATGTTTGCATGTGGCGTGTCAAATGTTGTAAGGAGTTTAGTATGGTGTTGTTATCTTACTAAAATCAAGATGAAACATTTGGATAATCTTATTCATGTCATAGCCTTTGATTCTTTTAAAATATTTACATATCCTAGTATTTTACCGATAATGTAGCATGTGGTGTATTTTCTTGCTTTTTCAGTGTGAACTTCACGGTATGCAATGTTGTTCTAAAAGTTTGTTTTCCATGGTTGTTACATTAACATTGATATTATATAGTGTAGGTGTATATTCTTATACTTATAAAGGTGTATGGGTGTGTAGGCATGTAATGTTTATATCTGTTGTAGTCTGTAATTTTATGTTTTTGTGTTATTGATGTTCATGCACCACCAACTATTGATAAATACTCATTACGTTTTTGATGAGGCCAGGGTATGACCCTAAATTAGAATAATTAATGGTAGGTTTCTTAGAACGATGAATGCAAATATTTAAGGGGGGAGGGAGCAGTGTCAGCTGTGGTGACACTGGCAATAATAATTATTGTAAAAGGAGGGGTGTGTAGGATATGTTGTGGGTTGTTTATCTGGTTGTAATTTGGTCATTATCTATAGTGTTTGTTTTCTGTACTGGGATTGTGTAATGGAAATTATTGTTAATATCCAGTATAGTTTTTAATTTTATTATACTCTTGTGCATCCTTGTATTTGTTCCATGTTTTAAATAAAAATATATAAAAAAACTACATTACAGTTCGTAAATTTAGCAATGTGAATGGTTTTGTCTTGGTATGATACATAGTTTCTATTGAAGCTCCTATATTGGAGTATCACAGGAAAACTTATGACTAGTTTAAGATTCATTAGGTAATAGTTTTATTATGTATTTCTATGTATATAGTCAATTGGGTGAGTGTAAGTGTGAATTGTGGGGAATCACAGATATTGAGGGGAGGTCTAGGTTGTTTTTATGTGTGTATGATACAAGAGAATAAGTGGTTTTCATGTAGTTAGCTGACGGTGAGGTGTGTCAGGGAGATTAGATTTAGATTTTGCCACCGAAGTGGCTAGTTTATTGTGCACCCCATATCCATCCTGTTGACGGTAGTGCAAGAGCATATGGATACACAAAAAGCCTAGGAACTAGGCCCCAAAAGGGTTACCAGGTGTACATAATGTTTTTTTTTTTGTCTAAATATCTACAGTTCACTTATCAATTCAAGACTCTTCTTAAAAACCACTTACCCACAACTAAATAAATATTGAATAACTGTATTTGGTAAGTGTAACCTGTGACCCTATCAAATTATGTTTTTTAATTACATTACCTAATAGAATAATCCATTCTCTTTAATGCGCAGTAACTCATCTAATGACCATGTGACCTGTTTCTGCACTACAAATAGTATATTGATATAGTATATTGATCATTTTGTTATATTATACATTGGTATGCTACTAATTTGTAAAACTATAATGCCTCTTAATTAAAAGGTTCAAATTTCATTGTTTAAAATACTCATTTGTACTTCATGTTGCATTTTGTTTACTGTAATTTTTACCACTGAATTTTAATCCTACCCATAATGCTCTGCATACAAGGGGCTTTTGGCATGTACACCCAACTTTAATTCCTTGTATAACTATGTATCATGTCCAAATAAAATATTGTATTGTATTGTATCTGTTACAAGCAAATATAGGAAATTTGCTTAGTATATCTGGTATCTAATTTTCATTAATAAGATATCTTGACATGTCACATAGGTTATTATACTGTCTGTCTCTGTATTCCTCTAAGTGGATAATTAAGCACATAGTGTTCAAGACAGTGGCCATATGCCTGATCACATCAGGGAGATAATACACAAATAACCCGCACATAGAAGAGAGGCTTACGAAGACGTTTCGGTCCTACTTGGACCATTTACAAAGTCATGCAGACTTTGTAAAGGGTCCAAGTCGGACCGAAACGTCGTCATAAGCCTCTTTTCTATGTGCAGGTTATTTATGTATTATCTCCCTGATTTGATCAGGCGTATACGTCGTCGTAAGCTCCTCTCTTCTATGTGCGGGTTATTTGTGTATTGTTCCAGTCACGGTATTGTGCCTTTTTGTTATTCAGGAAGATAAGATGTTTTCTAACGGTAGTTTTGAAGGTGATGATTGTGTCTGCGGTTCTAGAGTTTTCAGGTAGGGTGTTCCATATTTTAGGTATAATATGCCAAATGATATGATTTTGACAGCCTTTATTATGTTTTTATCTTATTTATCTTATGTCTGCTATAATTATTAAATAAATGATATAGGCAGATAAGGCTTAGTACTAATAATAGCGTCAATGTAAGAAATATTGTAGTTGACAACCAGACTGCTGACGCAGCAATTCTTGTCCTTGCCTCTCTATTTGGCTCCTCCTACTCTGCTATAGCTTTTTCCACACTGTAATGATGTTCACTGGTAAATTTAGCAAATTGGAAAGAAAAATAGACAAAACAATCTAAAAATTCACCTCGCGTTCAGACATATATTTACGTGGCACGTCATCACATGTTCAAATAGCTATAATTTGCTTTAGAAACATTGTATTACAATGCGATTTTCACCCAAATGTTACCAGATTCTTAAACTGTTTCTCTGTAAAGAATACTCATTTTCCATATGTAATGAAACAAATCAGCCCCTCAAGCATTACTTATGTAAGGTGTGACAAATATTCGTTGTGAAAATTTCATGACTGTCCTGTGTATTACTTGTCTATATCGTTACCTATTTACTATGTGTATGGTTCTGTAACTCAGGTGAAGGAAATAAATGCAGTTTAATTAAAAGGTTAGATAGGTAATGTCATCTACCATCATTGTTGTATTGAAATGTAATGAAGGATAAGGCAAGTGTTTGAAAAAGCACCATTATTATTATTATTATTATTGTGGAAAATTGCATTTATCTGAATGTATCATTATATACATAACAGTAAATGAAAAGATAATTATTATTTATCAGTTAGACATGTAGGAATTTGGGACACCTAGGTCACAAAAAATGTCCCCCTTCAGTACCTACCACTGTCATATCCACAAGTTGCTCTGGCCCTATTAATTACCAATGAAATATGTATAACCAGGAATACTGGTAAATATATAAATTTTGTGGACTGTATATTAAAAATAATAAATGGTTATATATATACACAATTACATAACAGAAGGAAAATATATCTTAATATCACTCACCAATTTGACTGGAGATTAATGTGTATCATACTCAGAAAACCTCACTCTAACTAAATCTATGAAAATAATGCTGGCCAGAATTACACACAAATCTAGAGAGCTTATCTGAGGTTCCTGGAGCTGTCTTGTCCAGTCGTCTGATATCTCAAGTTATGCAGGAATGCACATCCACCAATTTTGCCTCCTATTTGAGAGGTGTCAACACAATTTTAACCTCTAGAGTATGACAAATTCTTCCCATTACACCAACGTTTGTACAAAATTCAAAACCAAGATGGCGAGTCTCTTGCCCAGGCGCAGGCTTTCCGTTTTCTATGACAAATATTATTAAATACAGTATAGGCCATCTATTTACCTATAAATTACCGTATTTCCGGAAAATATATACAGTATTTTCCACACTGCGGCCGGCTAGTGTTCGTTGCTAAACGACTCAAATTACTTCTTCCTTTAGGAGATGATTCCAGCCAGTTCTGGCTTGAGTGGCTGTTCTCCTAGTAGGTCTTACTACGATTTCATTTTCCGGCATCACTTGGTCAGCGTTATCTTCCATATCACTCATGTCACTTTCCCTCAGATTTTCATTTACATATGAATGAACACCTAACTTTTTGTTAGTGTGGCTTTGTAAATGGTCCAAGACGGACTGAAACATCGTCGTAAGCTCCTCTCTTCTATGTGCGGGTTATCTGTGTATTGTTCCAGTCACGGTATTGTGTTTTTTTATTTATTAGCTGGATAATAAGCCTATGACGGATGCCCCTCCTGTGACGCGCCCAGCTGGCAAAGTAGGTGAGGACAACGTCCCAAAGGGAACAGGGGAAATTTGTTACTGATGCTCAGGCGCAAGCAAAACGTTCATACTTTACGAAGGCTGGCCCAGTTCTCGTGTGTCTGCCAGCCGCCATATTGTCTTAGGTTTGATAAGGTTTGTCAGGAAGCAGGATAAATGTTTCCTGACTCGGGTCATATGAATGACCCGCAGCTGGAGGATTGGCCATCTGACCGTGACCTTCCAGTGGCTTACTGGTCCACCCCTTTAAAAATTATGGTTGTTTGTCATGTTGAGGGTTTATAGGGCCACTTATGCTTTGCATTCCGGTGTCCAGAGAACAAACCTAGACCAAAGTGGAAGTTGACTAGCGGGAGTATGCGTTATATGTCCCCAATGCACCCCGAAGCCAGTAAGAAGGCGAAAGTATAGATTAGAAACTCCTGACGGTCTGTAGGGTTAAACCCCTTCCCAGTAAACGGGGAAAACTTACAGAAAGGTAGAATGAATGGGGGACCTGCTTCTGTTAAAGGGATGCTACAGCATCCTTTAGCATTAGGTCTTGGGGCAGGCTATAATCAGAGTGTGATTGTTGTGTAGCTTCCCATATGATTATTGTTTAGTCTGGGTTCGATTCCCAGCCAGAGTAGAAACATTGTGCGTGTTTCTTTCCTCCTGTTGTTTATGTTCCCCATCAGTAAAATGGGTAAGAACATAAGAACGAAGGAACACTGCAGAAGGCCTACTGGCCCATGCGAGGCAGGTCCAAGTCTCCTACCGGCTTAAGCCAATGCACCCAACCTAGTCAGGTCAGGTCACATTGACTTAAGGGAGGAACACGGCAACCGACCTGGTAGCTCAAGCTATCAGGTCCAACTCACACCCACCCACATCCACTCATGTATTTATCCAACCTATTTTTAAAGCTACACAACGTTCTGACCTCTATAACTGTACTCGGGAGTTTGTTCCACTCATCCACAACTCTATTACCAAACCAGTACTTTCCTATATCCTTCCTGAATCTGAATTTTTCCAACTTAAAACCATTGCTGCGAGTCCTGTCTAGGCTAGATATTTTCAGCACACTATTTACATCCCCTTTATTTATTCCTGTCTTCCATTTATACACCTCAATCATATCCCCCCTAATTCTACGTCTTTCTAGGGAGTGCAGATTCAGGGCCCTTAGTCTATCCTCATAGGGAAGGTTTCTGATACATGGGATCAACTTTGTCATCCTCCTTTGTACATTTTCCAGAGAATTTATATCCATTCTGTAATACGGTGACCAAAACTGTGCAGCATAATCTAAATGAGGCCTAACCAAGGATGTATAGAGTTGAAGAACAACCTGAGGACTCCTATTATTTATGCTTCTTGATATGAAGCCAAGGATTCTATTAGCTTTATTGCGAACACTTATGCACTGTTGTCTTGGTTTCAGATTACTGCTAACCAGAACTCCTAAATCTTTTTCGCAATCCATAATATTAAGATCTACATTATTTAGTTTATATGTGGCATGGTTATTGTCCTGTCCAACATTTAGAACTTTGCATTTGTCTATATTAAACTGCATCTGCCACTTCTCCGACCACTGCATCAGTCTATTCAAATCTTCCTGGAGTGCTCGAATGTCCTCGTCAGAATGAATTCGACGGCCTATTTTGGTGTCATCGGCAAACTTGCCGATGTCGCTCTTTATGCCCTCATCTATGTCGTTTATGTAGATTGTGAACAGCAGGGGGCCCAACACTGACCCCTGTGGAACACCGCTCGTGACGCTTCCCCACTCTGATTCCCCATTTATGCAAACTCTCTGCTGCCTATTTGTCAACCATGCCTCTATCCAGGAAAAAATTTCTCCTCCTATTCCATGTGCTTTAATTTTCCTCAATAGTCTCTGATGTGGGACCCTTACTGAAGTCCATATACACAATATCATATTCATTACCATGATCTACCTCCTCAAATACCTTAGTGAAAAAAGTTAATAAATTCGTAAGGCAGGAACGCCCCTTTGTAAAACCATGCTGAGATTCGTTGATTAATTTATGCTTTTCAAGGTGGCTACGAACTGCCTCGGCAATTATTGATTCCATAAATTTTCCCACTATGGAGGTTAGGCTTATTGGTCTATAGTTCGAAGCTAAGGACCTGTCACCTGTTTTGAAAATAGGTATCACATTTGCCATTTTCCACTTATCTGGCACCATGCCAGTTTGTAGTGATATGTTGAAAAGATTAGCCAAAGGTGTGCTAAGCTCCTCTTTACATTCCTTTAGAACCCTTGCATACAGTTCATCAGGGCCTGGGGATTTGTTAGGTTTTAATTTATCAATTTGCCTAAGGACCATGTCACTTGTGACCCTAATCGTGCACAGTTTATTATCGTCCTGTTCTACATAATTTACCATTACTGGAATATCGCTGGTATCCTCCTGTGTAAAAACTGAGAGGAAGTATGTGTTAAAAATTCTACACATTTCCTTATCACTGTCAGTGAGCTGACCCGAGGAACTTTTGAGTGGGCCTATCTTGTCCCTGATCTTACTTCTGTATACCTGAAAGAATCCTTTTGGGTTAGTCTTCGATTCTCTTGCAACTTTAACCTCATAATCTCTTTTTGCTTTTCTAATTCCCTTTTTTATTTCTCTCTTTAATTGAATATATTGATTTCTTAATTGCCCCTCTCCTCTTTTGATTTGCCTATATATGCCTCTCTTTTGACCAATCAGATATTTTAATCTATTGTTCATCCATTTAGGATCATTTTTGTTTGATCTGATTTCCCTATTTGGAACATAATTTGACTGAGCAGCTAGAACTATGCCCTGGAAAGCATCATATCGGCAACCATCACCACCTACCTGACCCTTAGTCAGGTCATTCCAGTTCAGCCCACCTAAGTAATTTTTCAGTCCTATGAAATCAGCCAAGCGAAAGTCAGGGACGGAGACTTGATTGCCATTATTAAGGGAATTCCATGATATATTAAAACTGAGTGATTTGTGATCACTTTCCCCAAGCTCATCATTAACCTCAAGATTATTAATTAGTGTTTCCCTACTGGCAAGAACCAAGTCAAGGAGGTTATTTCCCCTAGTTGGCTCTGTCACAAACTGTTTTAAAAAACAATCCTGGATCGTATCAAGAAAGTCACCTGACTCTAAATTTCCTGTCAAATTGCTCCAGTCAATCTGTCTATAGTTGAAATCTCCCATTAGCACAACATTTTCGTATGTAGATGCCTTACGAATTTCGTCCCATAGAAGTTTACTGCACTCCCTATCAAGATTTGGGGCCCTGTAAATCACACCCAAAATTAGTTTTTCTCGGTCCTCGAGAAGCTGTAACCAAACAGATTCAGTGGCTGACGCTTCTAATTTAATATCTTGTCTAACACAACAATTTAAATTGTCTCTGACATACATCGCTACTCCACCGCCTTTCCTGTTGACCCTGTCAGTGTGGAATAATTTATAGCCTTGTATGTGACATTCAGAGGGCATCTCTCTATCTTTCAGATTGAGCCAGGTCTCTGTTATAGCAATAATATCTATGTTTCCTGAACTTGCAATTAATCTTAGCTCATCTATCTTATTTCTTACACTCCTGCTATTAGTATAGTAAACCTTAAGGGAGCTAGTCCCTTGCTGCCCTCTGCTGTCCCCCTTTGTTTGCTGACCTGATCTATTGTCTTTATTTATAACTTCATGCTGAATGCCTTTTATACATTTACTGTTTCCAACCCTAGTGTTGCAACCTGCTTGTTTCCCACACACACCCATACTTCTATCTTCCATGAGTTTAAAACCATAGGCATTTCACCAATGGCCTTCTCAATCGAGTCTGCAAGTGCTACCACCCCTGCCCCAGAGAGATGTACCCCATCCCTTGCATACATATCATGTTTGCCATAAAAGTTGTTCCAGTTGTCAAAGAATGGGATTGCAAGTTCCTTGCAGTATTTGTCTAGCCAGCAATTTACACCAATTGCCCTAGACAACCATTCATTTCCTACTCCCCTTCTAGGCAAGATGCTACATATGATTGGGATCCCTCCCTTAGACTTAATGAAATCTATAGCTGACCTGTACTTATCTAGCAGCTCTTCTCTCCTACCCTTCCCAATATCATTTCCACCAGCACTGAGACAGATAATGGGCTTGTTCCCATTACCTGACATGATATTATCCAGCCTGTTGACAATGTCCCCAACACCAGCTCCAGGGAAGCACACTCTATCTCTCATCTTCTTATTCCTATTACAAAAAGCACGGTCAATATATCTTACCTGAGAGTCACCAACCACAAGAATGTGCTTACCTCCATTAGCAGGGGCAGTAGTACCCTTACCTTCACTGGCCACTGAAGTACATTCATCCTGAAGAACAGAGAAGCGATTTCCTACCTTCAGATCTTCACTCTTAATCCTTACTCTGATGCGCCTCCCATTACTGTGAACCACTCGCCACTTGTAGCAGGTGCTGGGCTGCACCTCACTGCTGGTAGCCATTGCTACCTCCCCAACTACAGCCTCTTCACAGCGAGAGACAGACTGCACCTCACTGCTAGAAGCCTCATTTCCCACAACTCCAGCCACCTCACACTCTCTCCCAGACCCATTGAGATGGACCTTCAGCCTCCTAATCTCCTTCTGGAGAAGCAAGACCTCCTCCTTCAACTCTCCAACCTCAATTTTTAAAACACTGCAGAAGCAAGCCATGCTTTGTAACCGTCCACGCTAATCCCCAAAGCAGCTCAGGGTCTGTGACCTCTCGTGACGACTGACCACTGACCACTGCCGACTGGCGTGAGTCGCATCCTGGGACACTGACCTAATTTGCCTGAAATGCTCAGCATAACAAGGGGTTTTCTGTATAGTAGTGTGTCATTAATGTCAGCTAGGCCTGTATACCATGTACATGTACTTATAGTAAATAAAGATGTTATTATTATTATTATTATTTTATTATTATTATTATTATTATTATTATTACTATTATTATTATTATTACTATTATTATTATTATTATTAATCTCCCACATGATTGTTGTAGTGTACCCACTTGATTGTTATACAGCCTTCCACACGATTACTGTGTAATCTCCCACATTAACAATCCTCTGTTTTCCCACAAACTTTGTAAAAGAGAAATTAGTCCTTTTTTCGCTTTGCTCACTCTGCTTCCATCACTCTGTACACCCAACATCCATGGCTTTGTACACCTAACATACCTTACTTATCTCTATAGAATAAGGACATTTGCAAACAAAAATCACTCCCTAAGAAAGCAAAAGACTCAGCAGACGATGCAACATCCCCCAAATGAAAAGCAGTGGTGCCACTAGCACGATGAAAGACAACACAACAAATGTCAGGGGCCCCAAGACTGGTCAACTGACTCCCAGCATACATAAAGGGGATTACCAATAGACCCCTGGCTGTCTTCAAGCAGGCAATGGACAGGCACCTAAAGTCAATACCTGACCAGCTGGGCTGTGGTTCGTATGTTAGATTGCGTACGGCCAGCAGTAATAGCCTGGTTGATCAGGCCCTGATCCACCATGAGGCCTCGTCACAGACCGGGCCACGGGGGCGTTGACCCCCGGAACTCTCTCCAAGTATACTCCAGGTATACAGAATATACATAATATTGATAGCAAAAGAATTTTAAATGAACTTAGGATAACAACTAATAGATTTTAAAATTAATGTATAAATGTTTAGCATGAACTATAGAACTATTAACATTGAGAGAGAGGAGGGGAGGTGAATGATTAAAGGGATAAGAGGGGAAGGTAAATGACCTAGAGGTTGGGGAGAGAAGTGCATACTTTACGCACGAAAGTAGTACACATCATCTGCATTCTTAGGATTAATAAACTTTTAGCTCAGAATAGAATTATTATTGAGTTACTTTCCATAGAGAGACGAACGCTAATAAACCTATACACTGAATATATATTTACTATATATTTACTATATTTTAAAGGGGTCTAATAATGCTGAACACATTTTATGCCTAAAAAGAAAATGTTTTCAGCTCTTCTCCAACAGAAAAATAAATAGGCATTTGAGGCATGACGTCAGAGGTCATAAATTGTGTAATTGTGTCCATTTGTTCAGATGGACCTGGAAATTTCAGAGATTCTTTTCTTTGGTATACTGTCCTTGTGTCCTGAATGATAATGCTGAACTCGTGCAGGGGTATGCGGCCAGCGCCCCTGCTAGAAGCACGCCGCCAGAGCCTCTGGTGCGGACACACAGCAAGCGCCCCTGTTGCGAGCACGAGGCCCAGTGCTCTTCTACAGGCACGCTGCTAGCGCCCCTGCTGTAGATACACAAACTGACATCGCCGAATATACCTTATTTCACCATTCCTGATTTCCCCCCTCAAGTTACACGGACTTTCTCCCACAACTATGTATACTCTCCGTTTCCCTCCTCTTCACTGCATAAAAATTCGTAATTTCTCTATCTGCATATATCCTCATTGCCCTTGTTGAATCTAACACTTACCCCTCGTTAAAACCTCGTACACTTTCTTGCAGCAGGAACTAGAAATATCTTCGCTTTGTTCCATTGACATTGTGACCACAAAACACACGTCCAGAGTTTGTTACACTACAATATTTAAGTGCAAATTGCATTGTATCACATCATAATTGACGTTATTCAATTCTCCTAACTCCTTAATGTCCTCATTATCAAAAGCACCACTAATCGATCCACTTTATAACACTGCCTTAGCCTTGCTTCATAACATTTTAACAATCCACAGAACATTCGATTTATCCTGCGACTATAAGTAATGTATATAGTGGGTTTTGCCATTTAATTCCACCACCGTATGATACCAGACTCCCCTCAGTATTGACTGTCCTCCCATTATACTACTAACGTCTGTGCTCCCTTATCAGACAAAATATTAGTGTTCAGGTTCCAATATGAACGTGCAAGTAGTGTTAAACTATCCCACTACACCGCCGTCAAGACCACCTGGTGATTCAAAAACACCATCTGCACGGAGTCCATAGATTTAGCTGAGTGCTTTATCACATATATTTTATGCAGCCTTGCACCATAACTCCTCCATTACGTACATATGGTGAGACCTACACCCTACATACATCCCTCAAACACCTCTCGTAACAAATATACAGTTACTGGTGAAAAAAGATCCGTTCCTTAGGGGTAAACTTTCAAGTGAGCCACACAATTTTAGTCACCGGCAACAAACATTAACTTTGGTAAAGCCCTGAAAAAAATAGTTTAGCATTAAATCATTCTAGAATGTATATTCATTATGCGGGTGCATACATATACTTATGAAAGTCTTCGGACTTTGTTGCCATGCCCCAGCCATAAGTAAGTAAGTAAGTAAGTTTATTCAGGTATACACAAATACAGTTATATAGAATTATCATACATAGCAGCATATGTGTAGAGAACCTAGGATAACCCAAAAAAAGTCAGACACAGTGACTTATTTCCATTGGGGTCCTTTACATACCCGAAACGTTACCATTACCACCACTTTCAGTGGTTTGCAACAAGACTAGTCCCGGAGCTAAAGGATATGTTCAGTGAGGAGAGATTAGGGAACCTAAACGTGACGACATTAGAGGAAAGGACTAGGGGTGATATGTTAATGTTCAGAATATTGAAAGGAATTGATTGGGATGACAGGGGCAAATTGTTTGAAAAACTGGAAATAAGAACGCGAGGATAAATCACAAGGATGTTAGGAAGTACTTTTTTCAGTCTTAGGAAGTAGAACGACCTGAACAGTGGAGTGGTAGAGGCAGGATCCATATATAGTTTTAAGATAAGATACGATAAGGATCTCAGTGCCAGAAGAAAGTGAACCCAGAAGCGGCTAGCGAAGAGGCGGGCCAGGAGCTGAGACATGACCCCTGGAACATATGTGAGTACATATGGGCAAGTACATATAGATGAATACTTGTATATAAGAGATGAACGCGTGTCCTCTATCAAAGAGGGTTACTGTCTCTGAGTCTTACTGCGAGTTCAACATGCGACATCCTAGAACGTCCAACTCACATGTGTTTTAGAAATGCTCCTGTACAAACGCCATAATAACGTGCGACTTTCGGAGCCTGTCACCCATTCAACTCCTCTTTGCTAACACACATCACCAATTTGACTGTCAAATTAGTTAGTAGTCTAACAGTCAATATGTACCTGGAGTTTACCTGTTACTGCTGGCTGCACGCAATCCAACGTATGAGCCACAGCCCGGCTGGTCACGTACCGACTTAGGTGCTTGTCCAGTGCCTGCTTGAAGACAGTCTTGGGCCCCTGACACTTACTGTATTGTCTCTTAACATGCTAGTGACACCCCTGCTTGTCATTGGGGGGATGTTGCATCGTCTGCCGAGTCTTTTGCTTTCGTTGTGAGTGATTTTCATGTGCAAGTTCGGTACCAGTCTCTCTAGAATTTTCCAGGTGTATATAATCATGTATCTCTCCCGCCTGCGTTCCAGGGAGTACAGGTTCAAGAACTTCAAGCGCTCCGAGTAATTGAGGTGTTTTATCTCCGTTATGCGTGCCATAAAGGTTCTCTGTACATTTTCTAGGTCAGCAATTTCACCTGCCTTGAAAGGTGCTGTTAGTGTGCAGCAATATTCCAGCCTAGATAGAACAAACGACCTGAAGAGTGTCATCATGTGCTTGGCATCCCTAGTTTTGAAAGTTCTCATTATCCATCCTGTCATTTTTCTAGCAGATGCGATTGATACAATGTTATGGTCCTTGAAGGTGAGATCCTCCGACATGATCACTCCCAGGTCTTTGACGTTGGTTTATCGCTCTATTTTGTGGCCAGAATTTGTTTTGTACTTTGATGAAGTTTTAATTTCCTCATGTTTACCAAATCGGAGTAATTGAAATTTCTCATCGTTGAACCTCATATTGTTTTCTGCAGCCCATTGAAAGATTTGGTTGATGTCCGCCTGGAGCCTTGCAGTGTCTGCAATGGAAGACACTGAAATTAAGACACATGTGCAACATCTGGGTATCTTTATTGTAGACATTTCGCCATCCAGTGGCTTTATCAATACAAATTCCAGGACATAACTTAAAGATAGTAGAGCTATGTACAGAAGATGAGGTAATCAGTCCCTCAACCTAGGAGTAGGTGCGAAGAGCACCATAGTCGTGGAGATTATGAAGCAGAAGTAAGGTGCTTGACGCTTATATACTAACGTCAGGTGGAAATGGGACGGGTAGCAGACGAGGGCATAGTCACTGGTAGACGGGATTCCCCAGTGGAAGTAGGTCCTACCCAAAGAGATGGGTTAGTTGTAGTAGTAGATGTCGTAGTCGTGAAGGTTATGTACATGTCCTCAGAATCACCTACTCCTAGGTTGAGGGACTGATTATCTCATCTTCTGTACATAGTTCTACTATCTTCAAGTTATGTCCTGGAATTTGTATTGATAAAGCCACTGGATAGCGAAACATCTACAATAAAGATACCCAGATGTTGCACATGTGTCTTAATTATATCTTGTCGGTATTGTATACCATTCTTGCGCAATGGAAGACACTGTCATGCAGATTCGGGTGTCATCTGCAAAGGAAGACACGGTGCTGTGGCTGACATCCTTGTCTATGTCAGATATGAGGATGAGAAACAAGATGGGAGCGAGTACTGTGCTTTGTGGAACAGAGCTTTTCACCATAGCCGCCTCAGACTTTACTCTGTTGACTACTACTTTTTGTGTTCTGTTTGTGAGGAAATTATAGATCCATCTACCAACTTTTCCTGTTATTCCTTTAGCACGCATTGTGTATGCTATTACGCCATGGTCACACTTGTCGAAGGCTTTTGCAAAGTCTGTATATATTACATCTGCATTCTTTTTTGTCTTCTAGTGCATCTAGGACCTTGTCGTACTGATCCAGTAGTTGGGACAGACAGGAGCGACCTACTCTAAACCCATGTTGCCCTGGGTTGTGTAACTGATGGGTATCTAGATGGGTGGCGATCTTGCTTCTTAGGACCCTTTCAAAGATTTTTATGATATGGGATGTTAGTGCTATCGGTCTGTAGTCCTTTGCTATTGCTTTACTGCCCCCTTTGTGGAGTGGGGCTATGTCTGCTGTTTTTAGCAACTGTGGGACGACCCCCGTGTCCATGCTCCCTCTCCATAGGATGGTAGAAGCTCGTGATAGGGGCTTCTTGCAGTTCTTGATGAACACGGAGTTCCATGAGTCTGGCCCTAGGGCAGAGTGCATGGGCATGTCAATTATCGCCTTTTCGAAGTCATTTGGCGTCAGGATAACGTTAGATAAGCTTGTGTTTACCTATGTTCCTTTGACGATTCTATTTTGTCTACACTACGCATCCATTGTTACGTTTTTCCTTCTTTTTCTTTCCTCCATTTTCACCTCAAAGAAGGTTCCATGATTCCAGTGGGGGTTCTTGATCCAAGAATTGAACCTGTACTCCGCTTCCTTGAATAACCTTCCATTCCCCCAAAGTGCTGTTAGACTCCTGCTGGTCTAGCACTCCCTCCATGAAAGTAAAAATAATTTCTATTCTAATTTTCTTCTTTACCTTATTCCTTTCATGTTTCTTTCTGTCATTATTCTCTCCCTTCCTTTCCTTCCCTGCTCCCTACCTCCTGACACATCTTGCCACAAATTTAGTTGGATATTTGGTAATACGTTAAATTAAATCCCCGTATACCCATACTGGATTTAATATAAGAGTAGAACTACTAGACTCCCGGTGGTATCCGGTATGTCCGGGTAGATTCATTAGGCGCTAGCAAGAATTCAGTAAGTTTTTGCAGATTCCTAGAATGTCGTAATATCCTACAAGCGAGGTTCATATTTAATACTTTGTCCTAAGGTCCTAGTATATCTCAGCTGTATTGTCTTAAGTTTAAATAAGTTTCAAGCAAGTTCCATCAAGTGAATTTCTAGCAGGTTACTGCAATTCCAAGGAGATTCTAGCAATTTTTGCTTTATTTCTAACAGGTTCATTCAATAGCTTTCTAGCAATGTTAATAATTATGTTCCCACAGCTATGCATTTACTGAATGTTTCAACTGATTTGTTGGGTTTCACTATGTTCTTTTTATTCCTATCAGTTCCCAGGAGGATTCTGTAGGACCATATCATATCCAAAGATGATCCATTTTCTTGTTTTGCTTTCGCATTACATGAAGACTGTTTACTATTGTCGTATACTAATGGGTTTCTCGTAGGTCCTAACTGCATCGTGTTGGTTACTAATGGATTCCAGTATGCTTTAACGAATTTCACTTAGGTTTCGAAACATTCCAAAAGGTTTCAAGTATGTTTAGGAAATCACGCTTGGTTCAAAACAGGCATTCTATAAACATACGAATATCTCTTCAATTTATTAAATATATTCTAAGAGAATCCAATAAATTTCAGTAGGTTCTGGCAGAACTTATTGGGTCTTAAAGAGTCCCAATAATTGTCAGTAAATCTTAACACTAAGCAATACTCAGCGGATCCAGGAAGATTTCAGAAGAGTCTCAGTAACACTGCACGAGTTCCTAAGAGGTCAGAGCTCAGCATTCAATATACATGTTAAGTTCGGGGCGAGGGCCTCCAGTGAGATTAAGTAAACTAGCGATTCAAGAAGGACTTTTCTTGTAAATGTTGCATGCAGGACCTGAATACTAATATGAACATGAGAGGGGTCCCCATGACCCTACCCATCACCACCACCCTTATCACCTCCTCCTTCATCACCACCAACATCGACACCAGCACCACCACCACCAACACCACTACCACCAACACCACCACTATTCATTGCTCTTGTCAGAATTAAAATACGTAATCCATTGGCCTATATATGGCCTGTATATGGCCTATATTGGCCTATATCCAATTATCAAAACGAAGCAAATTTAGTTTAATTGTCCTTATAGTTTCATTGTTGTATTTGTTATATATTGTTTTCTACATATACATACCGTCTTTTGCAATGACCTGGGAACGCTGACTAAAATAAAGAGTATTTCATCTACATTACTAGCGTACTAATGCACAGTGAGCCTCTGCGTAGGGTGGAATATATACACTCGCATTTTATGTTTCATTTTCATCGGGATAGACCGGCCAAACAACGGAAGGCCTCGGTAACATGACCAAATCTCATAACTGAAATTTGTCCTCATTGAAAATCATATTGTTGCTACTGGTCCACTGGAAGATTTGGTTTATATCAGCTTGGAGACTTGCTGTGACTTCAGTGGATGCTACTTTCATACAGATTCTAGTACTGTCCCTGTCTATGTCAGAAATAAGAATGTGTATATAGTAAGGCTAGTACTGAATCTTGGGAGACAGAACTTTTCACTGTAACAGCCCCAGATTTAACTTCGTTTACTATTACTCTTACTCTTTGCGAGGAAGTTAAAAATAAATCGGCCCACCTTCCCAGTTACTCCTTCTGCATGCATTTTTTGTGCAATTGCTCCATGGTCGCACTTACCAAAAGTTTTGCAAAGTCAATGTATACCACATCTGCATTTTGTCTGTCTTCAAGAGCATTCAAGACCATGTCTTAATGGTCCAGCAGTTGCGAAAGGCAGGAGCGACCAATTTTCAACCCACGTTGACCTGAATTGTGCAACTGCTGCGATTCTCGCCAAAAGCACCACAATCGCACCAGATTCACTCTGGCTTTCGAACAGAAACTGATCTTTAATAACTATAATTTTTCTAACTTCTAATTTTAGTAACCACCGCTAAGTTTACCCATACACACACACACGTGCACCTGGAACGGAACAAGAGTATAAACCCCAACCAGCACGGATTTATGGAAGGCAAATCCTGTGTCACAGACCTACTGGAGTTTTATGATAAGTAACAGAAATAAGACACGAGAGAGAGGGGTGGGTTGATTGCATCTTCTTGGATTGCAAGAAGGCCTTCGACAGTTCCTCACAGGAGATTGGTGTAGAAGCTAGAGGATCAGGCACGTATAACAGAAAAGGGCACTGCAATGGATCAGAGAATACCTGACAGGGAGGCAACAACGAGTCATGGTATGTGATGAGGTATCACAGTGGGCAGCTGTGACGAGTGGGGTCCCACAGGGGTCAGTCTTAGGACCAGTGCTATTTCTGATATATGTGAATGACATGATGGAAGGGCTAGACTCAGAAGTGTCCCTGTTCGCAGATGATGTGAAGTTAATGGGGAGAATTAAATCAGATGAGGATCATGTAGGACTCAAAGAGACCTGAACAGGCTGGACACCTGGTCCAGTAACTGACTTCTCGAATTTAACCCCGCCAAATGCAAAGTCATAAAGATCGGGGAAGGGCAAAGAAGACCGCAGACGGAGTATAGCCTAGGTGGCCAAAGACTGCAAACCTCGCTCAAGGAGAAAGATCTTGGGGTGAGTATAACACCGAGCATGTCTCCGGAAGCACACATCAACCAGATAACTGCTGCAGCATATGGGCGCCAGCAAACCTGAGAATAACATTTCGATACCTTAGTAAAGAATCGTTCAAGATACTGTACACCGTGTAAGTCAGGCCCATACTGCAGTATGCAGCACCTCTTTGGAACCCACACTTGATCAAGCACGTCAGGAAATTAGAGACAGTGCAAAAGTTTGCGACAAGGTTAGTTCCAGAGCTAAGGATAATGTCCTACGAAGAAAGGTTAAGGGAAATCGGCCTGACGACCCTTGAGGACAGGAGGGTCAGGAGAGACATGATAACGACAAACAAAATACTGCATGGAATAGACAAGGTGGACAGAGACAGGATGTTCCAGAGAGGAGACACAGAAACTAGTGGTCACAATTGGAAGTTGAAGACCCAGATGAGTCAAAGGTATGTTAGGAAGTATTTCTTCAGTCACAGAGTAGTCAGGAAGTGGAATAGCCTAGCAAGTGAGGTAGTGGAGGTAGGAACCATACATAGATTTAAGACGAGGTATGATAAAGCTCATGGAGCAGGGAGAGAGAGGACCTAATAGCACTCAATGAAGAGGCGGGGCCAGAAGTTGAGTCTCGACCCCTGCAACCACAATTAGGTGAGTACACACACACACACGCGCGCGCGCGTGCGCGCGATAACGAATATAAAATGCTGCAAGGAATTGATAGAGACAGGATATTCCAGAGATGGGACGCAGGAATGTTATGCAGGGTTCTGCATGACATTGTAATGTACATATAGTGGAGAAGTGTGCCATAATAGTATGAATGTTATAATTGTAAAAAATAATTTTATAATTCATGTGCTTTTGGGGGTACTGTAAATTAGGTTAAACTATAATTATAAAGAAATCCTGCTAGGGATTTATTTTCCAACTATGTTTGGGTACGCTGGGTAAGCGTGGCTGGGGGCTATCCCACATTTCTGCGAAACAAGGAACAAGGGGCCACAATTGGAAGTCGAAGACTTAGATGAGTCAGAGGGATGTTAGGAAGTATTTCTTTAGTCAGAGTTGTCAGGAAGTGGAATAGTCTGGAAAGTGACGTAGTGGAGGCAAGAACCATACATAGTTTTAAGACGAGGTATGATAAAGCTTATGGAGCAGGGAGAGGGTCTATTAGCGATCAGGAAGAGGCGGGGCCAGGAGCCATGGATCGGCCCCTGCAATCACAAATAGGTGAACACACACACACACACAGGAGAAGAGTGGTGGAACACCTAGAAAGAAATGATCTCATCAACATCAGCCAACATGGTTTCAGGGATGGGAAATCCCATGTCACAAACCTACTGGAGTTCTATGACAGGGTGACAGCAGTAAGACAAGAAAGAGAGGGGTGGGTTGATTGCATTTTCTTGGACTGTAAGAAGGCGTTTGACACAGTTCCACACAAGAGATTAGTGCAAAAACTGGAGGACCAAGCAGGGATAACAGGGAAGGCACTACAATGAATCAGGGAATACCTGTCAGGAAGACAGCAGCGAGTCATGGTACGTGGCGAGGTGTCAGAGTGGGCACCTGTGACGAGTGGGGTCCCACAGGGGTCAGTCCTAGTGTATGTCGAGACGACATACGTAACATGACCGAGCGGTCATGTTACGTATGTCGTCTCAACATACACTACTATCTATAGGCTAAACAGGCAGGTGGTTCTGGGCTGATTCTATACAATAACAAATTCATATATAACTTAGAACTAATGGATGGTATCATACTGGATGTTAACAAAATGAATTTTACGTAATGGGTGTTAACGTAATCACTTTTAACGTAATGCATTACCAACTATAAGAACAAATCATTGTACAATATGGATGGAATTGATTGATCGATCTGTATTCATGCACTCTATGGATTCTGAGGAAGAATAAATATATATATAGGAGGTGAAATTAACAGCAAAGGCATCTGGTGCACTCAGACTATTAATGTCAAATTCTCAGAATACGGAGGGAACGTGAATACGAAAAAAAAAAATTCTAAGAAAAAAAACTAATCAGTTAATAACAAACAGTTGACAATTTACTTCATCTCGGACATCTAGTTATACAGACTATATACATTTAAACCCAATTCTGCGAGGGTGAGGTTTACATATGCAGAATGGTTATCATCTCTGGGAGGATCGAATTCCTCTGCAATGGCTAACACATGCCTTGACTGAGGAAGATTTGAACGAGTATCTACCAAAGATAATTGTGGGTTTCTCATTACTTGTCGAGTACGCTAGGAGTAACGACATTCAGGTTGATTATCTGACTGAGTATCTGAGGTAGAGGGTACAGAGTCAAGAGGATTTTCAGCATCTGTCACATTAGTCTGGGTAGCAATATCATCAACATCGCATACTAATTTCATATGATCTAAATGCGATTCTTTGTACTTACCAGTACTAATTTCTCTAACCTTATACTTATTACCAGAGATATGTTCTACAACTCGATAAGGTCCGACAAACTTTTGATCGAGCTTAGGCATTGCGGATGTTTTGTTGAAATTTGTCAGCATTACTCTTGAACCTACTTTTACTTTTGATGGCTTAGCACGGCTTTTAGTTACTCTAGTAAATTCTGCTGTTGATTTATGAAGTGTTTCACGGATTCTTCTAAAAACACTTTGAGCCATGCTGGTACGAGTTGCTACGAAATCATTAGGGTTGTAATTAGGTTTCGGAGTGGAATATAACAACTCATAGGGTAAATGCTTGTCTACACCATACAATGCATAATGTGGAGTATCACCTATGGAAGCATTGTAAGCAGAATTTATGGCATATTGGACATCTGGTATGACTCCATCTCAAGTTTCACTATTGGGGTTGATAGTGGCTCTCAGGACATCAAGTACTTTCTTATTGGTTCGTTCGGCTAACCCATTGCTGGCAGGATGATGAGGAACAATGGTGGATTTAGAGATCTTGTATAAAGTACACAAATTTTCAAGAATCTCATTACAGAATTCACCTCCATTATCTGTTACTAAGGACTTAAGGGTGGTATGCCTGCAGATAATGCGTTCTTTAAACGCTTTAGCTACTGTCTCTGCAGTCTTATCTGCAATAGGAACTAACTCACAATATCTGGTGAAATGGTCTACCATAACACACAGATGTTTGTTGCCTTGGAGGGAACATTTAAAATTGGTTAACAAGTCAAGGGCAACTCTTTCCCACGGTTCGCTAGTGGTTGGGTACACTTGGATTGGATTAGGACCATTGACATTTCCTTTATGTTGCATACAGACACTACATTTCTTAACATACTCGGAAATGTCAGTTGCCATACGTGGCCAAAAGTATTTCATTCTGGCTTGTTTCACAGAACGATCCATACCAGGGTGTGCAACACCTGGTGCATCATGAACTAGCTGTAGAGCTACGCTCACTAGTGACTGTGGAATTACTAACTGGTACACTCTTCTGCTTGGAGTACCCAACTCGGCTGTTCGATACAGTAATTCTTGGCTCATTACAAAGTCACTAATAGGTGCTGGTGGCTTCAAAGTAAGAATAAGATCTTCCTGGAGCAGGAATCAAATCACACCAGACCACATGGGATCTGTTCTTTGGGCATTTTTGACATCCTCGACAGTAAATGGATGATCTGCAGTAACTACACTAACGTGTCACGATAAAGCATCTGCGACTGCATTTGACTTGCCAGGTAAATGTTCAAAGGTGGGATTGAACTCTTGGATAGTCAAGGTCCATCTGGCTAACCTTCTAGTAGGTTGTTTGTTCTGGAATAAAGGTATCAGTGGTGCATGGTCTGTCAAGTAAAAGATCAGAAACCTCTAGCCCCAAAAAGGATCTTAGCATCAGCTTTTTGGGGGTTTGGGAAAAATTTGTACTGCGTTATTTTCTTTGATCAATCGTAACCCCTCTGGGTACTCGTGCCCCGTTTTTCATCTGAAAATTGACATTTGGACAGTTTGATCTTTAAATTTTTTCCAAGCAAATCTATCGTTTTTTCGGTTGTACCCAATCTTGGGACATGCGTTTCGTCGTCTGTACACCATAATGTTTTCCCTAAAGACCTCAAGATTTTGGGCCCCGAGTCAGAAACCAAAATGAGATCTAATAAAAAACCATTGGGAAGTTTGGTAAGTGGAAAGCATTCTGGGTTCGGGGGCCCAAAACCCTTGAAATTGGGCTTTTTTCTGATATTGGAAAAAGGTCCCCTTACAAAGGGGGAAACGTTTGGAATTTTTTTTAATTTAAAATAATGGGGGTGCTTTTTTTGGGCATGGGTAAAGGGGATTGGGGTGGTGTTATGTGCCTCCACCCTACATTTTGATTATCAGTTCCTCTTTTGTAAAACGGGAAGGGGGATTTTCAAAATAAGTGGTTATGGTGGTGAGGGGAAAAAAGTTGTTACCCCATTTTACCTTAAAATGGCTTCACGTTTTTTTAAAAAAAGCAAAACGCGACTTTCGGGGAAGTCTAAACTTTTTTCCCCCAACTGGTGGTGGTTACCCAGCAGGGTGGAGGGTTTCCCCACTGTTGAAAAAACACCGACCACTGGTCAGGTGGCACGTCCCTTATTTGCGGGGGTAAATGTAAACTGGTCAAGGGTTGGTTTTTTTCTAGACAAACCGACCCAGTGTTGAAAAAGGGTTGGATCTTATTGCTCTTCCTTATGGAAGGTTCAACAAAAAAACCCCCGCCTTGGAATCACTGTCCCTGGACTTATCCATCGGGCTTTGGGGAACAACAACGACACTCGGTGAGCATTTAACTGAACATCCTGCAGATGGCATGGACATCAACAAAGTCTTTATTTCAATAATCTTTTTTCTGAAAAGGCACCCCTGTGGAGCTATTTCCCCAAATACGTCTTTGCGGGGAATGGCTGTCCTCAAAGGCATCTAGTGTCCTGGCATAGGCAACGGAACACTATCTTGCAAGTCTAAAAGGTGTAAATGGAACACAGATGGGGTCCCAGAGTTCCATGCCACCCTTGGGTCCTACTGGAGAATGCTTCTGAGGACTTTGCATCACCCTTACTCTCGAAATATGGTTTTTCTGACCCAACCCAAATGGAAATAAAGTGTCTTTGGGGTACCATCGGTCAACCGCGTAAGTCTCCTGGGAAGCAAATCAGTAAAAAGGGTCCCCGGGAAAGTAATCTTCGAAAACAAGAAAAGCAGCAGTAAAGTCTCTCCTTGGATAGAAAAGGTGGGAAGTACCTGGACTTGCAAAAGGGAAACCCACTCTCCCTGGGGGGTTCAGTTTGTTAAGAGGGACAATCTTGCTTCTCTTCAAGCTAGACCCAATGATATTAACTTGTACAGAGTCCTTTAAACATGACGGGCCATTATGGACGAAACTTTTTAAAAGGGCCTCGTTTCATTGGGTTATGTCAAACAGAAGGTGGGTTGTCATGGGGCATTTTCTCTTATCAAAAATTTCTACGTCAGAGACGTGTGAAGAACATCAAACAGGTTGTCATTCTCAAGGCCCAATGCTTCCGGGAATTTTGGGCTGGGATGTTTTTTCACCTACTGTCCCATGGACAGGTAGACTTGGGGGCTCGGTTCCCCAGGTGGAAGAATGGCCCCGGTTCTGTTGTTTTTGAAACCCAAAACGTCTGTTTCCTCTCCTGGCCTGCAGTTGGGGCCCTGGAAAAATCTAAAGTCTGGGTTGTAAGGCTTCCTGTTGTTTCCATAAATTTTATGATAATCAGAGGGGAAAATCTGCTTTTTCTTTCATCAGTACGTCTTCTTGGGGGGGGGCTATCAGAAATTAAAAGAATTGAGGTAATTGGCCCCGCTCTTTTACTTGGGGATTCATACTGGGGGCTACGGAATGAGGTTTCCCTTCTTTGGGTGATGGCCCGTGATTAAAGGTTGGGGGTTTGGGAGCCAAAATAAAGGGGGTCGGGTAACAAAATGGGTTGCATGAACTTGATAGGAAAGGTTCCCTCAGGACACAAATTTGTGGTTGGCTCAGCTCCCCCAAATAACATCTAGTGAAATTGTCCCAAAAAGATGTCGGGGGCATTGGTTGTTTTTTCCAAATGGAAATTGGAAAACCCTCAAAAGCTGGGTTTTTCGTTTCTTTAGGTATTTGGGAATTTTGACCTCTTTTGAATGAGGACATTGGGGTTTTTAAGACGAAACAAACTCATTGCTCTTCTGGTCTCAGCTGTAAACTAATTTTTTGAGAAAAACAAAGGATCGTTTCTCAGGTTCAAGAATTTCGGGTTAACTTTCAAAAACTTCCCTTTTTTTAGATCGAAATCCTTCATACAAAAAAATTAAAAATTTGAGGCTGCTGGAGGGCAAATTTCTCCTTTTAATACGATTAAACAACTCTAGATGGAAGCCCAACAGGGATTACTCTTGCTCTAATGTAACAACCCAAGGTTTCTGGGTTATCATTGAACAATGGCATACATCATACGGTCAACTAAAAATTTCCAGGCTGAATCTGAGTATGTCTATCTTTTATAAAAGGAGTTCTCAGATTTTTGCGCTTAAGGGGTTTATGCACTATCTGAAATGGAAAACGGGAACTGTTTGCAAAAAGTAAAAAAAAAAAAGAAAAAAAAGAAAATGTTGGGGAAAAAAACCGTGAACTTTAAAAGGGGAAAAAAAGTTTCATTTTATGTAATTAAAATTAAGGTCACACATAAGCAAAAGGGAAATCACAAAAAAAATATAACAACAAATTTTTTTTTATACACTGGGGTTCCCCAAAGGGAGTTGGAAAAAACCACCATCATTCCTCCATGTCTTGCCAGAAAGGGGGCTTTACACTGTTTTCTGCCTTCACCCCTCCTTCAGGGGTAGGCCCGTTTCCCCCTCTCCGGGACTCAAGTCCGGCCTGCCCCTTTCCCCGAACCCCCCCATTTTTTTGTCCCCTCCCAGCGTCCAAATATTAAAAAAAATTTGCTCCCCTTCCTCCTCAAACACTCTCCCTGCCTGCTGGAAATCCAAACCCCCCCTTTCCCCCCTTCCCCCCTCTCCCCGCCTTTTTTAACGGCCCCCACCCCGGCCCCCTTCACCAATGATACACTCTTGAAAGTTTCTTTCCCCCATTCTCTCTCATGTCCGAAAACTAAAAAGGGCTTTTCTTTACTCAAATCTATTTTATTTTACTTTAAATTGAAAAATGCACAGTGGTTTCTTTCTTTTAATGCAAAAATTACAACAATAAATGATAAATCAATCAAAAAAAATTTTAAAAAGGGCCAATAAAAAAATTTTCAAAAAAAAAACAAACAGGGCACAATTCCTTTAAAATAAAATAAATGGGAAAAAGAATAAAATTATCACAGAAAGGCATTAACCACAAAATAAACTGGTTTTTCAAATGACAATTTAATCAAAAAGTATTCACAACACTGCATAAAATTTTCAAAAAAAATTTAATAACCAATCTTTCCAAAAATTTTTCAAAATGAGTCAATGTGCAATCATAAAAAAAATTTCACACAAGAAAAAAAATATATCAAAAAATCAGGCCTTTCTTTAAAAAACAACCAACAAGCAAAAAAACAATTTTCTCTAAAGAAGAACTTAAAAAACACTAAGTGAATTTGTTCAATGAAACATGGAAAAAAATAGGTGCTAAAACACAGAACAAAAAAATTTGAACACTTACATTTTGCAGAACCAAAACTCAACATAAAAGATACTAAATTTTTTTTTTGAAACTTGATGTGGAAAAATTTGTAAAAAATTTTTTCTTGCTTACGAAATAATGGCATATTATCTTGGAAAAAAGACAAATTGACATTAAATGAAAAGATTATGAAAACAGAATGTTCCCCAAAAGAACAAAAAAGAAAAACACAAATTCTGGGATGAAGAAATATATATCTGGGACAACATTGGTTGTATGAAATTAAAAAAATAAATTATGATTCACTGAATCATGAGAACTTTGGGGTTTAAAAGTGTAAACACAAGTTCTTACTTTTTAAAAATTTGCCCCACAAAAAAGGAAAAACCGGGACTTACCAAAGGGGTAAAAAAAACCAACAAACAGACATAAAAAATGCCGAAATTTCAGAAATTAAAGGATAAAAGATTTCAAACACTAGTCTGATCGAGTCACTGAATGTCACTAAGAAAATAACTGGAACACAAAAGAAATGTCTCAACACTCGCAAATGTCTCTATGAAAAAAAAATATTATCGCTGTAACGACTTGGTGTAGAATGAGGTAGATGGTAGTGGAGAGTAGAGGATTGGTTATGTCGTCTTGCTGCTGTCCTCTGCACACGTGATCGTAGAATTGCGCTTACATCGACGATAGACTTCACACAGGAGGCTTTCAACGGTGGCACCACTGTCGAAGACACACTCTAGCTCTTGACCCCCTATGTGGTCCTTAAAATATGGTGCTACAACCCTTAGTAGTTTACCAAAACACTGGCAGAGGTTGGGTTGGTGGGTTAGCAGGGCTAAGACTGGGCAATGGTGAGACACACGTGGTGAGTGGGTGGTTGGGCCTATGGGTTGAACGGCGTAAGCCTCACTGAGGACAACCACACTGCCGCGAAGATATTCTAAACTGGCTAGCTTAAAATACACCCACGAAATACCACAACACCACAAGGATGAAAAAGAGCACTCAGAATTGCTTGGAGCTTGAATCACAAGCGATGAAGACTACTCACGTGGCTTGCTTGAGTACTGGGGTAAGACACCTGGGTTAGTTGCTAGCTGGCTTATCTTAACCCTTCACACAGACTAGGTTGATAACTTCACACGATGAGCACAGCAGGGGTGGAAGCTGGCTTGGCAGGCAAAGGAACTGGATGGAGTAGACTACGCTCGACTGGGCTCCCTCACCACAGACTGGAAGCTGGCTTATTTTGCAAACTCGGGTCAACCCCTCAGAAGTGATGCAAATAAGCAGATAAACACTAATACAAAGAGACTGACCAGTGAATGGTGTAGAAGCTGGTAGGAGCTTGAGAGAGTAGCTGGCTTGAGGTAGCTGGCTGGCGTTAACCTTCTCGGTAGGCCTACTCACAAGATGGCAGGCTCGGTAGAAATTTATCTCCAGAAATCGCTGTAATCGTCAGAATTACAGGCCCTCCGTTGCCACCATTTATCGTAGGGTTTCTTAAATGGAGATATCGAGAGTGGAAGTTAGACACACTTGTTGGATGATAACATATATTGTCAGACTGTGATGAAGGGAAATGGAGCCCAGCCTCTGCCTGTCCTAACCTGTGTCTAACGCCGACTGAGGCCGAGGCAGAGGTTCGAACGTACACATGCACATCCCGTGACATCACACAAAGTCACAGGCCTAAAAGGGATCTCCTATTTAAAGCACATGGATGATACTGATATGCTATACAACACAGGGATCAGCAACTATGCTGACATTAGGACCAGTGCTGTTTCTGGTATTTGTGAACGACATGACGGAAGGAGTAGACTCTAAAGTGTCCCTGTTTGCAGATGATATGAAGTTAATAAGAAGAATTCATTCGGACGGAGACCAGGCAGAACTACAAAGGGATCTGGACAGGCTGCAGACCTGGTCCAGCAATTGGCTCCTGGAGTTCATCTCCACCAAGTGCAAAGAAGTCCGGAGACGGGGTACAGTCTAGGGGGGCCAGAGACTACAAACTTCACTCAAGAGATGCAGATGATATGAAGTTAATAAGAAGAATTCATTCGGACGGAGACCAGGCAGAACTACAAAGGGATCTGGACAGGCTGCAGACCTGGTCCAGCAATTGGCTCCTGGAGTTCATCTCCACCAAGTGGAAAGTCATGAAGATTTTAGAAGGGCAAAGAAGACCGGAGACGGAGTACAGTCTAGGGGGCCAGAGACTACAAACTTCACTCAAGGAAAAAGATCTTGGGGTGAGTATAACACCAGGCACATCTCCTGAGGTGCAGCACATGGGCGCCTAGCAAACCTCAGAACAGCATTCCGACATCTCAATAAGGAATCGTTCAGGACCCTGTACACGGTGTACATTAGGCCCATGTTGGAGTATGCGGCTCCAGTTTGGAACCCACACCTAGCCAAGCACGCAAAGAAACTAGAGAAAGTGCAAAGGTTTGCAAGAAAACTAGTTCCAGGGCTAAGGGGTATGTCCTACGAGGAGAGGCTAAGGGAAATCGACCTGACGACACTGGAGGACAGGAGAGATAGGGGGGACATGATTACGACATATATAATACTGAGAGGAAATGACAAGGTGGACAAAAACCAGGTTTGTTCCAGAGATGGGACACAGCAACAAGTGGACACAGTTGGAATTTGAAGACACAGATGAATCACAGGGATGTTAGGAAGTATTTCTTCAGTCACAGAGCAGGCAGGAATTGGAATAGTTTGGGAAGCGATGTATTTGAGGCAGGATCCATACATAGATTTAAATAGAGGTATGATAAAGCTCATGGTTCATGGAGAGTGACCCAGTAGCAGCCAGTAAAGAGGCAGGGCAAGGAGCTATGAATCGACCCATGCAACCACAACTAGGTGAGCACACACACACGTGTGAAGCTAATGCGGGGAATTCAAAAGGATGAGGATCAGGTAGGACTACAGAGGGATCTGGAAAGGCTGCAAGCCTGGTCCAACATCTGGCTCCTGGAGTTTAACCCCACCAAGTGCAAAGTCATGAAGATTGGGGAATATCAAAGAAGACAACAGACGGAGTACAGGCTAGGGGGTTCAAAGGCCGCAAACCTCAGTCAAGGAAAAGGATTTTGGGGTAAGTATCAAACGAAGCACATCTACGGCTCTCAACCAAATAACTGCTTCAGCATAAGGGCGCCTGGCAAACCTAAGAATATCTTTTCGACACCTGGGTAAGGAGTCATTCAAGACACTGTACACCGTGCACGTCAGGCCCATATAGTAGTATGCAGCACCAGGGATGTTTGAAAGTATTTTTTAGTCACAGAGTTATCAGGAAGTGGAAGAATCTGGAGAGAGATGTAGTAGTGGAGGCAGGATCAATACATAGTTTTAAGAAGAGATACGATAAAGCTCTTGGAGTAGAGTGGACCTAGTAGCGACAAGTGAAGAGCTGGGGCCAGGAGGTTTGAATCGACCCCTGCAACCACATACAGGTGAGTACACACTCCACCACAGCACTCAGCTGCGAAGGCGTGTGATGTGGTGGAGTGTATATTATTAGTAGTATTACTTTAACTAAAGTTGTCAGTTTCAATTGATCACATTCTAATCCTATTTCTTAATTTATATACTAAAATTTAAGACACTTTAGTTTAGATAATTGTCGATGGAGTTATTGTTTACTGTAAATAAAAATTAAACAGACAAAAGTTCCTCTTCATTGTTCAAGAAGTTTTTATTTCGTTCACAGAAGTCAAGTGTTAACATCACAACAAATTATCTTTCATTTCTATAGTAAATGGTGTATAACTTAACATAAATATTTAAAAAATATATTAAATTTAATTAATTTCTGAAAATATCAAAAAGCAAATACTTTCATTAACTTATATTAATTTTGTATATAAGTTTAGGATAGCACTTGCTTATGGTACAATACAATGAGAGGTGTACCTGTCTCAGTGTGCAGGCACTGAGAATTTAGCTCAGTCTTAGCTGGCGGTTTGCTCAGTTTTAGTGACCGTTGAGTCGATAGGCTTTAAATCAAATTACTAACCACTCAACTGTTCAAGCCGTTTCACTTCCTGACTACTCTAAGGCTGAAAAATACTTCCTAACATCCCTGTCGTTTATCAGTTTTTAACTTCCAGTCCCGTGTTTCGAACAATCTGTCCTGTCCACTCATCAGTTCCTGTCAATATCGTTGTCATATCGCCCCTAGTCCATCTTTCTTCCAATGTTCTCAGGTTTAGCTTCCTTAATCTCTCGTCATAGCATATACCCCCTTAGCTCTGAGACTAGTTTCATTGTAACCCTTTATACTTTTCTAGTTCCTTGACACAGTTATTCTAGTGTGGGTTCCATACTGGTCCTCCATATTTCAATATGGGCCTGATACATGCCATATAAAATGTTGTGAATGACTCCTTGCTTAAATTTATCAGAGGTGCGTTTGCTGTAGCCGTTACCCGGTTGATGTGCCCAAGGCAATATGCTCTTTATAATGCTCACTCTGAGGTCCTCCTTGAATAACGATTGCAGCCTCCCCGCCCCCCTCTCCAACTCGAGTGTGTACACCATTTGCGGTCTTCTTTGTTAATCCTTTTGTATGTGCGTGTTTGACATGTAAATAGAACGAGAAGAGCTTAATATCATGGCTTACAGATACACAGTGTGATGTGCTAACTAAAATAGGAACAAAATGCAAATCTAAAAATGTAAAATTAAATGTAAAATTAACGATAGAGAGAGAGAGAAAGAGAGAGAACGGTTAATCAGAAACATTAAGTAGGACAAAAGATAAAACAAACATAAAATTAATCCGATCAAAACTTTCGTTATCATTATTTTTTCCGACATGAACAGGGTACTGGTAAATAATGTCTCGGAAGTGCTTTAAAGACCATACTATTGCTAAAGCTTCTTGCTCCATTACTGTATAATTACGTTCAGCCTTCGTAAGGACTCGGCTAGCAAATGCAACTGCGTTGTACTTGCCATCAGTCTTCTGAGCTAGTACGGCACCTATGCCAATTGAACTAGCATCAGTTGTTAGATAGGAAGGCTTAGAAAAATCTGGGAATTTCAAAATAGGAGCAGATGTTAACTTTTTTTTTAGAGTTTGGAATGCTCTTTCTTGACGGAAGGTCCAAACGAAAGGAGCATCTTTCTTAAGCAATTCAGTTAGCGGAGCTGCTATTGAAGAAAAATTTGCAATGAAAGATCTGTAGAAACCTGCTAGACCCACAAAGGATCTTACAGCATCAGCAGTTTTGGGAGTTGGAAAATTTAGTACTGCAGTTACTTTACTTTGATCAATCGTAACCCCTCTAGGAGTGACTACGTGACCCAGAAACTTAATTTCTGATCTGAAAAATTGACATTTGGACAGTTTGATCTTTAAATTGGCTTCTTCAAGCTTGGCAAGTACTATATCAAGTCTTTTCAGATGTGTATCCACATCTTCGGACATGACGATTACGTCGTCTAAGTACACCATAAGTGCTTTACCTATAAGACCTCCAAAGATGTTGGTCATGAGTCTAGAGAACGCAATAGGTGAGGATCGTAATCCAAAAGCCATTCGTAGGAAGTGATAATGACCTGTGGGAGTGGAGAATGCAGTTAACTCTTGGCTGTCCTCGTGAAGAGGGACTTACCAAAACCCTTGTAACAAGTCCAGGGTCGAGAAGACTTTGTTATCTCCGATATTGCGTAAAAGGTCACCTAGTACAGAAAGTGGGAAGCGATCTGGAATGGTTTTCGCATTTAACTTCCTAAAGTCAATCACCGGGCGCCAAGTGCCGTCTTTCTTAGGCACTAGGATCAAGGGTGCATTCCAGGGTGAATTGTTATGTGCAATAACTCCATCACTGAGCATTTGATTGATCAGTTCCTCTGCGACAGCAACTTGGGAATGGGGCATTCTGTACGCAGATATATAGATAGGTCTAGTACCAGGTTCAAGTGGAATACGATGGGACAATAAGTTCGTTATACCCATCTTCTCACCTGGTAAGGCAATGGCGTTACGACGTTTGTTCAAAAAAGTCAACAAACGCTTGACTTCGTCTGGGAAGTCAGTGGGAGCTGTCTTTCTCCTCAACTGGTGGAATGGATTGATCCAGCGGGGTGGATGAGATCTCCACTGTTGAAATAACACCGACCCACTGGTCAGGTGGCACGTCATCCTGTATTTGAACAGGGTAAGGATAGTGAACTAGGTCAACGAGGTTGGTATTTGCTCTGAGACGAACACTGTGACCCGAAGTGTTAGCAAGGAATAAATGGATCTTATTGTCTCTTACAACGTGTATGGAAGGTTCAACAAATAAACCCTTGACCTTGCAGGAATCACTGTCAACTAGGACGTTATCACCATCTGGAACATTAGGAACAACAACAGACACTCTAGTGAGAGCACTAGCCGCAACTGAGACATCTTTCTGCAGATGGCATGTGACATCAACAAGAGATGGCATTACTAGTTTCAAGTAATCGTTTTCTGACAAGGCATCCCCTGTGGAGAAACTACTACTCGAACTAGCAGTCATTGCAGGGATAGGCTGTGCACTCAAGGCAGTCTGAGTGTCCTCGGGCACTTGAGGCAACGGAACACTATCTTGCAAGTCTGAAAGTGTAGGTGGAACACAGATGGGAGTGACAGAGTTACCAGTGCCTGACCGCTTGGGTACGCTACTGGAGAATGCATTGGCTTGTAAGGACTTAATGCATACATCGTACTCTGCAGCAGTATGACAGATTTCTGATCCAAGCTGGTAACCTCAGAATGGAATGATCAAGTCGTCAATTTGGGTATGCCATCGGTACGGGTCAAGCACAATGCGTAAGTCTCGCTTGGAAGCAAATCCCAGTAGAAGGTCACCAGGGAAAGTAATCTGGTCGACAACAAGAAAAGCAGCAGTAAAGTCTCTGCCTTGGATAGTAAAGGTGAGCGAAGTCTGACCTCGGACTTGCAGAAGGGAACCAGCTACTCCACTAAGGGAGGTTACAGTAGTTGGTTCAACGAGCAGGACACGTCGTAACTGCTTCTCTTTAAACAAGCTAGACCTAATGATATTAACTTGTGCACCAGAGTCCATGAACACATGAACGGGCGCATTATGGACAGAAGCTTGTACTAAAGGACCAATCGTTTCATTAGGAGTTATGTGCAAACAGAAAGGTGGGTTGTCATCGGAGAAGGCATTTTCTACTTCATCCCCAAATTCCTCTACGTCAGAGACGTGTGAAGGAACATCAACAGCAGGGTTGTCATTCTCAAGGCTGGCTAATGCTTCACAGGAATTTTGGACTGGGATGGTGTACTCGTTATCACCTACTACTGTCACGACTGGACGAGTAGACTTGGGCGCTCGGATTCCCCCGAATTGGAAGAATGAGCCTGGTTCTGGTTAGTTTGTGAACCAAGACGTCTGTTTCCTCTCCTGGCTCTGCGGTTGGAACGGCCATGGAAAGATCTAAAGTACTGCAGGTTGTAGTGAGCGTTGCACTCAGATGTGTCATGTCCATGAATTCTATGATAAGTACAGTAGGGAAGATCTGACTGGTACTCTTCATCAGTACAATGCTTCTTAGGGTGACTATCATGACAATTAATAGCAATATGGCCACGGTAACCACAATTGTAGCAAGCTCTTTGACTGTGGGTACTGTACATACTACGGGTGCTACGGGAATGATGGCTCTTAACACTTGCTTTGGATGATGGACACGAGTGATTAAGGTTGGGAGTTTTGGTAGTAGCACAAACTAGAGGAGGTACAGGAGTAGACAAAGTGGTTGGCATAGACTTACGATAAGGGAAGGTTCCCTCGGGACACAAATTTCGCACATGGATTAGAGCTGCAAGCGGTCCCATAGTAGCATCTAGCTGACTTGAATTGTACACATACATAGATGTCGGTGGCATTAGTTGTTTAATAACTCCAAATGCGACTAATGTGGCAAACCCATCAAGGGCTGGTTTATCGTTATCTTTAAGGTACTTGGAATTTTGACCTGCTTTAACGAATGAGGACATTAGGTTATTAAGACGAAGAGCAAACTCATCTAATGACTCTTCTGGTCTCGGAGCTGTGCAAACTAATTCTTTGAGAACAACAAATGGATCGGTTTCTCGCACCGGTTCAAGATAGTTGCGGATTAACTGTTCAAAATCTTGGCACCTGGTTAGATCTTGAAAATCCTTCATACGAATTAAGTTAAATACATGTGAGGCTGCTGGAGAACAGGCTAGACTCTCCTTTCCAATACTGATTAAACAACTCTCAGATGGAAGACCATCAACTGAGGCATTAGCTCTTGCTCTAACAGTGGTAAACCAACCTTCAAGGTTGTCTGGGTTATCATTGAACAATGGCATAGCATCATACGGATCACGACTAAAATTACGCAGGCTAGAAGTCTGAGTATGTCTATCGTTTGATAAGGAGTTACTCGAATTTTGGGCTGGCGCATTTATGGTTGTACTAGCAGCTGAGGCATCGCTTGAGAAAACTTGAGACATGTTTGCAAAATGTAAAACAAAAATTTAGAGAAACAAAAGAAAATGTAACTGAGGAACACACAACACAGTGAACTTAAATGGGAAAAAAAATGCTTAACGATTCTGCATAAGTAATTAAAAATTGACAGGTCACACAGTAAGCAAAGGAACTCACACAAGAAAAATACTCAACTTAACAAATATTTTTTTTTTATTATCACACTGGCCGATTCCCACCAAGGCAGGGTGGCCCGAAAAAGAAAAACTTTCACCATCATTCACTCCATCACTGTCTTGCCAGAAGGGTGCTTTACACTACAGTTTTTAAACTGCAACATTAACACCCCTCCTTCAGAGTGTAGGCACTGTACTTCCCATCTCCGGGACTCAAGTCCGGCCTGCCGGTTTCCCTGAACCCCTTCATAAATGTTACTTTGCTCACACTCCAACAGCACGTCAAGTATTAAAAACCATTTGTCTCCATTCACTCCTATCAAACACTCTCACGCATGCCTGCTGGAAGTCCAAGCCCCTCGCACACAAAACCTCCTTTACCCCCTCTCTCCAACCTTTCCTAGGCCGACCCCTACCCCGCCTTCCTTCCACTACAGACTGATACACTCTTGAAGTAATTCCGTTTCGCTCCATTCTCTCTACATGTCCGAACCACCTAAAGAGAACTTGTACTTTACTCAAATCTGATTTGCTCAACTTTTACTTTAAATTGAATGAATGGCACAGTGAGTTGTCTTTACTTTCAATGCAATAGGGAATTACAACAATAAATGATAAATCAATCAAAAATTTTAAAATGGGCTCAATGAAACTTGTGCAAAAATGAAACAAACTGGGACACAATTCGCTGAAATAAAATAAAATGGCACAGAAAGAATAAAATATTATGCACAGAACAGAGCATATGAAACTGCACTGAAATAAACTGTAGCAATATTGCAAATGACAATTGCTAATCAAAAAGTATTGCACAACACTGCATAAAATCTCTGCAAAAAAACTTTAATGGCAACACAATCTTTGCACAAGAATTATTGCAAAATGAGTCAATGTGCAATCATAAAAAATTATTACACACACAAGAAAAGAAATATATCAAGGAATGAACTGAGGGAACACTTTAACTCTTAACTACAACTTAAACAACACTTAACAAGCAAAAGAACAATTTACTCTAAAAGAAGAACTTAAAAATTGCACTAAGAGTGAATTTGTTCAATGAAACATGGAAAATAATAGGTGCTAAAACACAGAACAAAAAAGTTTGAACACTTACAGTGATGCAGAACACAACACATCAACATAAACACGATACTAGAATTTTCTTGCAATGAAACTTGATGTGCGAAAAATTTTGTAAAAATTATTTCTTGCTTGCACAAAATAATGGCACTATTATCTGTGGAAATAAGACAAATTAGACACTGGCTAAATGAAAAGATTATGAACACAAGAATGTTCAACACACAGAGAACAAAAAAAAAAGAATACACAAATTCTGGGATGAAAGAAATATATATAACTGGGACAACATTGAGTTGTGATGCAGAATATAACTAAATAAATTACTGAATTACTCCACTGAATCATTGAGAACACTAGGTGATTCTAAAGTGTAAACACAAGTTCTATACTGTTCATATGTTGCACACACAACAAAGGAAAAACACTAGGTACTTACTTCAAGTGTATAAAAAGACACACAACACAACAGACATAAGATAATGCACGGAAATTAACACTGAATTAAGGAGATAAAAAGATTATTGCAAACACTGAGTCTGATCGAGAGTCACTGAATGTCACTAAGAAAATAACTGGAACACAAAAGAAATGTCTCAACACTCGCAAATGTCTCTATGAAAAAAAAATATTATCGCTGTAACGACTTGGTGTAGAATGAGGTAGATGGTAGTGGAGAGTAGAGGATTGGTTATGTCGTCTTGCTGCTGTCCTCTGCACACGTGAACGTAGAATTGCGCTTACATCGACGATAGACTTCACACAGGAGGCTTTCAACGGTGGCACCACTGTCGAAGACACACTCTAGCTCTTGACCCCCTATGTGGTCCTTAAAATATGGTGCTACAACCCATAGTAGTTTACCAAAACACTGGCAGAGGTTGGGTTGGTGGGTTAGCAGGGCTAAGACCGGGCAATGGTGAGACACACGTGGTGAGTGGGTGGTTGGGCCTATGGGTTGAACGGCATAAGCCTCACTGAGGACAACCACACTGCCGCGAAGATATTCTAAGCTGGCTAGCTTAAAATACACCCACGAAATACCACAACACCACAAGGATGAAAAAGAGCACTCAGAATTGCTTGGAGCTTGAATCACAAGCGATGAAGACTACTCACGTGGCTTGCTTGAGTACTGGGGTAAGACACCTGGGTTAGTTGCTAGCTGGCTTATCTTAACCCTTCACACAGACTAGGTTGATAACTTCACACGATGAGCACAGCAGGGGTGGAAGCTGGCTTGGCAGGCAAAGGAACTGGATGGAGTAGACTACGCTCGACTGGGCTCCCTCACCACAGACTGGAAGCTGGCTTATTTTGCAAACTCGGGTCAACCCCTCAGAAGTGATGCAAATAAGCAGATAAACACTAATACAAAGAGACTGACCAGTGAATGGTGTAGAAGCTGGTAGGAGCTTGAGAGAGTAGCTGGCTTGAGGTAGCTGGCTGGCGTTAACCTTCTCGGTAGGCCTACTCACAAGATGGCAGGCTCGGTAGAAATTTATCTCCAGAAATCGCTGTAATCGTCAGAATTACAGGCCCTCCGTTGCCACCATTTATCGTAGGGTTTCTTAAATGGAGATATCGAGAGTGGAAGTTAGACACACTTGTTGGATGATAACATATATTGTCAGACTGTGATGAAGGGAAATGGAGCCCAGCCTCTGCCTGTCCTAACCTGTGTCTAACGCCGACTGAGGCCGAGGCAGAGGTTCGAACGTACACATGCACATCCCGTGACATCACACAAAGTCACAGGCCTAAAAGGGATCTCCTATTTAAAGCACATGGATGATACTGATATGCTATACAACACAGGGATCAGCAACTATGCTGACATTAGGACCAGTGCTGTTTCTGGTATTTGTGAACCACATGACGGAAGGAGTAGACTCTAAAGTGTCCCTGTTTGCAGATGATATGAAGTTAATAAGAAGAATTCATTCGGACGGAGACCAGGCAGAACTACAAAGGGATCTGGACAGGCTGCAGACCTGGTCCAGCAATTGGCTCCTGGAGTTCATCTCCACCAAGTGCAAAGAAGTCCGGAGACGGGGTACAGTCTAGGGGGGCCAGAGACTACAAACTTCACTCAAGAGATGCAGATGATATGAAGTTAATAAGAAGAATTCATTCGGACGGAGACCAGGCAGAACTACAAAGGGATCTGGACAGGCTGCAGACCTGGTCCAGCAATTGGCTCCTGGAGTTCATCTCCACCAAGTGCAAAGTCATGAAGATTGGAGAAGGGCAAAGAAGACCGGAGACGGAGTACAGTCTAGGGGGCCAGAGACTACAAACTTCACTCAAGGAAAAAGATCTTGGGGTGAGTATAACACCAGGCACATCTCCTGAGGTGCAGCACATGGGCGCCTAGCAAACCTCAGAACAGCATTCCGACATCTCAATAAGGAATCGTTCAGGACCCTGTACACGGTGTACATTAGGCCCATGTTGGAGTATGCGGCTCCAGTTTGGAACCCACACCTAGCCAAGCACGCAAAGAAACTAGAGAAAGTGCAAAGGTTTGCAAGAAAACTAGTTCCAGGGCTAAGGGGTATGTCCTACGAGGAGAGGCTAAGGGAAATCGACCTGACGACACTGGAGGACAGGAGAGATAGGGGGGACATGATTACGACATATATAATACTGAGAGGAAATGACAAGGTGGACAAAAACCAGGTTTGTTCCAGAGATGGGACACAGCAACAAGTGGACACAGTTGGAATTTGAAGACACAGATGAATCACAGGGATGTTAGGAAGTATTTCTTCAGTCACAGAGCAGGCAGGAATTGGAATAGTTTGGGAAGCGATGTATTTGAGGCAGGATCCATACATAGATTTAAATAGAGGTATGATAAAGCTCATGGTTCATGGAGAGTGACCCAGTAGCAGCCAGTAAAGAGGCAGGGCAAGGAGCTATGAATCGACCCATGCAACCACAACTAGGTGAGCACACACACACGTGTGAAGCTAATGCGGGGAATTCAAAAGGATGAGGATCAGGTAGGACTACAGAGGGATCTGGAAAGGCTGCAAGCCTGGTCCAACATCTGGCTCCTGGAGTTTAACCCCACCAAGTGCAAAGTCATGAAGATTGGGGAATATCAAAGAAGACAACAGACGGAGTACAGGCTAGGGGGTTCAAAGGCCGCAAACCTCAGTCAAGGAAAAGGATTTTGGGGTAAGTATCAAACGAAGCACATCTACGGCTCTCAACCAAATAACTGCTTCAGCATAAGGGCGCCTGGCAAACCTAAGAATATCTTTTCGACACCTGGGTAAGGAGTCATTCAAGACACTGTACACCGTGCACGTCAGGCCCATATAGTAGTATGCAGCACCAGGGATGTTTGAAAGTATTTTTTAGTCACAGAGTTATCAGGAAGTGGAAGAATCTGGAGAGAGATGTAGTAGTGGAGGCAGGATCAATACATAGTTTTAAGAAGAGATACGATAAAGCTCTTGGAGTAGAGTGGACCTAGTAGCGACAAGTGAAGAGCTGGGGCCAGGAGGTTTGAATCGACCCCTGCAACCACATACAGGTGAGTACACACTCCACCACAGTACTCAGCTGCGAAGGCGTGTGATGTGGTGGAGTGTATATTATTAGTAGTATTACTTTAACTAAAGTTGTCAGTTTCAATTGATCACATTCTAATCCTATTTCTTAATTTATATACTAAAATTTAAGACACTTTAGTTTAGATAATTGTCGATGGAGTTATTGTTTACTGTAAATAAAAATTAAACAGACAAAAGTTCCTCTTCATTGTTCAAGAAGTTTTTATTTCGTTCACAGAAGTCAAGTGTTAACATCACAACAAATTATCTTTCATTTCTATAGTAAATGGTGTATAACTTAACATAAATATTTAAAAAAATATTAAATTTAATTAATTTCTGAAAATATCAAAAAGCAAATACTTTCATTAACTTATATTAATTTTGTATATAAGTTTAGGATAGCACTTGCTTATGGTACAATACAATGAGAGGTGTACCTGTCTCAGTGTGCAGGCACTGAGAATTTAGCTCAGTCTTAGCTGGCGGTTTGCTCAGTTTTAGTGACAGTTGAGTCGATAGGCTTTAAATCAAATTACTAACCACTCAACTGTTCAAGCCGTTTCACTTCCTGACTACTCTAAGGCTGAAAAATACTTCCTAACATCCCTGTCGTTTATCAGTTTTTAACTTCCAGTCCCGTGTTTCGAACAATCTGTCCTGTCCACTCATCAGTTCCTGTCAATATCGTTGTCATATCGCCCCTAGTCCATCTTTCTTCCAATGTTCTCAGGTTTAGCTTCCTTAATCTCTCGTCATAGCATATACCCCCTTAGCTCTGAGACTAGTTTCATTGTAACCCTTTATACTTTTCTAGTTCCTTGACACAGTTATTCTAGTGTGGGTTCCATACTGGTCCTCCATATTTCAATATGGGCCTGACACATGCCATATAAAATGTTGTGAATGACTCCTTGCTTAAATTTATCAGAGGTGCGTTTGCTGTAGCCGTTACCCGGTTGATGTGCCCAAGGCAATATGCTCTTTATAATGCTCACTCTGAGGTCCTCCTTGAATAACGATTGCAGCCTCCCCGCCCCCCTCTCCAACTCGAGTGTGTACACCATTTGCGGTCTTCTTTGTTAATCCTTTTATATGTGCGTGTTTGACATGTAAATAGAACGAGAAGAGCTTAATATCATGGCTTACAGATACACAGTGTGATGTGCTAACTAAAATAGGAACAAAATGCAAATCTAAAAATGTAAAATTAAATGTAAAATTAACGATAGAGAGAGAGAGAAAGAGAGACAACGGTTAATCAGAAACATTAAGTAGGACAAAAGATAAAACAAACATAAAATTAATCCGATCAAAACTTTCGTTATCATTATTTTCCAGACAGCCAGAGGATTTAGTGTTACTTGGACACAGTATTTCGGCAGTAAGCAAGAACTTGCAGAGAGGTTTAAATCTGGACTATAAGGAGGAGACACTTGTTACCCAATAATTGTGATCCATTTTTTTTAATAGGCAGTCTGTTGATTTCTCAGTTGTGTTAGTTTTCAGCACCACAGCATTTAAATTATCTTTCGTGATTTTGTGGATAAGTATACTTCAGGACATTTATTAAAAGGAAGCTTTTAGCTACTTGTGACTTTTCCAGCCATAATTAGGACTGATGAATTCACTCATCGTTAAAAGCCTTCAATAATGTGTACATAATTTTCCTTATCCAGTTTTTTTATCCTTTTGCTGTATCGGTAAAATTCAAATCCAAAATCAAGGCTTTGAATCAGCTCTGAGAATCCAAAAAAGTGTTTTGTCAGGAGAACGCCTTCCTCACGATCGTAAGTATGGAAAAAGAAATAATAAATAACTTTGAGGAAAAATAAAGAAAAAATTAAAATACCTTCAATTAAATATAAAAAAAAACCGCCTTTAGTTCCAGTGAGATCTTTAGACAGGAGACTTTTCTTAATCCAGGATGTCTTCCTAAGATATAATGGAGATATAACGTTCTTTATCCTGGGTAGGCGGTGGTAGTCTGCTCTTATGTAGATGGAGAAGTTCCCTTCATTTCTGGTTCGTAGTGTCTCACACCAGATTCCAAGGGAAAGATTAGGAATCAATATGTCCCACTAAATCCCGTCGCCTGGGATCTCGTTCCCAAAATGTCGAGTGTCTGCTGTAAATGACCAAGCCAGCAGCAGTTTGTAATGACAAAAAAAAATACTAGTTACAGGATGGTTATTAAGTATAACACTAAGAAAGACAAAGGGTGGTAATTATACTTCTATATCATTACTGGTAACCAGGTTATATATACTGTAATAATGTTTGTAGAATTACCGACATTATGTAAAGTAAAAGGACACAAGTGCAACTAATGTGACATTTTATTGTGGCAACGTTTCGCTCTCCAGGAGCTTTGTCAAGCTTTCTATTGGTAAGCCATGCCTCTATCCATGCTAGAACTTTACCTCCGATCCATTTTACACTAGAAGAAGAGTCCAATGACAAGCTACCTTTCCTCGACGTCCTCATTCACAAAATAGACAACAACCTAAGATTTCAAGTTTATCGGAAACCTACCAATAAAAATGATCTCACACACTTCTATTCCAGTCAAGATACTAAGACCAAAAGAGGCATCATCATTGGGTTTTTCCTAAGAGCATACCGAATTTGTAGTCCTGAGTTTCTTGACGAGGAATGTACATACATCCACCAAACCTTCACTCAGTTACATTTTCCTTCCTTTTTCATCAAAGACTGCAAGAAAAGAGTTCTTCAGATCATTAATTCTCCATGCACTAACACCACTCCCAACAAAGTTATAATTCTTCCCAACAGCCAGGTTGCACTGAACGTTTCTAAAGTACTTTCACAAACTAACACCAGAGTCGTCATCGCTTCCAGCACTTCAGTAAAGGATCTAACCAGGACAAAATCAAAGCACCACGAACCAGTCAATGCAGGGAGTTACACTATGTCCTCTGGAGGCTGCGACAAGATTTATGTAGGTGAAACAGCAAGAAACCTCTACACCCGCCTCAATGAACACATTTACGCATGTAGGAACGATAACTTGAACAACGTCTTTGTACAACACCGAAATTCCACCAGTCATCTCATGAAATTCAGGGACGCCCAATTAGTGATCAAAGAAACTAATTTCCGCAGACGCAAGTGCCTAGAATCAGCACTAATCGCTGTTTCGAATACAATTAAACAAAACAAAGGCAACTTCACCATCTCTGAAGTCTTAGCAAGAATCCTCCTGAAAACAGTAAACCCTGCCATCACATAGTCTCTCCTGTTAATACTACACAAAACACATTACAGAGAGTGAACACCGAAACAGGCTGCCTCTATCCAGTCTGTATTTGTCTAACCTATTTTTATGTTACCCAAGTAATAGCTTTTATATCCTTTTTACTCATGTACGAGTTAATTGCTCTACCATATTGTATTACTATTATTACAACTTATATCACTACTACTACCACTAGTATTGCACCTCACTCTGAGCCTATATATACCCTCTGTGTCCATGTACTGTTCGTAACGGCTTGACAAAGCTGGAATGGAAATATAAATGCATATGCAGTTTAATATGATCCTTTATTGACAACGTTTCGCCCACACAGTGGGCTTTTTCAAGTCAAACATATCTGTTTGTGACTTGAAAAAGCCCACTGTGTGGGCGAAACGTTGTCAATAAAGGATCACATTAAACTGCATATGTGTTTATATTTCCATTGTGTCGGTATTTATTTCCATCTTGACAAAGCTCCTGGAGAGCGAAACAATGGCGCAATAAAATGTCACATTAGTTGCACTTGTGTCCTTTTACTTTACAGGTTATATATACAAAATTTAAACAAATATTCCTCATAAATCACCCTACCTGATCAGGAAAAGAGTGGAGGTGAAGTGATTTCCCAAACGCCCACCCAAACCAGGTAAGGTTAATACTACCAGGAGTAGAAACTAAAAAAAAATCAGACCCGAAGAAATGTGGTGTTTTACTGCGGCCAGGTAGATGGCAGTGCTGGCGGCGACACTGTAACCATCTCTCGCTTGGAGTCTGAAATACCAATATCCCAATTTACCGACTTTTTCCTCTATTTTAGCGTATACATAATAATAAACACAAATGCAGTATCATGCAATCCAGGTGGAGAATACTGGTTAGGTTGGATTTGAAATGGACATTCAAGGGACGGGCGAGAACTTTGGGAAAGTTGGATCTGAGACGGACTTGCACCGGACGGGCGGGTGTGCATGTTGTTATGTAGGATAGCCATGAAGAAGTCTCTTGGCAAGGGTTCAGCTATGTTGTAGAAGGCGTTGTTCTGGTTGAAATTGTTAGATATACAGAAAAGTGATGTGCAGGTCCGTCTCAGATCCAACCTACCCAATATTTTCGCCTGTTCTTTGCAGGTCCGTCTTACGTCCAACCGACCCAGAGTATATACATTCTCCAGAGAGAAATTAGGTCTAATAATAACTTTCCTGTGGTTACAGGAAAGTGGGTGCAGGAGGGAAGAGGAGCGATTGGTGGAATGATGATGTAAAGAGAGTAGTAAGGGAGAAAAAGTTAGCATATGAGAAGTTTTTACAAAGTAGAAGTGATGCAAGGAGGGAAGAGTATATGGAGAAAAAGAGAGAGGTTAAGAGAGTGGTGAAGCATGTAAAAAGAGAGCAAATGAGAGAGTGGGTGAGCTGTTATCAACAAATTTTGTTGAAAATAAGAAAAAGTTTTGGAGTGAGATTAACAAGTTAAGGAAGCCTAGAGAACAAATGGATTTGTCAGTTAAAAATAGGAGAGGAGAGTTATTAAATGGAGAGTTAGAGGTATTGGGAAGATGGAGGGAATATTTTGAGGAATTGTTAAATGTTGATGAAGATAGGGAAGCTGTGATTTCGTGTATAGGGCAAGGAGGAATAACATCTTGTAGGAGTGAGGAAGAGCCAGTTGTGAGTGTGGGGGAAGTTCGTGAGGCAGTAGGTAAAATGAAAGGGGGTAAGGCAGCCGGGATTGATGGGATAAAGATAGAAATGTTAAAAGCAGGTGGGGATATAGTTTTGGAGTGGTTGGTGCAATTATTTAATAAATGTATGGAAGAGGGTAGGGTACCTAGGGATTGGCAGAGAGCATGCATAGTTCCTTTGTATAAAGGCAAAGGGGATAAAAGAGAGTGCAAAAATTATAGGGGGATAAGTCTGTTGAGTGTACCTGGTAAAGTGTATGGTAGAGTTATAATTGAAAGAATTAAGAGTAAGACGGAGAATAGGATAGCAGATGAACAAGGAGGCTTTAGGAAAGGTAGGGGGTGTGTGGACCAGATGTTTACAGTGAAACATATAAGTGAACAGTATTTAGATAAGGCTAAAGAGGTCTTTGTGGCATTTATGGATTTGGAAAAGGCGTATGACAGGGTGGATAGGGGGGCAATGTGGCAGATGTTGCAAGTGTATGGTGTAGGAGGTAGGTTACTGAAAGCAGTGAAGAGTTTTTACGAGGATAGTGAGGCTCAAGTTAGAGTATGTAGAAAAGAGGGAAATTTTTTCCGAGTAAAAGTAGGCCTTAGACAAGGATGTGTGATGTCACTGTGGTTGTTTAATATATTTATAGATGGGGTTGTAAGAGAAGTAAATGCGAGGGTCTTGGCAAGAGGCGTGGAGTTAAAAGATAAAGAATCACACACAGGGTGGGAGTTGTCACAGCTGCTCTTTGCTGATGACACTGTGCTCTTGGGAGATTCTGAAGAGAAGCTGCAGAGATTGGTGGATGAATTTGGTAGGGTGTGCAAAAGAAGAAAATTAAAGGTGAATACAGGAAAGAGTAAGGTTATGAGGATAACAAAAAGATTAGGTGATGAAAGATTGAATATCAGATTGGAGGGAGAGAGTATGGAGGAGGTGAACGTATTCAGATATTTGGGAGTGGACGTGTCAGCGGATGGGTCTATGAAAGATGAGGTGAATCATAGAATTGATGAGGGAAAAAGAGTGAGTGGTGCACTTAGGAGTCTGTGGAGACAGAGAACTTTGTCCTTGGAGGCAAAGAGGGGAATGTATGAGAGTATAGTTTTACCAACACTCTTATATGGGTGTGAAGCATGGGTGATGAATGTTGCAGCGAGGAGAAGGCTGGAGGCAGTGGAGATGTCATGTCTGAGGGCAATGTGTGGTGTGAATATAATGCAGAGAATTCGTAGTTTGGAAGTTAGGAGGAGGTGCGGGATTACCAAAACTGTTGTCCAGAGGGCTGAGGAAGGGTTGTTGAGGTGGTTCGGACATGTAGAGAGAATGGAGCGAAACAGAATAACTTCAAGAGTGTATCAGTCTGTAGTGGAAGGAAGGCGGGGTAGGGGTCGGCCTAGGAAAGGTTGGAGAGAGGAGGTAAAGGAGGTTTTGTGTGTGAGGGGCTTGGACTTCCAGCAGGCATGCGTGAGCGTGTTTGATAGGAGTGAATGGAGACAAATGGTTTTTAATACTTGACGTGCTGTTGGAGTGTGAGCAAAGTAACATTTATGAAGGGATTCAGGGAAACCGGCAGGCCGGACTTGAGTCCTGGAGATAGGAAGTACAGTGCCTGCACTCTGAAGGAGGGGTGTTAATGTTGCAGTTTAAAAACTGTAGTGTAAAGCACCCTTCTGGCAAGACAGTGATGGAGTGAATGATGGTGAAAGTTTTTCTTTTTCGGGCCACCCTGCCTTGGTGGGAATCGCCCAGTGTGATAATAAATAAAAAAAAATAAATAATAACGATCCCAAATAGATTAACAGGAGGCTAAAGCATCTATTAGGGGAGAAAAGGGGAATTTATAGGCGCATCAGAAGAGGAGAGGTTAACCTTACTGACCAATATGTTCAGCTTAAAAGAGAAATAAAAAAGGGGATTAGAAAGGCTAAACGTGACTATGAAATTAGAGTTGCTAATGAATCAAAGACTAATCCAAAGGGGTTCTTTCAAGTGTATAGGACGAAGGTGAAGGAAAAAGTAGGACCTCTGAAAATTGGGAATGGACAGCTGACGGATAACGAACTGGAAATGTGTTCCTTATTAATGACTATTTTTTGTCAGTTTTTACACAGGAAGATGTAAATGAGATTCCAGTAATTAACAAATATTTAGTTCCTGATGAATTTAAATTAGCTAATATTACTGTCACGAGGGACATGGTTATTAAACAGATAGACAAACTGAAGCAAAATAAGTCCCCGGGACCCGATGAGTTGTTTTCCAGGGTACTTAAGGAATGCAAGATGGAGCTCAGTCAGCCATTAACGAGTGTGTTTAATGCGTCCATCCTTGTAGATGAATGGTTCAGTGAACCGACACGTTGATAAATTAGACACATGTGCAACTCTTGGGTATCTTTATTGAGGAAACGTTTCGCCACACAGAGACTTCATCAGTCCATACAAAGGAGAATCTTGAAGAACTGGAGGAGAATGAGGTAATCAGTCCCTCAACCTTGAGTCAATGTGGTCAGTCCATCAATCTATTCTGGCGTACCTTCCACCCAAGACCACAACAATCACTGGTCACAGCTCATACTACAAGCAGACAAACAGCGTATCAAAAACACCAAAGCCTTGTGGAACTTTATCAAAAAAATCAGAGGCACCACTCCCACCAACAAATTCAAACACATCACCCACAACAACACACACATCTCAGACCCGCAGGCTGCTACTAACATCTTCAAACACATCTGGGAGAACATCTTCCACCCTCACCCACCCCACCTTAACGCTATCCAACACATTCAGAACATAGAACACTGGAACACTACACACACACACACGAAACAACACCAGACAGCGACATCCATCTGGACTCTCTTACCTCCTCCCAAGAACTTGACACTCCTTTCACCAACACAGACGTTAAAACTCTCCTCAGACACCTTCCTCCCTAGGCCCCTGGTGCCTCTGGCCTAAACCATATTATCCTGAAACACCTTCCTGACTCTATCATTACTGCCTACACAAACCTCCTCAATGCCTCCCTTGCCTCTGGATACTTCCCTTCCCTCTTTAAACCTGCTACTGCTATCCTCCTTCCTAAACCCAATAAAGACCACTCTGACCCTAGAAACTATCGCCCTATCAGCCTCCTCGAAACTTTAGGAAAACTCTTTGAAAAACTCATCAATCATCGCCTTCGCAGATACCTGGAACACAATTCTATTATTTCTGATGGCCAGTTTGGCTTCAGAACACACAGATCCACACAGGATGCCATTAACATCATTCTCAACTACATCCACATAAACACAAAACCAAGAAACCAAGAAACAGGACAGCCCTGGTTGCTAAAGACGTTGGAAAAACTTTTGACACTGTCTGGCACGAAGGGCTCAAGTACAAACTCTGCACTAACTTCAACCTGCCTCTCACTACTCGTAAACTCCTCTGCAACTTCCTAGACGGCCGTACCATGAGAATCAAATTCCAAGGCTGTTACTCTGACTACTTCACACTGAATGCCGGAGTACCCCAGGGATCTGTCCTCTCCCCTACCCTCTACATTTTATACACTAACGACATCCCAACATCTGTATACCACAACTCCATCACACTAGCCTATGTAGACGACATTACACAACTTATCACTCATGCCAATATAGATACACTCACACACAAAACACAAAACGAGGTCGACAGGATAGCCATCTGGGAACAAAAATGGAGGATCAAAACCAATGCAGCTAAATCCAGCATTACGTATTTTAACTACAGGAAACGTGATCCTCCATTACCTGTCGAGCTCAGAGCAGCTGACACCCGCACTTACATCCCCATCACACAATCTGTCACTGTCCTTGGCGTTAATCTTGACTACCTTCTTCGCTTACACGGACACATTCACTCAAGGCATGCAATAGCTAATAAGGCCCTTGTAGGCCTCTACAAGCTGAAACACGCCTCTCAACGCACCAAATTACACCTCTACAAATCCCTAATACGTTCTCTGATAACTTACTCTCCTCTAGCCCTCTCTCTTGCAGCAAAAACAAACTTACTTAAACTGCAGCGTGTCCGGAACAAGGCGCTGCGCTGGGTGCTTGATGTCAGATGGGAGGACTTCGCCACATGCGAGTCTCTCCATGCCCAATTAGACATCCCTGCACTGAATCTGTACTGGAAGACGCTCAGTAACAGACAGATAGACAAACTTGAGACACGACATTAGTACTGGATCTCTCTCCTTGACGAAGACATTCACAGATCCACAAACCAACACAACCTTTTCTACTCCTTGCATGATCCTGCTCCTAACCCTATTTACAAATAACTTTAGATTCGCTGACAGGTACCTTCTATGACAGGTACCATTCTCTGACCCACGTTCGCCTTTGCTATTGGGTTAAGACATGGCTCAGTTCTACACTCCTCTCTGTCGCTAAACGTCGCATGTTCCTTCCTCCCCGCTCACCCCACCGGAGTCCCAACAGAAGAGCCTGAATTTCTCTTCTCAATGTCTGTCCCACGGTCGCCTTCGCTGCTGGGCTAATTAATCCCTGGCTCTATTTCTACGACTAAGAACACTCCTCTCCAGCACTATTCTACGTCTGTCCCGTCTTCCCCGCTCATCCCATTTGGGATCTTACCTGAACTTTCGTTCGTTCGTTCGTGATCCCAGGTAGATCTGTTTGTGACTTGAAAAAGCCCACTGTGTGGGCGAAACGTTGTCAATAAAGGATCACATTATACTGCATATGTGTTTATATTTCCACTGTGTCGGTATTTTATACCATTTATTTCCATTTAGTCATTCTACGCTGAATGTTTTCTAACGAATTTGTCTATTCTGTAATATGGAGAACTGGGCTGCATAATCTAGGTGAGGCCTTACTAATGATGTATATTGCTGTAATATAACCGCTGAACTTCTGTTGCTTACACTTCTTGATATAAATCCCAGTAATCTGTTTGCCTTATTACGTACGCTTAGGGATTGCTGTCTTGGTTTAAGGTTACTGCTTACCATAACCCCCAAGTCCTTTTCACAATCTGTATGGCTAAGTTTTACATTATTTAACTTATAAGTGCTAGGGTTATGGACACTCCCAAGCTTCAGAACCTTGCATTTATCTACATTGAACTGCATCTGCCACTTTGCTGACCACGTATTGAGTTTGTCTAAATCCTCCCGAAGTTCCCTGATATCTACGTTTGAATCAATTATCCTACCTATCTTTGTGTCATCGGCGAATTTGCTCATTTCACTAGTAATACTCTCATCAAGGTCATTGATATATGTGAAGGCTTACTCAGCCCTGTAACAACTTCAGACAGTATTACCAAGGCTGGCTCCTCCTCAGGAAAATTAATGTATAGAAAAAGAATAAAAACTGACAAACATAAACACTTTATTATATAGAAAATATAAAATAAAAAACACTTAAATATGAAATATTAATCCTACATTAAAGAAAATGAAAAATGAAAAATATAAATGATAACTGAATTCAACGCTAATATATATAGGGGTGTCTGGTGTTGGTGACACTGAGTGTTGTTGAAATCGTAGCAGTTGCTGATGATGGGGGGGGGGTCGCAGGTGTTGGTTACAACCCACCGGTTCGTTCTTCACAGTATAGCCTTGGGTATTCTATCCCGATGACAGAAAAGCAGGTTCTTTACTGCTGCAATGATGAGGGGTTACGTCCTGCAATTTCATACAGGTGCACAGGTAATTAAATCCAAAAAGGGGAAGTCTCAGGACGTTAGTCCATCTCCATCAGTTCTGCTCGTTGAATGGCAGGTGACCCTCTCCGTCATCCAAGCTGAAAAGATAGACAGGTTACCCACTGCTTAAGAAATCACTCTCCATGATAAGTATAATACCTAAAAGATGTGGTGATTATTACAACAGTCAACCTAGAGCAAGACTGAAAGGACTAAGTTTATTATTGGTCAAAAGTGAAGCTTTCAACCAATAAATCCACTAGAATACAAGGCAGGCATGTACTTAGAGTAGTGCTGGGAGCTGTGATTCAAGTGGTTACTGTTTGGACCGGAGCCCCACACGTCACCCTTCGGGGGGGGGAAGAAGGAGGGGAAGGGATAGCGGGAGCTAGACTGACCCTACCTTAACAAGCAGCCAGCAGTCAAACTATCACTTTCGGGGTGGGGGAAAAAAGGTGGGAATAGCGGGAGCTTGACTTACCCTACCTTAACAAGTAGCCGGCAATGAAACTATCACTTTCGGAGAGGGGAAAAAAGGCGGGAATAGCGGGAGCTTGATTTACCCTACCTTAACAAGTAGCCAGCAATGAAACTATTGTTACTATATACTCCCTCTCTACTCCTATGTATTGAACTTTTCCCTCACACTCCCCCATACCAAGACTTATAGTCAAGGAGTATAAGAAGAATAGGCGAGGAAAAAGTTCTAACATATTGAAGTCGCATAAGGCAAGAAATCTTCTACTGACTGTCACGACTTAACCAGTCAGAGAAATAATTGGATGAACCATTGATATACACAATATGGAACTTAAAAGCCTGGAGTGCCAATGTCCACCTCAAGAGGCGACTGTTGGTTCCCTTAAAAGTTTTTAGGTATATCAAAGGTTTGTGGTCCGTTTCTAAAATGAATTCTTTTCTCAGCAAATAAAATTTAAGTTTGGAGATTCCCCACACAAGGGCCAAACATTCCTTTTCTATGGTGGAGTATCTCGTTTCTGGGAGAAGGAGTTTCCAGTTTAGGAAGCATACAGGGAAGGGAGTACCATCATGGTATTGTAGTAGCACCGCACCTAAGCCAGTATTGGAGGCATCAGTTCTTAAACAAAATGTTTTATTAATATCTGGACTCTTAAGTATAGGGTCTTTCGAAAAGATACTTTTAATCTCGTTAAACTTTCCCCGAGCTACATCGGAAAGTTCAAGAGGTTCCTTCACAGACTTTTTATGGAAGTCGGATAAGATACCTGTAAGATCAGTAAGGTTCGGGATAAACCGTGCGTAAAAATTTACAGAACCAAGAAAGCTACGCATAAGCTTCTTGGTTTTGGGGAATTTAAATTCTAATAAAGCTTTGATCTTACTGGGGAGAGGCTGCAGAGAGTTATTAGAAAGTATCACTCCAAGATATCTAATCTTGTTATACCCAAGGAAGCATTTCTTCAGCTTGGCAGTGAGGCCATGTGAGCGTAACCTACGCAAAACTGATGTTAATGTTTGGATATGTTCACCCCACGTGGATGTCATTACGTAAATGTTATCAAAATAAACTGAAACATTTGGCATATTACCCACGACCTTTCTCATCAGTCTCACGTAGGTAGCACAGGCAGTTACCAAACCGAAGGGCATAGTTCTATACTGCATCAGTCCTTGGTGTGTAGGAAAAGCGGTGTACTGCTTAGAAGAAGGATCTAACATTCCTTGATGATATGCCTGTGCAATATCAATCTCTGAAAAGAAGGAAGAGTCATAAAATTTGTGTAGATCGCTATCTATTAAGGGCATAGGCTCAGCATCCCACCGAGTTATAGCATTAAGGCCTCTGAAGTCAATAGCAAGTCTATATGAATTATCCTCCTTCTTAACCATGACTACTGGTGAACAATATGAAGATACTGAAGGTTCAGTGATCTTTAGTTTTAATAATTTGTCTACCTCTCGGTCAAATGCATCCCTAAGGTGAACTGGAACTGGGTATAATTTTCGTTTGATAGGATTGTCCGTCACTAAGTCAATCTTATGGACTACCGTGGAGGTAACACCTGGAATATCAGTAAAGACGTCTGAAAAGTTACACATTGAAGTAGTTCATGTCTCTTATGGTCATCCAAAGATTCATTAATATTAATGTTGGTTGTGCCCGAGTGGTCAAGAGTCACCAAGTCATGTAGTTCTTCATCATAGTCTAAGTTAGAGGTGTCAATTATGCATGCCTTACATTCTTCAGTTGTCGTATCAAGTTCGTGTGGAAAAACTAAGTCAAATTTATTAAGGCAGTTAACCGAATTTCTTCGGTAATATTTCTTAAGGATGTTGATATGATAAAGCTTAGGTTTCCCCTTGACTTCTATGAGGTAGTCAACTTTCCCAAAAATTTTTAATACTTTATATGGACCTTTCCATGCTACTAATAATTTATTTGACTTGATCGACAAAAGTACAAGAACTTCATCCCTACTTTAAAACTTCTCTGACTTTTGGAATCAAAATAGGTTTTGTACTTGTCCATTGACAAGCTTAGGTTTTTCGAAACTATGTCAGAGGTCTCCTCAAGTTTGGATCTAAGGTCAAAGAGAAACTGATAAGAAGACTGAACCTCAGCATTTACCTCCTCATTAGTCCATAAGTCATGAAGGATGGACCATGGGCCTCTGGCCTGTCTACCATAGAGAAGTTCAAAAGGTGAAAACCCCAAAGAGTCACTGGGAACTTCCCTCATGGCAAACAAAGCACAGAGTAGGTAACGATGCCACTAATTAGGTTTAAGGGAGCAAAGTTTCCTTAAAATGGACTTGAGAATCGAATGCTGGTGCTCAATCCTCCCATTACAGCTGGGATGATAGGGTGTGGTGAAGAGAGGCTTCACTCCCAGAAGTTGGTATAGATGTTGCATTAAGTCAGATGTGAATTGTGTCCCACGGTCAGACAAAATTTCTCTAGGGATGCCCACTCTGGAGAAGATGGACAAAAGGGCTTCAGCCACCTCTGTAGTGGTTATGGACTTTAAGGGTATGGCTTCAGGGAAACTCGAAGCATAATCAACTAATGTTAATATATATCTATGTCCCCCAGATGAAAGTGGAGATAAAGGACCAACGATGTCAATAGCTACTCTTTCAAAAGGTACCGTAAAGACTGGCATTTTGGCCATAGGTACTCGCCTGGTACCTCGGGAGGATGACAGTTGGCAAACTTTACACGATCTACAATAGGTAGTGATATCTGAGGACATTTTTGGCCAAAAATAGGTTTCCCTAATTTTATTTAAGGTTTTACGATGCGAGAAATGTCCGGCCACTGGCAGGTCATGAGCCATTTTAAGAACAGTCTCTCTGCATTGACTTGGAATAACTAAGATGGAATAGTCTGTCTCGTCTGAATTTAATTTGAATACTGACTTGTACAAGATACCTTTTATATATTCAAATTTATATGAAAAGTTTTTTTCTTCGGATAACTTGATTTTGTTTAGCGGCATTATGGCAATTCTGAAGGGAAGGGCAATTACGTTGTAAATTGACAAAGGAGTCCTTCGATATATCTAAAGGCTTAAAGTCAGGGAAAATAAAAGGATGGATAGTAGAAGAAGCCTGGGCTTTGGTCTGAGCCCTAGTCAAGACATTTATGGTATCGGAGGTGATATCTTCACTTTCATCTAACAAGTGAACCGGTGATCCTACTACCTCGCTTTCGAGAGTATCATCACTGGTTTTTAATCCCACATGAATCTCACGAGACTTTGTCTCATCTGAACTTTCTAGGGACTTCTCTGACTCTACAGAAAGAGGATCTGAAACTCCTATTAGTACGGAGCAAGAAGTGATGGGAGCTGGTACGGCTTCAGACCAACCTGTGAACCATTTAGACCTAATGTAACAACGAATGGTAGGAAAAGTGTCCGTATGGCCCAAGTAGTCTGAAAGTATAGCAGAGGAATGAGTTTCTTTAAGGTTAGGGAACAGCTTATCAGAAATGACTATACAAGTGCGTCCAGTGTCTCGTAAAATGGTAGATACATTAAGTCCATTAACTGTTTCTGAACAGAAGGGTGCTTGGTCATTTCAGTCTTTAAAACATCTTCCAACTTTTTGGACCTTCTTAGAAGGACAATCTGGACGTTTATGTCCCTTAACACCACACAAATGACAAACAGGAATAAAAGAAGTCATTTTACTTTCCACTAGAGGCTTTGATTTCTTAAGGTCTGATGAACCCTTGCCCTTAGGGTTCGATCCCTTTAGGTCTTTATAGGAATTGTGAGCCTCAGCATACAGGTCAGCAGCCTCAGCAACTTCCTCAGCTTTAATCAGGTTATGTTCTCTGATGAATGTTCGTATCTGATGGGGAAGAGCTGTCAGGAACTGGTCAGCAACCATGAAGTCTCTAAGAGATTCATAACTGTGATCAATTCCTGAACTCTCTATCCAAAAGTCGAACAAACGAAAGAGTGTTACCTGTAACTGCTGAAAGTTCTGGCCAGGCTGTAAGGTGGCATACCTGAAATCTTTGCTGTAAGAATTTGTGTTTTTTTGATATGCTTTAAGGATTGCTTTCTTCACTAGGTTATAATTACATATGATATCCTGCGACAAAGTTGCATAGATATTCAAGGCTGTACCAGAAAATAACATTCCTAACCTGGTAGCCCAGGTGTCAGCAGGCCATTCACAGAGGGTATCTGTATTTTCAAACCTGATAATGTATGAAGTTATGTCTTCCCCCTCTGTGAAGGGAGGTAAATTAGGTTTTGGAATATGTGGACTGACTGCACGTTGTTCCATTACTCCTTCCTCTAATTGTTGTTGTGTAAAAGTTAACTTTTTATTCTCTAATTCAAGGCGAGATTTTTCGAGCTCGCGATCCTTTTCTCTCTCTATTAACACATGTTCTCTAGCTTTTTCCTCAACTTCTCTATCATTTGCTCTTTCCTCAAGTTCTCTTAATTTAACCTGTTCCTCACGTATCTTAGCTTGTTCCTCACGCATTTTAGCTTGTTCCTCACGTTCCCTATCCTTTGCTCTTTCTTCAAGTTCTCTTAATTTAACTTGTTCTTCATGTACTCTAGCTCTTTCCTCACGATCAAGTCTATCACGCTCCTTTTTGTCTTCTCTCTCTCTTTCTGTCTTTCTTGGATTTCTCTCTCAGTTCTCTCTCTCTCCTTTTTCTCTTCTCTTTCTATTCTCTCTCTCTCCTTTTCTTCTTCTCTTTCCCTTTCTAACTGTCTTTCTTCTCTCTCAATTCTCTCTCTTTCAAGTCTTTCCTTGATCTTAGCACTAATGAAAGATTCAAATTTTTCCCTGTTATTCCTAACTTACTTCCAGCATTCATCCAAAACTGGTATTCATCCATACTTGCAAGAATAACTTAAACTATCAGGGGAAATGAAACGGGTATTAAAGAAAACGGAGGGTTCAATTCCTGCTCCGCTCAAACTGTAAATAAACCAGAGGGCTCGATCCCTACTTCAATTAAACAATATGTATTAATTAAAACAAAGGGTTCTATGCTGGCTCCAAGCAAACAGTAAGTAGAATGGGGTCACTTGACCATCCAATCTTCTCACCAATAAATCAAAAGTGCCCTATGACAGTTCCCTTGATATAATAAAGAGCTCAATGAAACAAATTGTCACTGGAAAATCTCGGGTCCCTAGAGTCTAATCCTCCAAAGTGTTTCAAGCTCACACAAAAATAGATGGCAGAATTAACTAGTATTCCTGCCTTGACTTGACTTACAATAAATTGAAACTAACAATCACCAAATCTTTTAAATACCTGAACTGTAGTCCTACCATAGAGAATGACTACTCATGGCTGGTGGTAACCGTCTGTGGTATGCGGCATTGAAGTTCCAATGGTAGATTCGAGATGGAGTTGAATCTTGATTCAGTCGAGTTGATCCTGGCAAGGTCGCCACTTGTGAAGGCTTACTCAGCCCTGTAACAACTTCAGACAGTATTACCAAGGCTGGCTCCTCCTCAGGAAAATTAATGTATAGAAAAAGAATAAAAACTACCAAACATAAACACTTTATTATATAGAAAATATAAAATATAAAACACTTAAATATGAAATATTAATCCTACATTAAAGAAAATGAAAAATGAAAAATATAAATGATAACTGAATTCAATGCTAATATATATAGGGGTGTCTGGTGTTGATGACACTGAGTGTTGTTGAAATTGTAGCAGTTGCTGATGATGGGGGAGTTTGCAGGTGTTGGTTGCAACCCACCGGTTCGTTCTTCACAGTATAGCCTTGAGTATTCTATCCCGATGACAGGAAAGCAGGTTCTGTACCACTGCAATGATGAGGGGTTATGTCCTGCAATTTCATACAGGTGCACAGGTAATTAAATCCAAAAAGGGGAAGTCTCAGGACGTTAGTCCTTCTCCATCAGTTCTGCTCGTTGATTGGCAGGTGACCCTCTCTGTCATCCAAGCTGGAAAGATAGACAGGTTACCCACTGCTTAAGAAATCACTCTCCATGATAAGTACAATACCTAAAAGATGTGGTGATTATTACAACAGTCAACCTAGAGCAAGACTGAAAGGACTAAGTTTATTATTGGTCAAAAGTGAAGCTTTCAAACAATAAATCGACTAGAATACAAGGCAGGCATGTACTTACAGTAGTGCTGGGAGCTGTGAGTCTAGTGATTACTGAACAATAAAATGGTATAAAATACCGACAGGTTGTTAGGTAAGACACATATGCAACAGTTAGGTATCTTTATTTCGAAACGTTTCGCCTACACAGTAGGCTTCTTCAGTCGAGTACAGAAAAGTTGATAGAAGCAGAAGATACTTGAAGACGATGTAATCAGTCCATCACCCTTAAAGTTTTGAGGTGGTCAGTCCCTCAGTCTGGAGAAGAGCATTGTTCCATGGTATGAAACAATATGGAGATGAAGTGACAGGATGGAGCTTTATATAGCGCCAGGAGGTGAGACGTAGGTCACTAGGGGAGGTAAGAACTCAGATGTTGGGAGGACAGGTCCCTCTCAAATCCAGCCGTTCTCACTAGTAGAGGTTTGTCGAAGTTGATTGTAGGTCTGTACCAAGATACCCTTGTGTTGCAGTGTCAGACAGATTGAACAATAAAATGGTATAAAATACCGACAGGTTGTTAGGTAAGACACATATGCAACAGTTAGGTATCTTTATTTCGAAACGTTTCGCCTACACAGTAGGCTTCTTCAGTCGAGTACAGAAAAGTTGATAGAAGCAGAAGATACTTGAAGACGATGTAATCAGTCCATCACCCTTAAAGTTTTGAGGTGGTCAGTCCCTCAGTCTGGAGAAGAGCATTGTTCCATGGTATGAAACAATATGGAGATGAAGTGACAGGATGGAGCTTTATATAGCGCCAGGAGGTGAGACGTAGGTCACTAGGGGAGGTAAGAACTCAGATGTTGGGAGGACAGGTCCCTCTCAAATCCAGCCGTTCTCACTAGTAGAGGTTTGTCGAAGTTGATTGTAGGTCTGTACCAAGATACCCTTGTGTTGCAGTGTCAGACAGATTGAACAATAAAATGGTATAAAATACCGACAGGTTGTTAGGTAAGACACATATGCAACAGTTAGGTATCTTTATTTCGAAACGTTTCGCCTACACAGTAGGCTTCTTCAGTCGAGTACAGAAAAGTTGATAGAAGCAGAAGATACTTGAAGACGATGTAATCAGTCCATCACCCTTAAAGTTTTGAGGTGGTCAGTCCCTCAGTCTGGAGAAGAGCATTGTTCCATGGTATGAAACAATATGGAGATGAAGTGACAGGATGGAGCTTTATATAGCGCCAGGAGGTGAGACGTAGGTCACTAGGAGAGGTAAGAACTCAGATGTTGGGAGGACAGGTCCCTCTCAAATCCAGCCGTTCTCACTAGTAGAGGTTTGTCGAAGTTGATTGTAGGTCTGTACCAAGATACCCTTGTGTTGCAGTGTCAGACAGATTGAACAATAAAATGGTATAAAATACCGACAGGTTGTTAGGTAAGACACATATGCAACAGTTAGGTATCTTTATTTCGAAACGTTTCGCCTACACAGTAGGCTTCTTCAGTCGAGTACAGAAAAGTTGATAGAAGCAGAAGATACTTGAAGACGATGTAATCAGTCCATCACCCTTAAAGTTTTGAGGTGGTCAGTCCCTCAGTCTGGAGAAGAGCATTGTTCCATGGTATGAAACAATATGGAGATGAAGTGACAGGATGGAGCTTTATATAGCGCCAGGAGGTGAGACGTAGGTCACTAGGAGAGGTAAGAACTCAGATGTTGGGAGGACAGGTCCCTCTCAAATCCAGCCGTTCTCACTAGTAGAGGTTTGTCGAAGTTGATTGTAGGTCTGTACCAAGATACCCTTGTGTTGCAGTGTCAGACAGATTGAACAATAAAATGGTATAAAATACCGACAGGTTGTTAGGTAAGACTGAGGGACTGACAGGTTGTTAGGTAAGACTGAGGGACTGACCACCTCAAAACTTTAAGGGTGATGGACTGATTACATCGTCTTCAAGTATCTTCTGCTTCTATCAACTTTTCTGTACTCGACTGAAGAAGCCTACTGTGTAGGCGAAACGTTTCGAAATAAAGATACCTAACTGTTGCATATGTGTCTTACCTAACAACCTGTCGGTATTTTATACCATTTTATTGTTCAATCTGTCTGACACTGCAACACAAGGGTATCTTGGTACAGACCTACAATCAACTTCGACAAACCTCTACTAGTGAGAACGGCTGGATTTGAGAGGGACCTGTCCTCCCAACATCTGAGTTCTTACCTCTCCTAGTGACCTACGTCTCACCTCCTGGCGCTATATAAAGCTCCATCCTGTCACTTCATCTCCATATTGTTTCATACCATGGAACAATGCTCTTCTCCAGACTGAGGGACTGACCACCTCAAAACTTTAAGGGTGATGGACTGATTACATCGTCTTCAAGTATCTTCTGCTTCTATCAACTTTTCTGTACTCGACTGAAGAAGCCTACTGTGTAGGCGAAACGTTTCGAAATAAAGATACCTAACTGTTGCATATGTGTCTTACCTAACAACCTGTCGGTATTTTATACTATTTTATTGTTCAATCTGTCGGTATTTTATACCATTTTATTGTTCAATCTGTCTGACACTGCAACACAAGGGTATCTTGGTACAGACCTACAATCAACTTCGACAAACCTCTACTAGTGAGAACGGCTGGATTTGAGAGGGACCTGTCCTCCCAACATCTGAGTTCTTACCTCTCCTAGTGACCTACATCTCACCTCCTGGCGCTATATAAAGCTCCATCCTGTCACTTCATCTCCATATTGTTTCATACCATGGAACAAAGCTCTTCTCCAGACTGAGGGACTGACCACCTCAAAACTTTAAGGGTGATGGACTGATTACATCGTCTTCAAGTATCTTCTGCTTCTATCAACTTTTCTGTACTCGACTGAAGAAGCCTACTGTGTAGGCGAAACGTTTCGAAATAACGATACCTAACTGTTGCATATGTGTCTTACCTAGTGATTACTGTTTGGACCGGAGCCCCACACATCACCTTTCGGGGGGGGGGAAGGGATATCAGGAGGTAGACTGACCCTACCTTAACAAGCAGCTGGCAGTCAAACTATCACTTTCGGGGTGGGGGAAAAATGGCGGGAATAGCGGGAGCTTGACTTACCCTACCTTAACAAGTAGCCGGCAATGAAACTATCACTTTCGGGGAGGGGAAAAAAGGCGGGAATAGCGGGAGCTTGACTTACCCTACCTTAACAAGTAGCCGGCAATGAAACTATTGTTACTATATATTCCCTCTCTACTCCTATCTATTGAACTTTTCCCTCACAATATATATTATAAACAACAACGGGCCTAAGACTGATCCCTGTGGTACGCCACTTGTTACAGATCCCCACTCGGATTTAACCCAATTTAAGCATACTCTCTTCTTCCTATTAGTGAGCCATGACTCGATCCATGACAGCACTTTTCCCCCAATGCCATGAGCTGCCACTTTTTTTAACAGTCTCTTGTGCGGTACTCTATCAAAAACCTTACTAAAATCTAAATAAACAATATCGAATTCTTTATCATGATTAACGGCCTCAAAAACTTTACTGAAGAAGGTTAATAAATTAGTTAGGCAGGAACGGCCACTAGTGAATCCATGCTGTTTATCATTAATCAAGCTGTGCTTATCGAGATGGCTTCTTATATTATCAGCTATAATTGACTCTAGCAATTTGCCTACAATTGAGGTTAGGCTTACTGGGCGGTAATTTGATGATAACGACTTGTCCCCTGCTTTAAAAATAGTAATTACATTAGCCATCTTCCACATATCAGACACTATACCTCTTTGAAGAGAAATATTAAAAATATTAGTCAATGGTTCACAAAGTTCCATTTTACACTCTTTAAGAACCATTGAAAGAAGTTCATCAGGGCCCGGGGATTTATTTTGCTTTAACCGGTCTATCTGTTTGATAACCAATTCCGTAGTGACTGTGATACTGCATAATCTATCATCATCAGGCCACTATAAAAATTAATTACTGGGATATTGTTAGAGTCTTCCTGAGTGAAAACCGAGAGAAAATAATTATTAAGAATAGAGCACATTTCATTCTCCTTTTCAGTGAGATGCCCAGAGTTATTTTTAAGGGGACCTATCTTATCTCTAAGTTTTGTTCTATAAACCTGGAAAAACTTTTTGGGTTAGTTTTCGAATCCCTAGAAACTTTAATTTCATAGTCCCGTTTAGCTTTTCTTATCCCCTTTTTAACATCCCTCTTAATGTCAATATACCGATTCATAAGATGACCCTCACCTCTTTTGATGCACCTATAAATTCTTTTTTTCTGTCCTAAAAGATATCTGAGCCTATTATTCATCCATTTGGGGTCATTTCTATTCGATCTAATTTATATGGAATAAATGTCCTTTGGGCAGCATGTATTGTGTTAAGAAAGCTGTCATGCTGATAGCTCTCTTCGTTACCCCAGTCCACAAATGATAAGTGTTCTCTAAGCCCATTGTAATCTGCTAAGCGAAATTCTGGGACCAGTACTGAATTATCCCTACTATCATACTTCCATTTAATGCTAAAGGTAATTGATTTGTGATCTCTTGTGTCGAGTTCCTCCGTAATTTCTAAATTATTAACAAGGGTTTCCTTGTTTGCCAAAACCATGTCAAGCAGGTTATTTCCCCTTGTAGGCTCTGTCCCAAACTGCTTCAAAAACAATCCTAAACTACTTCTAAGAAGTCGTTTGATTCTAAATTCCCAGTCAAGAAATTCCAATCAATATGACTAAAGTTAAAGTCTCCTAGAATTACTACATTATCGTGCCTTGTGGCCATAACAATTTCCTCCCATAGTAGTCACTTGGTCCCCATCTAAGTTTGGGGGACGGTATATATCACACCTAAAATCAATTTCTCATGTCCCTCTGAAAATTCTATCCAGACTCTGTGTGTGTTATTTCAGACTTAATACCCGTTTTTATGCAACAGTTCAAGCGATCTCGGACATACAGTGCCACCCCACCCCTCTTCCCGATACTTCTGTCTACTTGGAACAATTTAAAACCCTGTATGTGACATTCAGCAGGCATGTCCCTATTTTTCGTATTGAACCACGTCTCAGTTAAGGCAAATACATCAATGTTACCTGCACTAGAGCTAATCTCAACTCCTACATCTTATTCCTAGCACTACGACTATTTGTGTAATATATATTTAAGGACCCTCCTTTCTCTTTACCCTTCCTGCTCCTTTCTGTTATTCCACTAAACCTATTACTGTCCTTGTCACCTAGTGCCACTGGCTTTCCAATATCCACCTCATTTTGCCTATTACTAGTTCTCATACTACTCATATTACTACACTGGGACTACACTGTTTTCCTGCCAAAACCCATACCACTAACTATTTCTAGTTTAAAGACCTAACAGCTCCCTCCACTGCGTTGGCCAGTGCTCCCACCCCAAACCTAGATAAGTGAACCCCATCCCTGGTATACATGTCATTTCTGCCATAGAAGAGGTCCCAGTTGTCAATGAATGTTACCACATTTTCCTTACAGTATTTGTCCAGCCAGAAATTGACACCAATTGCCTTGGACAACCATTCATTTCCAACTCCTCTCCTTGGCAAAATACCACATATGACAGGGTTCCCACCCTTCCTCCTAATTATCTCTATTGCTAACCTATACCTGCTAATCAGGTCCTCACTCCTACGTCTGCCAACATCGTTGCGCACTGAGAAAGATAATAGGATTGCTCCCATTACCTCTCATAATGTCATCCAGATGGCTAACAATATCCTTCATCCCAGCCCCAGGAAAACACACTCTCTGCCTCCTACTCCTATCCTTCAAGCAGAATGCCCTATCCATGTACCTAATCTGGCTATCCCCAACAACAACAATGTTTTTACCTTCCTTGGCGACGTCCGTCGTGATGTTCCCAGTAGTCGACTCACATTCCTCACATTCGTTAGGTAGCACTACACCTTCACTTGTGGAATTCGTCAAGACGTTCTCGATGGTTTTCGTTGGGGTTTCTAGAGATGTCTCACTCATGTCTGCCAATGCTTCCTTGGTGCTCGTTGTGGCATTCCCAGTAGAACACCCACATTCGTCAGGTAGCACCGAAAATGGGTTGGAAGTTTCCACAGTAGTCTTCTGGTCTCTCGTTGTTTCTGCCTCTCCAACAGTCTTCTTGATCCTCAGCTTGGTTCCATGTTGCCCGGCCACTGACCAAGTTCCCCTCTTGACCTGGGGACTCACAACAGGAGGATTACTACGAATCCTCTTGTTCTCCTCCGTTAATCGCCATATCTCTAGCTTAGCAACCCTAAGCTCTTCTTTCAGCTGCTGGTAAAGTTGCTCAAGAGAGGGCATCCTGGTTCGGATTCACAGAGAGCACACAAACAGGTCTTCACAGAGCTAAGTACACGTTACCACTGGAGCTAAGTGCACGTCACCATTTGAATCCGGTCGTTGGATGAATCCGGGCAGATCCGGATTAGGCTCACTGGGTGATTTTGGACTAGCTCATGAAAAGGACTACTGGAAAAAAAAAAGAGTAATATGTGTTCAGTTTGATACAGAAAGTATAACTTGCGTGTTTGGGCGCCGATGGCTTCAGTATATGGAGATTACTGGAGGAATAATGATTTTCGTTGTGTATATAGCGACCGCTGCTAACTACAGGTTTACCACTCACTGTATACGTCACTCCATCACAATAAGTACTAACAATTATACACTGTTTATCATATTTCTACAAAACTGTACACTTTTCGTATTTCCTCGAGATTTTGCACCTCTTCGTATTTCAACAGAAATGTTTTACTTCCTGGTATCACTAACTATAGGTCAGGTACACTAGGAGACCTACGTGGGAGGTTCTGACGACTGCTGGCAACTGTTTACAACATGAATCTGTCTCTTTGGGCCTAACACTTCAGTTTTAAATTTCACTTTATCATTTATTATCCATATACTAGGGTACCACTGTGGTACACACTACAACACTATGTATAACACACTGTTATCAAGGAGACTGTCTTTCCTCTGACAAAAAAGTTCTAATAATGTTTTCACCGGCACGCTAGGCCTAAAGTTCCCCTCTGAGAGTATGGTTATGCTTTGTTATTGTACACTGATTCTCCTTTTTTGACTCAGTATATATTATTTTCTGCAATACCGGTTCCAAGCGCTGGAGGGATATATCTTATAAGGTCACTGGCACAGTTTAAAGTTCTAGCACGCAAGAGAGACCGTGAAAAACACGAAAGAACACGGCTGCACGGTGAGTGCGAGAACCCTAACCTAAACCAGCTGACCGACGGACTGTGAAATAAGACAACATTGTACTGGACATGAGTGAGACAGCTTGAAGAACGGCATTGAGGTTCATCAAAAAATCCTGCAGAACCCTTTATGTGACGTATATCAGATCCATCATAAATGTATACAAAGCCAGTGTGGAACATTCTTCTAAAGAAATATGTCTAAAAATTCAAGAAATACTGTAGTGAAAAGACATATCCAATTAAGAAAACAATATGGAAAGAGGAGATCCAGGGAGAAATAATTACGACGTAAAAGATACTCAACGAATACGACTTGGGGCAAATATAAATGTTTAGAAAAAAGAGGGAACAGGTTAGAAGGGAAGAAGATGAATATCAGAATCGCAAATGAAACAGTAGTTAGAAAGTACATCGTCAATCTGAAGGTCATCAATGAATAAAACGATATGGATAAGGAATTTGTGAAAGCAGAATTCATACATACTCGTACGAGGGGGGGCATAATAGAACTTATAAAGCTGTGAATAATATGACACTTGGGGAATAGTGCAAAGATAGTGCCAGGGATCAGGACTCGAACCTCATCACTGACAGCTACGCGAGTTTAACTGAGATACACTTTCAAAAATACGCGCACGCAAGTTTTCAAGAGCGCGTGTGAGCGCACTTTAACTCTCAGTGTCTCCCGGTAATGTTTGGACATAAGGGAAAGCAATTTGAAAGTTAAACACACTCAACATTTCTCAATCATTTGTCATCAAAAGGTAGGAGCCTCACCGTCGAAATTAAGGAGCTAGGGAGAGTAGTAGTAGTAGTACTAGCAGTTAGTTGTCAAAGGCACTTGTCGATAAACACTTGGCCTGATATATTATTTGTGTGTTGTGTGGTTTTATACTCACCTAGTAGTGTTGTGTGTGTGTGTATTCACCTAATTGTGGTTGCAGGGGTCGAGACTCAGCTCCTGGCCCCGAGACTCAGCTCCTGGCCCCCCGTGTGTGTGTGTGTGTGTGTGTGTGTGTGGACATTGCTTGTGCGTTCGACCGAGTATGGAACCAGGGACGCATGGCAAAACTGCAAGCACTAGGCATCTGTAAATCTGCACTGTGCCTCCTTAGTGATAATCTTGAAGGTAGATCTCTAAGAGTAGTTCTCAATGGGAAAGCGTCAAGATACTCGATCGGTGTCAGTGTTCCACAGGGAAGCGTGCCTGGTCCATTGTTAATATGGAATGTGTAATTTAAACGACATTCACTTCATCCCAGAATAAAATGCCTATGCAGATGAATGTACTCTGACATTTACCCAAGAGAGGAAATGCTAGCGGCTCTAGTGTATATCAATCACCGCTTACAGTTATATCAACATGGGAAAAACGATGGTAATTTACATTTGCTTCTAAAAATGCACAAATGATGTTAATGCTGGAGCAGTGGTAGGAATGAATGGGAGTGTTGGAACCCAGGGTTAAGGTAGTTCTCCTAGGGGCGAAATTTTATTCTAAATTGCCTATGAAGAACCACATAGTAAATCTTGCAAGACATTAGGGACACGAGCACTCACGCCTTGAGAATGTTCCGCTGCTTTGGATTGCCTGTTTCTCCGTCGTCTCATCTACGACTTCTGGATAGAATAGAGAACCGAGCAAGACGATCTCTTGCCTGGACAGGATCTGGATAGATCTGTGATCAAAGCCTGAGATGTGGGTGGTCTTACTGTTATGTACAGGGCAAATATTTTCATGGTATCTTGTTGGGCTCTACTGTCCTGTTTCTGTGCAATTAAATGGGTAGCAATCAGCATACACCCGCGCGCGCGTGTGTGTGTGTACTCACCTAGTTCACCTAATTGTGGTTGCAGGGGTCGAGACTCAGCTCCTGGCCCCGCCTCTTCACTGATCGCTACTAGATCCTCTCTCTCTCTGCTTCCTAAGCTTTGTCATACTTCGTCTTAAAGCGGGGCCACGGGGGCGTTGACCCCCGGAACTCTCTCTCTCCAGGTATGTATAGTTCCTGCCTCCACTACATCACTTGCTAGGCTATTCCACTTCCTGACGACTCTTGTTTCTGTGTCTTCTCTCTGGAACATCCTGTCTCTGTCTACCTTGTCTATTCCACGCATTATTTTGTATGTTGCTCTCATGTCTCCCCTGACCCTCCTGTCCTCCAGTGTCGTCAGTCCGATTTCCCTCAACCTTTCTTCGTAGGACATTTTCCTGAGGTCCGGAACTAGCCTTATTGCAAACCTTTGTACTTTCTCTAATTTCTTGACGTGCTTGATCAAGTGTGGGTTCCAAACTGGTGCTGCATACTAAAGTATGGGCCTGACATACACAGTGTACAGTGTCTGGAACGATTCCTTGCTAAGGTATTGGAACGCTATTCTCGGGTTTGCCAGGTGCCCATATGCTGCAGCAGTTATCTGGTTGATGTGTGCCTCCGGAGACGTGTTCGATGTTATGGTCATCCCAAGATCTTTCTCCTTGAGTGAGGTTTGCAGCCTTTGTCCACCTAGCCTATACTCTGTCTGCGATCTTCTTTGCCCTTCCCCAATCTTCATGACTTTGCATTTGGCAGGGTTGAATTCGACAAGCCAGTTGCTGGACCACTTGTCCAGCCTGTCCAGGTCTCTTTGTAGTCCTGCCTGATCCTCATCCGATTTAATCCTTCTCATTAGCTTCAGAGTCTATCCCTTCCACCATGTCATTCACATAAATAAAAAATAGCACTGGTCCTAGGACTGACCCCTGTGGGACCCCGCTCGTCACAGGCGCCCACTATGATACCTGTGTGTGTGTGTGTGTGTGTGTGTGTGTGTGTGTGTGTGTGTGTGTGACATGTGACCTAACAAAATTTTAATTTCACTTTCACGCTCAGCGTGAAGTCAGGTGTAAGGTCATATGTGAGTTAACATCTTGTCGTCAGGACCCGTTCTGGCGAACCTACCTGTATCTATACCTCTATCAAAGAATTATAAAAATAATAGGTAATGTGAGAAATCACGAAACCGCTTGGAAATTCACTATTTTTTTCACGGTGGTTATTTTGCATATATCACAATATGCGAAATAAAAACTGAAAAAAAAAAATAGTGAATTTCCAAGTGTCGTAATTATGTGTGTGTGGGGGGGGGGTAAGTGGTCTCTGGCAGTTGTTGATGTGGAAAGTCGAGAGATCGTCATTCAGCAATTACCCTCACTTAAGGGTAAGAACCTAAGGATGACGTTTCGTACTGGACCATTGTCAGGTCACAACAGTTGTGATCTAACAATGGTGCAAGATGGACGCAGACTACATCCTAAAGTTACTTTCCGAAGCGCGAGTCTTTGCTGTATTACTCCAGCCATGGTTATGTGACTTTTTATACTTTGCCATCACCATTATAATAAACTATAACTTCTGGACGCTGTTTTTCACTTTGAAGCTCTTTTGGTATATATTTTCGTTTGTTTCGTCACATTAGTTTATGGTAAACATTAGATAATGAGGCGTTGATAAAGTTAAAAAAAAATAATCGTGAATGCAAACTGCTGGTTTATTTCGAGCAGAGATTAATGGTTTATTGATAACAACCAATGGTTCTTTTAGTAATAAAAGATTAATAGTTCTCTGTGGAGACTAATTTATGCATCCTTTAGAATCCTACCTAATGGTTTATTGTGTATAACTAATGATGTTAAAACATTTTAATCAAAAAACAATAGCCGATACGAGAATTAAATAAATAATGAACAAAGAATAACGGTTAATTGTGAGTACTAATTAATGTTTCAGTGTTTGTACTTAATAATATTTGATAAGCTAAATACTAGATGTCATTCGATATAATATCAATTTGATCTGTTTAGTTAAGAACAAGTTTAGATATATTAAATATTTTTCCAATACGAAATGTACTCATAGAAACATATAAAAGGATAAAAAACATACAGAAAAC
>NC_091303.1:155000-175000 GCF_038502225.1 Cherax quadricarinatus
AGAGTTGCGGTGTATTTTGAGGAATAAGGTTATTTGAAAAATTTCGATTCATGAATGAGAACTGAGTAGGTATTGTCTCATGAGGCTAGATAAATGGTTATATGCATTACAAATCAGCCTACCTTTCATTACTGTTAGAAAAATTTCAACATTAAATGACTATATATTTTATACATATTTGTTTTAAAATAGAAGCTTCTGTCTGTAGAACAAAGTAAGGTGCACATTTATCAAGAATTCAGAATACAAGACCACCAGTGTATATTTTGTGGTACTGAAAACAAATTCTCTGCCATTATATTTTGTCATTTAATTATTCCATAGATCAGTCTTCTCGTGAATCAGTCCTTCTTACACTCCAAAACTGGGAATTAAGAGGTCTGTTATAAATACGCTTGAAGTAGCTACAGTAAATACACTTTAGCCATTACGTCTGAGTTTTTTTTTTATTAATGTCCTAAGTAGAAAATATACGGAGCATTTATTTACACATTTACTCTGAAGCTCTAGCAACTGTTGTAATTTTTTGTCACTATATCAATAAATAAACGAAGAACACAATTTTTTTCTGCTAAAAACTGGAGTAGGAGCGCATTTCTGTCCACCCTCACAGAAAAAGTACTCTGGTGCATCACATTTTATCATCACTCTCACATAAATAAGCTACCGTGGTCCATCACATTTCACCATGCCATCTTTGCAGGAAGTGCTTTGGTACATCATAGTTCACCTGTCCACCCTCACAGAAACAGTACTCTGGTCCACCACAATGCACTTGTCTAGCCTCACAGAAACAGTATTTTGGTCTACCACAATGCACTTGTCCACCCTAACAGAAACATTACTGTGACTCCACCATTCTCGGGGAAATATGCATTTTTTATGCTACGGTCACATAAACAAATATTTTACATTGAAACGATGAATAATGTACAGTTATTTACACAGGCGCAATACAGAGGTAAGTTGGTGTGTTCGACACCTTTCACATGGTTCTTGCCAGGAATCATTGGCCTTTGATACTATTTAAAATATATTTTTATTACACATTATCATCAGATTCATCGAAAGCATTTTCTCAAATGTTAGAAAATAAATGAGATGAAATTCCAGTAAGCATCAAAATCTCATGTTTACTAAATTTAGACTAATACACTTAACGGATTATGTTAATGCCAGGGAAAGCTTCTCTTTTCCGTTACAAGTACCAAGTCATATTAAGTGTTCAAAGAATTTATAATCAAGTCTAGATAAACCATTTTTCTGCTATTTCATGACAATAACTCGGCCCACTTATACTTCGTGATTTTAGTATAACTTTGCACTTGCCATCAGTTTCCGTAAATCTGGAGCGATATGCGAGTTTCCCATCAGTGTGTGAAAGTGGTCTTTTGGCTGTGTTATACACACACACACACACACACACACACATACACACATACCTACCTTTCAACATTTTGTAGGTCACAAAAGATACTTTCTAAAACGTTTTCTATAGGACCTGTAGCTCAGACTTCCTAATAAGTGGCACTCAGAAGATGAATTACTAAAGTAACATTTTTTTACACAGCACTCTCGCTTGGCCTTCTTACCAAGGGAGTCCGCAAACTCATCCTGATGTCTCTAAAACCTGGTGGAGAAATGTTGATATTGGTAGTGCTGACGCTGGTGACGAAGGTGTCCCTCCGGGTGGGAAGAGTTGCGTATAGGTTGGGATTAGTAGTAGAGGTGGTGGTGCCTCCACCCCTGTAGTTCAGTGTGGCATAAAGGTTTGGATTACTTGTATGGTGAGAGCCGGAGTTCCTTCTCCTGTAGTCTCGGAAAAGAGACGTACCGAAGGTGTTGGAACCAGCGACAGCCTGCGATGAAGGGTTGATGGATAGGCTCCTCCTATGATCAATAGTGGCGTATATACAAGACTCTTCGTCAGTGGCGCCGCGGCCAATGGCACTGTTGCTAGTGGCGCCGCTGCCACTGTAAGTTTCAGCACCTCCGCTGTAATCACCAGCATCTCCGCCATAGACGCCTCCAGCACTCTGACTTTCCACGGGCAGCGCCAACTCCACGTAGGTGACCTCACTGTCAGACTGGTTATGCTGCAAAAGAAACACACGCGGAAAGAGATTTCTACATGGCGAACGGATTGCTATGGAATAAGAATAATAGATATTAAAAAAAATCATGTATATAATTTGTTGAACTTATAAGGAATGGAATTAATTTTTCATTTTATCACCAAAATATTATGTTATAATCATAAATTTAAATATGTAAAATCTTTGCGCCGTTCAAAACATGGCAAGTCCTCTACGTGTATATTATGCAGTACTGATATCTAGAAAAAAATCAATAATCTGAAAGTTATGCTAAAGTCTACATTAAAATTTACGGTTATGCACATGAAACTAAAACTGTTAATATAGCTTGTCATGTACAGTATATGGAAAAATAAAAAAAAAATCCTTATATGGTAATATTTATTATATATTTTATTTGCAACTATTATTTTATTAATTTATCATTATTGATATTATTATTATTTTCTTCAAGGCAGGAGCCGTGATACTGATGGAAGGTTCTTAATACAAGATATCAGAGCTATCTTCCTCTTGCCTAAGTATTTAACTTGATTACAATCCAACCTTTCTATTCCCAGTATAACTCTTGCGGATTTAGTGCAGCCCTGTATAGATAATTATTATTTTCCACACAAATAAAATATTTATTACTATTATAGTTAATATTTAATAGCTCTCAAAAACATAATATCAAACTTCAGTAACAGAGTTGAGGCACATATTTTGCGTCAAATCCTGTTAGTTTTAATTATGTATTCATAAAATTTCAAAATTTTGACAGAATTATGATTGATCTAATTTTGCGAGTGAGCTAAAACTGACTTCATTACGATGCATTGGCGAATATACGAAAATTGGTAAAATGATTTATTGTGAAGCAGGAAACACTGAAGGCTATATAACATATATCCATATACATACGCATGTCACATCCGTGTATTGAGGTCTATTGATACACGTGCGCAGGTGACAAGGGTGTATAATATGTTGTAGATCTATATTCGTATTACACGGTAATAAAACAATGAAAATTGTAGTAATCAATATCATTCATCATAGCGTATTTCAAGAGAGTGACAGTGTCGATGATAACCTTGTGCTTTCATATACTGTTTCTTCCGTCCACGCCATTCTGTTCGCTACACAAAAACCAGCGTCACACACACACAAAAACACACACACAAAATGAACGTTAAGAAATCTTTAACGTTAAAAAAAAAGTTATTTCTTCACTTCTAAGAAGACATTCAAACCTCGGGTGACGTTTTTACGACTGGGGATTTTAGGGCATAAAAGAAAATGGTTTTTGCCATTTTGATTTAGCTCTTAATACAAAATATAAGTATGGCTGTCTCTGTCGAGACGTTTAAGGTACACAGTATTCAAGTCTAAATGATAATGCAATTTCTTGCTATTCTCGTCTAAGTTAATTTATCGATGTTAAACATGTTAAATATAGGAGCGAAATAACCAACATCTTAGCTCCAGGATAGAATGCCAATTTAGTTAATAATATGACATGCTTTTAACTACCACACTAACTACCTATCAAAAAGATATCATCTTGACCAGTGCAATAAAATGCTCTTATGAACTCAACAGACAGAGCATGCAACCTCAGTTGGTGTCATGCAAGCTTCTATGACAATAACCAAGTGTGTAGTGATAATATGACGAGTATGTTATAACTAGCAAGTGGATGGTGATTTTATGATCGCTAAGTGTATAGCGATTTTACAACTAGCAAGCGTGTGGTGATCTTATGATCACTAAGTGTATAGCGATATTATGATCAGCAAGTATGTAATGATCTTATGATCACTAAGTGAATAGTGATCTTATGACCTACAGGTATATAGTAAGCATATGGTTAAAAAATGTTTAGTGAATTTATGACCATCAACTGAGTGATCTTATGACTGATAACTGTTGTGTTCAGTGTGCTCTGAGGAGTAAGCTAGTATATAGTAATTGTTGTGATCCAATTAGGGTTATTATTATGCTAGACCCTTAAGTGTAACACATTACGTTCTTGGCTATCTTTCATGGTCACAGGATCATATCTCCCGACAGTTAACATTCGCCAAGAGAAAATTTAAGTTTAGATACTGTGACTTACGTTCCTATCATTATATTAACTTTCTTGTGGCTGTCACTAATATATTTAAAAGAGTTCTCCTGTGAATACAAATATTTGTTTCATTCATAAGGAGATAGTTGTATAAATTCAGTTTTTGTGTGTGTTTGAAAGTGTGCGAGTATGGGTGGAGGTATGTGGAAGTGTATGGGTATGTGTAAGTGGTGGTGTATAATGATGTGGTAGTGCATTGAGGTATATAACAGAAGTGTCCCCGCATCTCCCACTGAGTGACACATGCCAGAAGTATTTGTGCATACCACACTAACCTTGTGTATAAAAAGGTGGTTGGCTGGATGCCTGAAGCAAAATAATTAACATAATCAGAAGTTAAAACTGTTACTGCATCATCAGCGCCAGAGTCACTCTTGCTGAATATATTATAAACAGTTATCCGCGCCTGAACATATATAAATAGGATTTTAAAAGTTACGTTAATAATATCGTTAAAAAAAGATGTGATTCCGTCATAACTTCGGAAAATATTCAAAAACAAACCAATACGGTTTTAGTTTCACTGTATTTTTAATGGTATGTTAAATCATTGAATGAAAATCTTACGCAGGTATTAGAAAATGGACTTGCATGTTTTATTTAAGGTAAGCAGGAAGAGAGCGAACAGTATACTTCCGTTATTTGTATATTGTAATATCATTACTGATATAAACTAGTATAAGCCCCAAGGAGAGTACATGGAAAGAGATTGAATATCATTGCGCATTAGGCTGGCATCAATCTGTCTCTTTACACTCATTTTAAGCTTAAAGCTATTATATATCACAGAGATATAAATGGGCAGGAGTGACTCTGGCTGTGGAGCGCACAAAGTCAGACCTGCAAGGTCTGTAACAACTTGGGCGTGCATAATTACGAAAATACTTTAAACATTAATTTATTAGCTCCACTCCATTTTATATCTGGAAGAGTTTTAAAGGTCTACAAATGCACTTATTAATGGTGATTTTTTTGGCGTCCCAAATACTGTAAATTTAAATGCGCGAAAACTCGCGCGACCGTGTTTGGTGTGCGCGCGCGCTCACCTATGTACTCCCTATATATAGATGCAGGGTCGAATCACAGCTCCTGGCCCCCCTGGTGTGTGTGTGTGTGCTCACCTAATTGTGATTGTAGGGGTCGAGACTCAGCTCGTGTGTGTGTGTGTGTGTGTGTGTGTGTGTGTGTGTGTGTGTGTGTCTCCAGAGCCACATGAAGCCTTTCCATAGCCTAATCTGTTTTTATTCTCTTTAATTTTACATCAGAAAACAGGTATATATCTGACTCAATTACATCTGATTTGTCAATCACATACCTCAGAAAGAGTAGAGGTCCTATGCCGATCCTTGCAGAATATCCCCATTCTAACATTTCTTCCCAGACAATCACTCTTAGCTTCCTTTCTCTAAGGTACTCTTTGATCCATCGGAGTAAGATAAGATAAGATAAGATTTCGTTCGGATTTTTAACCCCGGAGGGTTAGCCACCCAGGATAACCCAAGAAAGTCAGTGCGTCATCGAGGACTGTCTAACTTATTTCCATTGGGGTCCTTAATCTTGTCCCCCAGGATGCGACCCACACCAGTCGACTAACACCCAGGTACCTATTTGCTGCTAGGTGAACAGGACAATAGGTGTAAGGAAACGTGTCAGAATTTCCACCCGCCGGGAATCGAACCCGGGCCCTCCGTGTGTGAAGCGGGAGCTTTAGCCACCAGACCACCGGGCCATCACGTTCCATTACGTTCCCTATTATACATGTCTGCGCCTCAAGCTTTTGCCCCACTCTCTCCTGTCTCACTTTTGTTACTTTTTCACAGAAATTCCACAAGTTGGCAAAATAAGAACTGTAAACCAGTACTGGTTATCGTTTATAAAACCATTTCCTTCCAAGTATTCTACCACTCTCCTGATTATATACTTCACTGCTTAGCATGGTATATGTGTCAGTGATATTGATCTGTAGTTCAAAACATCATGTCGGTCTCCTTTCTTAAGTAAAGGGATAACATTCGTTGTCTCCCAGATCGTTGGCACCTGTCCCGTGTCTACTTTTTTTTAGATCTTAGTGGTTTTAGACTGTGCTTTTGCTTCCTCTCGCGGAATCCGTGGTGATATCTTGTCAGGAAACATTGCCTCTGATGTATCCAGCTCCATCAAAAGTTTTTTCACCTCTTCTATGGTTTTCTGGTATTGCTCTCCAAATTTCCTTGTCGTTTTTCGTAAACTCTTTTCCATCTGTTGAAATTCCTGGGCCTTTACGCTGTGTGTATGTGTACTCACCTATTTGTGGTTGCAGAGGTCGAGTCATAGCTCCTGGCCCCGCCTCTTCACTGATTGCTACTAGGTCCTCTCTCTCCCTGCTCCATGAGCTTTATCAAACCTCGTCTTAAAACTATGTATGGTTCCCGCCTCCACTACGTCACTTTCCAGGCTATTCCACTGCCTGACAACCCTATGACTGAAGAAATACTTCCTAACATCCTTTTGACTCATAGGAGTCTTCAACTTCCAACTGTGACCCTTTGTGTCTGTGTCCCATCTCTGGAACATCCTGTCTTTGTCCACCTTGTATATTCTGAGCAGTATTTTATATGTCGTTATCATGTCTCCCCTGACCCTCCTATCCTCCAGTGTCATCAGGCCAATTTCCCTTAACCTTTCTTCGTAGGACAATCCCTTAGCTCTGGGACTAGTCTTGTTGCAAGCCTTTGCACTTTCTCTAATTTCTTGACGTGCTTGACCAGGTGTGGATTCCAAACAGGTGCTGTATACTCCAATATGGGCCTGACGTATATAGTGTACAGTCTTGAACGATTCCTTACTGAGGTACCGGAACGCTGTCCTTAGGTTTGCCAGGCGCCCATATGATGCAGCAGTTATCTGATTGATGTGCACCTCAGGAATGTGCTCGGTATTATACTCACCCCCAAGATCTTTTTCCTTGAGCGAGATTTGCAGTCTTTAGCTACCTAGACTATACTCTGTCTGCGGTCTTCTTTGCCCTTCCCCGATCTTCGTGACTTTGCATTTGGCAGGGTTATTCAAGGAGGCAGTTGCTGGACCAGGCTTGTAGCCTGTCCAGGTCTCTTTGCAGTCCTGCCTGATTCTCGACCGATTTAATTCTCCTCATTAACTTCACATCATCTGCAAACAAGGATACTTCTGACTCTATCTCTTCCGTTATATCATTCACATATACCAAAAACAGCTCAGGTCCTAGGACTTACCCCTGTGGAACCCCGTTCGTCACAGGCGCCCACTCTGACACCTAGTAACGTACCACGACTAGTTATTGCCTCCCTGTCAGATATTCTTTGATCCATTGCAGTGCGTTTCCTGTTATGTGTGCCTGATCCTCTAGCTTTGCATTAACCTTTTGTGAGCAACTGTGTCGAAGGCCTTCTTGCAATCCAAAAAAATGCAGTTTGCCCACCCCTTTCTCTCTTGTCTTCTGTCTCCTTGTCATAAAACTCCAGTAGGTTCGTGACACAGGATTTTCCTTCCCTGAAACTGTGGTTGTCGTTTATAAGCCTGTGTCTTTCAAGGTGCTCCTGATGATCTTCTCCATGACTTTGAATACTATACACGTTAGTGACACAGGTCTGTAGTTTAATGCCTCGTGTCTGTCTCTTTTTTTAAAAATTGGGACTACATTTGCCATCTTCGATACCTCAGGTAGTTGCCCAGTTTCAATGGATATGTTGAAGATCTTTGGTAGTGGCACACACAGCATCTCTAAGGACCCACGGAGAGATGTTGTCTGGTCCCACCGCCTTTGAGGTATCAAGCTCACATAGCAGTTGCTTCACCTCCTCCTCGGTTGTGTGTACATCATCTAGCGATTGTTGGTGTACTTCCTTGTTCTGAATTCCTTGTGTCCTTCCTGTCTCCACTGTAAATACTTCTTTAAATCTCATGTTGAGCTCCTCACATACCTCTTGGTCTTTTCTTGTGAAAGTGTATGTGTGTGGGTGTGTGTACGTGTGTGTGTGTGTGTGTGTGTGTGTGTGTGTGTGTGTGTGTGTGTGTGTGTGTGTGTGTGTGTGTGTGTGTGTGTGTGTGTGTGTGTGTGTGTGTGCGTGCGTGCGTGCGCGCGCGCGTCCGTGTGACATTTAGTCACGCCCAAGTTGTTAGTTACATATAAACACATCATGCCAAGTGCTGAGCTGATAATAAATAACTGTAAAAATTTGTAACAGACAAAATGTAGATTGCAATTCTCAACATTATATATATAATGTGCAATGTTGCAAGAGCAGCAACGGATGGATTGAGCGAAAGTTTCCTCAGAGTTAAATGTGTGTGTGTGTGTACTCACTTATTTGTGGTTGCATGGGTCGATAATCAGATCCTGGTCCTGCCTCTTAAATTGCTGTTCTCGAGATTCACTCCCTCACAGTCTCTTGGGTCCTATCATACCAACTCTTAAAACTGTGTTTAGCCTGCCTACGCAACTTTCACACAATGGTCATTCCAGTTTCCGACCACTGTGATACTGAAGACGTATTTCCTAATATTCCTATTTCTCGTCTCTCAAACAGCCTATCTTTATTTACTTTATCAATTTACTTGAGTCTTCTGTATGTTTTTATTATATCCTTCTCTGGATCTTCTGTCCACAAATGTCGTTTAATCTAAATCCGTTAGTCTCTCCTCGTAGCTCATACCCCCTAGCTTTATTGCATACTTCTGCATTTTTCTCCAGGTGCACGTTCTAAACTGGTGCTGCTCAGTCCAAGATGGGCATGACGTATTTTTGTATGTGTGTACTGTACCGTAAAACTGGGTAAAAGATGGTTCAACTGAACATTAATGAGTGCAGCATTACCACTTAAAAATATAGTGTCACTAATTCAGTGAAGGGAAGGAAAGGGGATGAGGTAAAAGATTCTAGGCGATGAACAAGGGAGGGCAAGTACTTTAAGGTCTCGGGAAGAAGGCAGGTATTCAGCAGTATACCTGGAGAGGATTCCGGGGTCAACACTCCCGCGGCCCGGTCTGAGACCAGACATCGTGATGGATCAGGGTCTGATCAACCAGGTTGTTACTACTGGCCGTGCGTAAACCGACGTACGAACCACAGCCCGGCTGATCAGTACTGACCTCAGGTGCCTGTCTAGCGCCTTGAAGACAGCCAGGGGTCTATTGGTAATTAACCCCCCCCCTTATGTATGCCGGGAGGCAGTTGAACAGTCTTTGGCCCCTAACACTTATTGTATTCTTTTTCAATGTATTCGTGGCGCCCCTGCTTTTCATTGGGGAAATGTTGCATCTCTTGCCGAGTCTTTTGCTTTCGTAAGAAATGATTTTCGTGTGTAAGTTTGGTACTAATCCCTCTAGAAATTTCCAGGTGTATATAATCATGCATCTTTCTCGACTGCGTCCCAGGGAATACAAATCAAGAGACTTCAACCGTTCTCAGTAATATAGGTGCTTTATCGAGAAAGTTCTCTGCACATTCTTCAGGTCAGCAATCTTGACTGCCTTGAAGAGAGCAGTTAGTGCACAGCAGAACTGCAGCCTAGAGATATTTTATTATTATTATTATTATTATTATTATTATTGTTATTATTATTATTAATATAATCAAAGAAAGCGCTAAACCAACAAGAGTCATGCAGCACAGCCTAGAGAGAAGAAACCATTTGAAGGGAATCATCATGGGGTAGGCGTCCTTAGTTTTGAAGGTTCTCATTATCCATCTTATCATTTTTACAGCAGATGAGGTAGATACATTGTTGTGGTCTTTGAAGGTGAGATCCTCCGACATTATCACTCCCGGATCCTTCACATAAGTTTTTTTTGCTCTCTTCTTTGGTTAGAATATGTTGTATACCCTTATACAGTTTTAATTTCCTCAAGTTTTCCATAACTGAAGTTGAAATTTCTCTTCAGTGAACTTCAAATTTTTTTCTGCGGACCATTTAAAGCTCTGGTTGATGTCCGCTTGGAGTCTTGCAATGCCTTCGATGGAGGACACTGTCATGGTAATTCGGGTGTCATCTGCGAAGGAAGACACGGAGCTATGGCTTACGACCCTGTTGCTGTCAGATATGAGGATGAGGAACGGGATGGGAACGAGTACTATGCCTCGTGGAACAGAGCTTTTCACAGCAGCCGTCTCAGATTTTACTCTGATTACTATTACTCTTCGTGTTCTATTTGTTAGAAAGTTATAGATCCATCTACCAACTTTTCCTGTTTTTTCCAGGGAAAAGGAAAGAATCCGGGAAGGTCAAGTGCTCTAATCCAAGAACTGAGGATGACGGCAGGGAAGAGTAGGTGCCTGAAAGACAACAGTGGCAGGCGGGAAGGTCAGCCTAGTATGGGACACATTCTAAAAGAGAGAGGAAGACGAAGGTCATTCCTACCTGCAGAGGCATGGGTCGCACCGTAGGCATAGTAGACATAACCTCAAATGCTCCTCCGAACTGTGATTGTTGAGTCGCCTCGCCTCGGTCTATGGGCTCGTAGCGCGAGTAAGGCATCACATCTGTCATAGGAAGCTTATGTAAGAGAGCTGGTGATATTTTTACTATGCAAGGATATGGGAAATTCACGTAGTAGTTAGCTGTCGCTCTTATAATTAGGGGATGGTTTTCTTATTGAAGAGTGGTTGTTGTTAGTCATAAAAAGTGTTTATTCGTATTCAGTGGCTTTTTAACTAAAATATTCTTACATGGTACTGGCATCCTACTATACCAGCTCCCGTTTTCAGCCAATCGTATCCAACTCATTTTCATCAACATACGACTTCGAAGATTTTAGCTTATCCTACATGGAATCTTATCTTTGGAAAAATAAAATTTCATACCCCATGGAACTTCGTCCGTCCCATACCTCAAAGGAATTTAATCTGCAGACTTACCTGTTCTCTGAGGGATCAGATCGGGGTCATTATCCTCGGCCTCGCCAGCAGTGGCTCCCTCCTTCAGCCTGGGTCTCAGTACTCCGACACTGAGAGGCTTATTTTCCAGGTCGCCTTTATACTCCTCACCGGTGCTGCCTTCCCCCTGCCTCGACTGTGGCTTACGAAACTTGAAGACGATGATGATGACGAGGACCACAAGGAAGATAACCAAGACCACCCCGATCACGATGCCCAGGAAGGGAGTAAACTCCAGCAAGGCCGGAGGACCTGCATGTCCAGGAGAAAATTCGAAGTGAATGTGAGACTAAGTTGTAGACTAAAGCGTGCGAGGAAGTTATTTTGGAGAACTAATACTTTGCTACATTAGTGATAATGAACTACCTAGCGAACTGATAATGGGTATCTGTGGCCGATAACACCTCACTAGCAATATTTTTTTCTGGAATATAAATATGAATTTAAACATACGAGAAATTTATTAATATTCCATCAACGTGAAAAAAATGAATAAAAATGGAGACGATTAAACAGTAACTTAAAATAAATAGGAAGCAGAAAAGTAAAGAAAAAAATAAACTCAATTTGCAGGAAATAAGGTTGAAAAATAAATTATTGACAAAGTATCGTCACACGAACAGAAGTTACAAGACAATTAAGCAGACTCTTGTAATAGGCAGAATTACCTAGAGAGAAAAAAATCGCCTGCGTTAGATAATTGTTTAATAAAAAATGACACGAGCTTCTTTTGTTTAGTACCTCCAAAAATATTTGACGAAAGAGCTCAGAGGTAAATTTATTTGTAATTATCGAAGAATGAAAAGATTTTTTAACGATCATTCAGGTAGAACGATAACTACATATCCACTTCCATACATGAAGGAAACAGTCTAAGTGGTTAACATGCACATATTTTATTGGACTGTCTTAAAAGCGCATTCTGATTATCGATGTAACTCTTTGGTCCAATTTTTCACTTACTTTAAGCTACTGAGTAGCTATTGTACATTCATTTCATTGCGCACTCACGCGATTACATAGTCACCCAACCATTGTCTTCAAAATCAACATTATGATCTGAAGTCCCTGACTTTACGTCTTCTTTCGCGTGATTCTTAGTTTCCACCTAAAGAACTTTAAGCTTGGTGACAGTTCATCTAAAAATATCGTACATTTTTAAATCAAAATACAAAACGTTTAAGGTAAATTAATCACTATACTTTGAGGCTCATTCAGCATTAAAATTATCACAATTTTAGAGTCTCCTTTCCTGTGCAGTAAAACTAATAAGAGTTTATCTCCTTTACACACTAATATAAATCAGTTAATTAAACTTTATATTAAGGCTCAAGCTCTCATATATGTTATGCAAATCCATTTCTAACGTTCTGTTAAATCGAATGCTCACAAATTATTGAGTTCTCTATTAATATCACTCAACAATTTCATAATCGAAGCACTTTGACTTGGTGACCTTTTTTTTTTATGATACTTGAACTCTTTCCACCACTGCATTTTTTTTTTTATTTTTGCCGGTTAGGTTAGGTTAGGTAAGGTTCGTCAGGAAACAGGACAAATGTTTCCTGACGCGGGTCTTAGTCAGATGATGACCCGCCTTTGGAGCTTTTTGTCATCTGACCGAGGCCTTCCGCTGGCTTACCGGTCCACCCCTTTAAAAATTATAGTCATTTATAACCTACTGTTTTTTTTTGCCGGTATGAGTAAAGAACTCCACAAGATTACCAGTCAGTCGCCCCTTTTCCTAATTATATAATCTTTAGTTTTAAGTTTAATGATTTCCTTATTTTGAGATTTTTAATACAACCCTCGCATGGCTTCCAGACAAATTATCTCATTAATGTTTTTATACTAAATCAAAATTTAAAATACATTTTCTGTAACATTCATTACCACTTGCCCATGTGAACGGGCAGTTCATTCAGTTTCAAGATCAGCAGAGCATTACCTGTACGTTTCTCTGCCACTTTCAGCGTGAAGGTCTCGAGCTTGGAGGCATCACTCCTGCCTTTGGAGTTGGCAGCGTAAGTGACCATGAGAAAGGCGAGGCCGGGCCGCAGTGCTGTCAGGTGGAACAGGGGTTCTCCTGACGACATGTTGCGGTGAAGTGCCCCCGTTGTTGAGTCGTACACCTGACGAAGGACATAAAACGTGTGACAGTGAAGGTCCACATGCCTCTACACATCCTTCAGTAACACATACAAATCATACGAAGAGTAATTTCCAAATAATCCGCACTTACGAGAGGAAACTTTTGACGAAAGCTACTGCCTCATTAATACTAGCACAATTACTGCAAATTCTAGTACCACTAACATCACTACTACCACTACTACTACTATTACTACCACCACCACCTTCACCACTACTACCACCACAATTATTACTTCCGTCTTCCCTAACCTCCTCCAGTCCTCTCTTGTGGTCTTCTCTGCTTTTCCTAGCTCAGTTTTGACGTGGCGATGTTCCAGACCAGATGGACCAAAACGTCGCCACAAGTTTACTTTCCTAATATCGTGATATTTGTGAATTGTTCCAACAACAATATTTTTTTTCCAACAAACCGGCCATATCCCACCAAGGCAGGGTAACCTAAAAAGAAAAACCAAAGTTTTTCTTTTAAAATTAGTAATGTATACAGGAGAAAGGGTTACTAGCCCCTTGAATCCGGCATTTTAGTCGCCTCTTATGACACGCATAGTTTGCAGAAGAAGAATTCTGTTCCACTTCCTCATGGAGATAAGAGTAAATAATCAAGAGCAATAACTAGCAAGAATACATATTCGTGACTACTCACATTATCAAGGAACAATAAAAGTAATGCATCAAAGGAAGGCATATAATGGGTCTAGACCACACCTCACTATCACATCCCACAACAAAGCAACACCTGACGCACAACTCATAAGAAAGGGAACACTGCAGCAGGCCTGCTGGCCCAACTAGACAGGTCCTTCACACAACCCACCAACAAACTATTCTACCCAAGAATTAATAATTTTAAAATTTATTATTTGTCCAATGTATTATTAAATTCTTCCCAAATTCTATTAATTATAAATGGATCTAATTTATATAAACAAAAGGAAATATTCATATTATTGTCAAAACTGCTTTTTATGAAACAAGATTCAATTATATTCCTGTCGACCATGACCATTAGTTGATAAATTAAGCTCCTTTACTGACTTAAATGATTTTAACATGGTTAGTTTTGATGTTACTTCCTTGTTTATGAAAGTTCCTGTTGATGATTTATTAAGTTTCTTATCTGAAGAACTCGTTAATTATGATTTACCACTGCCAATTCCTATCATTAAACTTATTAAACTTTGCATTGTTGATGCAAAATTTATATTTAATGATAAGTTTTGCACTCAGAAGTTTGGTATGTCAATGGGAAATCCTCTTTCACCCGTTCTTAGTAACCTATACATGGAATTTTTTGAAACAAGGCTGCTTAACACAATCCTCCCTAATAGAGGTAAATGGTTCAGATATGTCGATGATATTTTGCGTCTTATGCCCAGGAATGTAGATATACACATTTTCCTTGGCAAATTAAATAGTTTAGCCCATTCTATAACCTTTACTGTTGACTTAGAAGAAAATAGCTCATTGCCTTTTCTAGATGTTTTAATTATTAAAGATAATAATGAATTCAAATTTAAAATTAACAGAAAACCTACAAATAACTGTTCCTATGTCCACTATTATTCTTCATATCAAGATAGAGTTAAACTGTCTGTTTTCTCATCAATGTTTTTGAGAGCTTTAAGTATTTGTAGTCCAGAGTTCATAGATGAGGAAATATCCATAATTTATGAAATAGCTAATGATTTGAAATACCCAAGAAACGTAAATGATAAATCTTTTAAAATTGCTAGAAATACATTTTACAATCCAAAAAGGGAAAACCAGCCTTATTCAACTAAAAATATGTTGGTTCTCCCTTACCATGAAAACTTGGTTGATATGCCTTCTCTTCTTAAGACTTTTAATATCAAAGTTGTATTTAAAAATCCTGAAACAGTAAAAAACTTTTGATAAAGAATTTCCCCCAAAATGCTGACAGATGTGTCTATAAGATTCCTCGTAAAATTTGCGATAAAGCTTATTACGGTCAAACTGGAAAAAGTCTCGAACTAAGATTAAAAAAAAACATAAATATAGCATCAGAACTGAACAAGATTCCAATGCTCTATTTATTCATGTGAGAGATTTTAACCATCCAATTGATTTTCAAAAAGTTGAGAAAGACGTATCAAGCAAGTCCATGGTCGACAGGAATATAAATGAATCTTGTTTCATAAAAAGCAGTTTTGACAATAATATGAATATTTCCTTTGGTTTATATAAATTAGATCCATTTATAATTAAAAGAATTTGGGAAGAATTTAATAATACATTGGACAAATAATAAATTTAATAATCTTAATTCTTGGGTAGAATAGTTTGTTAATGGGTTGTGTGAAGGACCTGTCTAGTTGGACCAGCGGGCCTGTTGCAGTGTTATTTTTCTTATGAGTCGCGCGTCAGGTGTTGTTTTGTTGTGGGATGTGATAGTGAGGTGTGGTCTAGACCCATTATATGCCTTCTTCTGATGCATTACTTTTATTGTTATTTGATAATGTGAGTAGTCACGAAAGCGCTTGGAATTTCTCTATTCTTTCACAGTGGTTGTTTTGCATATATATATATATATATATATATATATATATATATATATATATATATATATATATATATATATATATATATATATATATATATATACATATGTGTGTGTGAGTGTGTCGAGTCCGAGCTCCTGGCCCCGCCTCTTCACTGATCGCTACTAGGTCACTCTCCCTGAGCCGTGAGCTTTATCATACCTCTGCTTAAAGCTATGTATGGATCCTGCCTCCACTACATCACTTCCCAAACTATTCCACTTACTGACTACTCTGTGGCTGAAGAAATACTTCCTAACATCCCTGTGATTCATCTGTGTCTTCAGCTTCCAACTGTGTCCCCTTGTTACTGTGTCCAATCTCTGGAACATCCTGTCTTTGTCCACCTTGTCAATTCCTCTCAGTATTTTGTATGTCATTATCATGTCCCCCCTATCTCTCCTGTCCTCCAGTGTCGTCAGGTTGATTTCCCTTAACCTCTCCTCGTAGGACATACCTCTTAGCTCTTGGCCTAATCTTGTTGCAAACCTTTGCACTTTCTCTAGTTTCTACACGTGCTTGGCTAGGTGTGGGTTCCAAACTGGTGCCGCATACTCCAATATGGGCCTATCGTACACGGTGTACAGGGTCCTGAATGATTCCTTATTAAGATGTCGGAATGCTGTTCTGAGGTTTGCTAGGCGCCCATATGCTGCAGCAGTTATTTGGTTGATGTGCGCTTCAGGAGATGTGCCTGGTGTTATACTCACCCCAAGATCTTTTTCCTTGAGTGAGGTTTGTAGTCTCTGACCCCCTATACTGTACTCCGTCTGCGGTCTTCTTTGCCCTTCCCCAATCTTCATGACTTTGCACTTGGTGGGATTGAACTCCAGGAGCCAATTGCTGGACCAGGTCTGCAGCCTGTCCAGATCCCTTTGTAGTTCTGCCTGGTCTTCGATCGAGTGAATTCTTCTCATCAACTTCACGTCATCTGCAAACAGGGACACCTCAGAGTCTATTCCTTCCGTCATGTCGTTCACAAATACCAGAAACAGCACTGGTCCTAGAACTGACCCCTGCGGGACCCCGCTGGTCACAGGTGCCCACTCTGACACCTCGCCACGTACCATGACTCGCTGCTGTCTTCCTGACAAGTATTCCCTGATCCATTGTAGTGCCTTCCCTGTTATCCCTGCTTGGTATTCCAGTTTTTGCACCAATCTCTTGTGTGGAACTGTGTCAAACGCCTTCTTGCAGTCCAAGAAAATGCAATCCACCCACCCCTCTCTCTCTTGTCTTACTGCTGTCACCATGTCATAGAACTCCAGTAGGTTTGCGACACAGGATTTCCCGTCCCTGAAACCATGTTGCCTGCTGTTGATGAGATCGTTCCTTTCTAGGTGTTCCACCACTCTTCTCCTGATAATCTTCTCCATGATTTTGCATGCTATACATGTCAGTGACACTGGTCTGTAGTTTAGTGCTTCATGTCTGTCTCCTTTTTTAAAGATTGGGACTACATTTGCTGTCTTCCATGCCTCAGGCAATCTCCCTGTTTCGATAGATGTATTGAATATTGTTGTTAGGGGTACACATAGCGCCTCTGCTCCCTCTCTCAATACCCATGGGGAGATGTTATCTGGCCCCATTGCCTTTGAGGTATCTAGCTCACTCAGAAGCCTCTTCACTTCTTCCTCGGTTGTGTGCACTGTGTCCAGCACTTGGTGGTGTGCCCCACCTCTCCGTCTTTCTGGAGTCCCTTCTGTCTCCTCTGTGAACACTTCTTTGAATCTCTTGTTGAGTTCTTCACATACTTCACGGTCATTTCCTGTTGTCTCTCCTCCTTCCTTCCTTAGCCTGATTACCTGGTCCTTGACTGTTGTTTTCCTCCTGATGTGGCTGTACAACAGTTTCGGGTCAGATTTGGCTTTCGCTGCTATGTCATTTTCATATTGTCTTTGGGCCTCCCTTCTTATCTGTGCATATTCGTTTCTGGCTCTACGACTGTTCTCCTTATTCTCCTGGGTCCTTTGCCTTCTATATTTCTTCCATTCCCTAGCACACTTGGTTTTTGCCTCCCTGCACCTTTGGGTAAACCATGGGCTCATCCTGGCTTTTTCATTACTCCTGTTACCCTTGGGTACAAACCTCTCCTCAGCCTCCTTGCATTTTGTTGCTACATATTCCATCATCTCATTAACTGGCTTCCCTGCCAGTTCTCTGTTCCACTGAACCCCGTTCAGGTAGTTCCTCATTCCTGTGTAGTCCCCTTTCTTGTAGTTTGGCTTCATTCGTCCTGGCCTTCCTGCTTCTCCCTCCACTTGTAGCTCTACTGTGTATTCGAAGCTTAAAACCACATGGTCACTGGCCCCAAGGGGTCTTTCAAATGCGATGTCCTCGATATCTGCACTACTGAAGGTGAATACTAAGTCCAGCCTTGCTGGTTCATCCTCTCCTCTCTCTCTTGTAGTGTCCCTTACGTGTTGGTACATGAAGTTCTCCAGTACCACCTCCATCATCTTAGCCCTCCATGTATCTTGGCCCCCATGTGGGTCCAAGTTCTCCCAATCGATCTCCTTGTGGTTAAAGTCACCCATGATCAGGAGCTTTGCCCTGCATGCATGAGCTCTTCTGGCCACTCTAGCCAGTGTGTCAACCATCGCTCTATTGCTCTCGTCGTACTCTTGCCTTGGCCTCCTGCTGTTCTGTGGTGGGTTATACATCACTGCTATTACCACCTTGGGACCTCCAGAGTGAAGTGTTCCCACTATGTAATCACTTTCTTCTCCGCTATCTCCTCTCTCCAGCTCATCAAAATTCCAGCGATTTTTGATCAGCAACGCCACTCCTCCACCCCCCCTGTTCCCTCTGTCTTTCCTCAGGATTTGGTATCCCGTTGGAAAGATGGCATCTGTTATCATACCTGTAAGCTTGGTTTCTGTAAGAGCTATGATGTCCGGTGATGCTTCTTTGACCCTTTCGTGCCACTCCTCCCACTTATTTGTTATTCCATCAGCGTTTGTGTACCATACCTTCAGTTTCCTTTCCAACACTGTGGATTGGGGGGCCTGTGGGGGTGGGAGACCTGGTGGCATACTGTGGGATTCTATAGCTCGATGTTGGGTGGAGGGTGTGGGTATGGATTGTAGTGTGTGTTGGGATGGTGTGATAGGTTGTATGGTTCTGAGAGTAGTTGTGTGTGTGCTTGCCCTTGCTGTTCTGTCCTGCTCTGACTGACCTCTGCTGATTCCCTCCTTGTCTCTTTTCCTATCTCCTTTCGTTTTTTTGTCCTCTCCCTCAGCTGCTGTCGCTCTGATTTTCTTCTGTCTCTGTCTAGGAACACCCTCTTGTACTCTTCCGAGTATTTCAATCGTGGTTTCTCTTGGAGGATCCTGTTCCGCACTGTTTCCGTCCTGAGAATCAGCTTGATTGGTCGGTTTCTCCCCTTCGAGTACCCCCCTATTCTCTGAAAATTTACAATCTCGTCCATCTCTTCACCTATTTCCGTGATGATTTTCTCAATCTCCTTTCCTTCTTCCTGCTTCCTTTCAGTGTGTGTCCTTTCCTCTCTCTCCTGAAGCCCATGGATAAACACTGATTTTGCCCTTTCTTCCTCCCATTGCCTCACCCTCTGTGACTCTGGATCCTGCCTGTATGTGGTCAGTTTCTCCCTTGATTTTTCCAGTGGCTCTTGATAGCCTTGTTGTGCCTCAGCATTCGACCTATCACCCTCTCCATCTGCAACCAGCTGATCTTCCCTTTCACTCCTTGGTCCTCCTTGGCAGATTGATGTGACCTTAGCATAATTCATAATTCCTTCCTTCCTGTTCAGCCTCGCAGCTTCATATGCTGTGTCTTCTCTGGTCACTGCCCCTGTAACTCGCTCCAGCCTATTTATCTCAACTTCTAGGACCCTTATCTTGGCTACTGCAGTTTCGACTTGTGCCTCCCAATTCTTTGTTTCCTGCTCCAACCTCCTTTCCAATTTCACAGAGAGCTCTTTCTCCATTTTTTCAGAAAGCTCTCCTAATTTTCTCTCCCACTCTTGTTCCATCCTTTTCCACTGCTCCTCCATCCACTCCTCCCTACCCGAACCATTCTCATCTGATCCTTGGTTCCTGCGAGTCCCCACCATTTTTTTTTTTTTTTTTTTTTTTTTTTTTTTTTTTTTTTTTTGTTTTAAGTGTAGGAGAGGGGAGAGTTAGAAGGGAAAATGGGGACGAGAGAGAGCAAGAGAGATAGAGAGCAAG
>NC_091303.1:180000-207500 GCF_038502225.1 Cherax quadricarinatus
GTTGCTGCCTCCCTGTCAGGTATTCCCTTATCCATTGCAGTGCCCTCCTTTTACATGCGCCAGATCCTCCAGCTTCTGCACTAATCTCTTGTAGGGAACTGTGTCAAAGGCCTTCCTGCAGTCTAGGAAAACGCAATCTACCCACCCCTCTCTCTCGTGTCTTACTTCTGTTACCTAGTCATAAAACTCCAGGAAGTTTGTGATACAGGATTTGCCTTCCATGAACCCATGCTGGTTTTCATTTATAATCTTGTTCCTTTCCAGGTGTTCGACCACTCTCCTCCTGATAATCTTCTCCATGACTTTGTACACAATACATGTCAGAGACACAGGTCTGTAGTTTAGTGCCTCGTTTCTGTTTCCTTTCTTAAATATGGGGACTACATTAGCTGTCTTCCATTTCTCAGGTAGTTGCCCAGTTTCAAGGGATGTGTTGAAGATTGTGGTTAGAGGCACGCACAGCATCTCTGCTCCTTCTCTAAGGACCCATGGGGAGATGTTGTCCGGTCCCATCGCCTTTGAGGTGTCAAGGTCACTTAAGAGCTTCTTCACCTCCTCCTCAGTTGTTCGTATGTCATCCAACGCTTGTTGGTATATTCCCTCTTGATGTTCCCTTCTGTGCTGTCTTCCCACAGCCCTTCCTGTCTCTACTGTAAAAACTTCCTTAAATCTCCTGTTCAGCTCCTCACATACCTCCTGATCATTTCTTGTGAGTTCTCCACCTTCTGTCCTTAATCTGACCACCTGGTCTTTGACTGTTGTCTTCCTCCTGATGTGGCTATACAACAGTTTCGGGTCAGTCTTGATTCTCGATGCTATGTCATTTTCATACTGTCGCTGGGCCTCCCTCCTTACCTGTGCATACTCATTCCTGGCTCTGCGACTGATCTCCCTATTTTCGTGTGTTCTCTGCCTTCTGTACTTTTTCCATTCTCTATTGCACTTTGTTTTTGCCTCCTTACACCGTCGGGTAAACCATGGGCTCATGCTGGTCTTCCCGTTGTTACTGTTGCCCTTGGGAATAAACTTTTCCACTGCCTCCTTGCATTTTGTTGTTACATATTCCATCATTTCATTTACTGGCTTTCCTGCCAGTTCTCTGTCCCACTGGACCTCCCGCAGGAAGTTCTTCAACCCTATGTAGTCCCCTCTTTTATAGTCAGGCTTTTCCCATTCAACTCCTGTTATTCTCTCCACTTGCAGCTCTACTATGTATTCAAAGCACAGAACCACGTGGTCGCTAGCTCCTAGGGGACTCTCATACTTGATGTCCTCAATGTCTGAGCTGCCCAGGGTGAACACAAGGTCCAATCTTGCTGGTTCATCCTCCCCTCTCACTCTGGTAGTGTCCTTAACATGTTGGTGCATGAGGTTTTCCAGCACCACGTGTGTGTGTGTGTGTGTGTGTGTGTGTGTGTGTGTGTGTGTGTGTGTGTGTGTGTGCGCACGTAAATGCAAGTGTAGTGTGGACTAAGTGCAAGTTGAAGTAACAAGACGTACCTGAAATCTTTTATGAGACAGAAAAAAACACCAGCAATCCTAACATCATGTAAAACAATTACAGGTTTCCATTTTAAACTCATTTGGCAGGACGGTAGTACCTCTTTGGGTGGTTGCTGTCTACCACCCTCCCACCTAGGCACCCACAATATACAGAGGAGAACAAGATCAACCGGCAAATTTCTACCAGCTCCCCAACATTTACTCGAATAATTAAAACACGAAACAAACAAGAATGGAAAAATAATTGATTCAATATAGCTTTTTACGAGATGTACATCTGCTACAAGGAACAAAAACATGCTAAGTGATGGATTAATTTTATTATGACTATACAAAGTGCCTGTGATTAAGTGAAGAGAGAGAGAGAGAGAGAGAGAGAGAGAGAGAGAGAGAGAGAGAGAGAGAGAGAGAGAGAGAGAGAGAGAGAGAGAGAGAGAGAGAGAGAGAGAGAGAGAGATATATATATATATATATATATAGAGAGAGAGAGAGAGAGAGAGAGAGAGAGAGAGAGAGAGAGAGAGAGAGAGAGAGAGAGAGAGAGAGAGAAAGAGAGAGAGAGAGATAGAGGCACAGAGAGACATAGAGAGACAGAGTACGCTCACACCTTGAGTTTGCTCCACTTTCTTGGTTTGCCTGCCCCCCCCCTCTCATCTGCGACTGCTTGACAGAGTAGAGAACAGAGCAAGACGTCTCATCTCTCGCCTGGACCCATCCTGGATAGATCTGTCATTTCAGCAGAGCCTTCAACATAGGAGGGATGTGGGTGGCCTTACTGTTATGTACAAGGCCAATATTGTCAAAGTACCACACTTGGATCCACTTCGAGGACAGCGTGAAACAAGGTTTTATGCCACAAGACGGGCAGAAAGCAGCAACTTCACTCTGGCTGTGCCCTTCTCCAGAACATCACTCCATCTGAGATCATATATACCCAGGATGACTCGAGTATGGAACACATTCGTACAGCATAATGATGTCAACGAGATAAAGTCAGTTGACCAAATGAAAATGCTGGCCCACAGATGGCTCCAATTTCATCCTGTTCCCTACTTGTATGTCTCATAACAATAAAAATGCTTTCAAATGAGCTGATGTAGATAACAGCTCCTAGCTTGCCAATAAAGTTAGGAATCCTTAACCTGTAAATAGCTTGTCAATAAAGCTAGGGATCCTTAACCTTGTCAAACCCTGGTAAAAAAAAAAAGAGACAGAGAGACTGAGAGAGGCAGAGAGAGAGAGAGAGAGAGAGAGAGAGAGAGAGAGAGAGAGAGAGGGAGCGAGAGAGAGAGAGAGAGAGAGAGAGAGAGAGAGAGAGAGAGAGAGAGAGAGAGAGAGAGTGGATGGGGGGAAACGAGTGAAGTGCAGGAGATAGAGAGGAAAAGGGAGGTGACAGGGAGGGCACGAAGTTGAGAAGGAATTCATTTGCCTCCTGCTGGTGCTGTAATTAACTTGTGTATGCTAGTGTCCCTCATGCTTTGTTCTCATCAAACACTATACTTTTTGAATCCTCACCTCACACCTCACTTTCTCTCTGGTCTCATGTCATATTGCTGTGTTTGTGCAGGTTCACAGGTGAAATCTTCAGCATGAATATACCAGGCTACGATTAACGGACGGAAGCTAGGTTCTTCACAGGATGATTCGTAATATAATGGTATATATATATATATATATATATATATATATATATATATATATATATATATATATATATATATATATATATATATATATAATATATATATATATATATATATATATATATTATATTATATATATATATATATATAAATATATATATATATATATATATATATATATATATATATATATATATATATATATATATATATATATATATATATATATATAAAATACATATATGTCGTGCCGAATATGTAAAACTGGTCAATTAGCAAGAACTCATTTAAAATTAAGTCCTTTCTAAAATTTTCTCTTATGCGTTTAAAGACATTTTTTTTTCATTAATGTTAATGTAAAAAATTTAATTTTGCACTAAAAGAATCTTAAAAAACTTACCTAACCTTATTTAAACAGGAACAATTTATTTTAGCCTAACCCAACGAAGTATATTTTAAATACGTTTTCAATAATTTAGTACTAAACAAACACAATCAAATATATATTTTTCGCTAGGTTCAGAATGATTTTGGCGAAATTATTGCGTTTACAAATTTTCGCTTGTTCTATATGGCAAGATGAGCGTTGCTATTTAAGCCAAGATGGCAAGTTCTGCCTATTCGGCACGACATATATATATATATATACGATTTTCTATTTTTTAGCTAACATACGTGTAAATTTTACCTTATTCCTAGTAATGACCCCCGTATTGTAAATAGTCTTAATGGCCCTCGTGTAGTAGATAGTCTTTTTAGTATGATAATAAGATGTTATCTTCGTTATAGAATAATAAGAAAATATTATAAACTTTATATTATAATAATAAGGTAAAAGGACCCCAATGGAAATAAGTCACTCTGTCTGACTTTTTTGGGTTATCCTAGGTTCTCTACACATATGCTGCTATGTATGATAATTCTATGTAACTGTATTTGTGTATACCTGAATAAACTTACTTACTTACTTACTTACACCTCTAGAACTTTACTGGGGACCCTCATCCCCAGAGAAGACAATAAACGTACCTCAGGGAAAACTCAAGGTTCTCCACAGAACTGTTTGAATATTTTCTTCTCCTACCACCCCCTATATTTTATATATTACATATGAACTTTATTAATAGACAGAATACATTGACAGAAAAACAAACATAAATACATTGGTACAATATATCAAGTATTTTGAATCTTCTGCAGCTCGAGTATGAAACGGAAACCTGTAATTGTTTTACATGATGGTAGGGTTGCTGGTGTCTTTTTTTTTTGTCTCATAAACATACGGGATAGTAGGTATATGTTGCTACTCCAGCTTATACATAGATCACACTACACATGCATGTACATGATATATATATATATATATATATATATATATATATATATATATATATATATATATATATATATATATATATGTATATATATATATATATTTGGGTGGCCCAAAAAGAAAAACAAAGTTTCTCTTATTTTCTTAATAGTGTAACAGTTCTTGTTCTTCTTTATTTCCTCTCATCTCCATGGGGAAGTGGAACAGAATTCTTCCTCCGTAAGCCATGTGTGTCGCAAGAGGCGATTAAAATGCCGGAAGCAAGGGGCTAGTAACCCCTTCTGTATAAATTTCTAAATTTTAAAGGGAAACTTACGTTTTTCTTTTTAGGTCACCCTGCCTAGGTGGGATACGGCTGGTTTGTCGAAAAAAATAATATGTATATCTCAGTCCGCAGCAGGAGTCGAATCTGCACACACTGCATCAAAGTACATAACACTTTAGCTACACAGTCAGATCCCAGAATAAATATGGGTGCCTAGCCGAAGCTAGTCAGTGGATTCCATACCCCGGAACACCAGGCGTGATTTCATCAAATCCTGCTACATGCACTGAATTTCGAAAGAGATTTTGGAATGCTTAACAATTCGCAAACGGGCGAAATTATTTAGAAGCCTTAACTCTCAGTCCACTGCATGTGGCAGGATTTGATGAAATAACTCATGGTAAGTCTGGTGTTCCGGGGTATGGGATATATTAGAATGATCTATCAGGCTAGGTGAGTTAATCATATTCAATAGGATAATGTAGTCAAAAGATAACCCGAAACTACCAACATGTACTGTTAGGGTTTAACCTCTTACAAATGATAAATATTGGAGCCATAGAAAAGAAGCCGGAAACAATTTCCAACTTGAAAATAAAAATCTACACAAATCATGCAAGGAAAACAACTGTTATTTTTTATTTATCAATGGCTGCTGTCTACCAACCTGCTCGTTACACAAAATCTAAGTCCTGAGGCACACACATAAATCGGTGAACATCAGTAGCATACCAAATGTTTTTAAATTTAAGCACTATTTTCAATATTCTCAGTGAGGACTCATTCATATTGTGGACGACATATTTATACCAGTACTCAAGTATACACAACCAGAAAGAGGTCTTTATTTAGAAAACATACACTTTTTTTTTCACCAAACTAAAAGGGTCTTTCTCCTACCCTTCTCACCTATCATTTTATGACCTGTTGGAAGATTCTCTGATACAACACTTATACAAGTACTCCTTACCTCCATGTAGAATGTCTGAGGAAGTCCACCGTCGAAGGCCGCCACACACTCCACCTCGATGGTGTCCGTCGTTTGGTTGGCGATGGAGCAGTTCTTAGGCGGGTCCGGCGGCCCTGTTGACAAGGGTAACACGACAGCTGTAGATCATATACCATATATATTATCCTCACAGGAAACGGTCTTTAAACCCACCCATTTCATAATTTATAACAAAGGTTTAGAGTAAAAAAAAAAATTAAAGGGACATCCAACGTTATTCAACTAAAAATATGTTGGTTCTCCCATGAAAACTTGGCTGATATGCCTTCTCTACTTATGAATTTTAAGATGAAAGTTGTATTTAAAAATCTTGACACAGTTAAAAAACTTTTGATAAAAACAATCCCCCAAAATGTTGACGGGTGTATCTCTAAGATTCCTTGTCAAATATGTGATAAAGTTTATTACGGCGAAACTGGTAAAGTCTTGAACTTAGGTTAAAGCAACTTATGTATATCATTAGAAGTGGACAAGATTCTAATGCTCTGTTTATTTATGAGAGATTTTATCCAATTGATTTTCAAATGGCTGAGAAAGTAATGTCAAGCAAGTCCATGGTCGACACGAATGTAACAGAATCATGTTTCATAAAAGCAGTTTTCAAAATAATATGAATATTCTTTTGGATTATATAAATTGGATTCATTTATAATTAATAAAATTTGGGAAGAACTTTAGGTACGTTAGACAAATTTTTGGCTAGAATATAAGCTGTGTTTCACGGATCACTGACTACCTACATCATAAAATGTCAGGTGTTGTGGGGTGGTAGCGAGGTGTAATCTCGTCCTTATGTGCTTTCCTGTTAACCTTATATTTTTATAGTTCCTTGATAATGTGACAGGTCGTGAGAGCACTTGAAATTTCGGTATTTTTTCACAGTGGTTGTTTTGTGTATGTATATATATATATATATATATATATATATATATATATATATATATATATATATATATATATATATATATATATATATATATATGCAAAACCAAGGCAGGGTTGCCCGAAAAAGACAAATTTTCATCGTTCACTCCATGAGTGTCTTGCCAGAGGCATGCCTAAGCTACACCTATAAAACTGCAATATTAACACCCCTCCTTCAGCGTGCAGACACTGTACTTCCCATTTCTAGGACTCAAGTCCGGCCTGCTGGTTTCTCAGAATTCCTTCATAAATGTCACCTTGCTCACACTCCAACAGCACGTCAAGTCCCAAAAGCCATTTTTCTCTATTCGCTCGTATCTTACACGCTCACGCATGCTTGCTAGAAGTCCGTGCCCCTCGCACATAAAACCTCCTTTATCCCCTCCCCCAACCCACCCAAGACCTACCCCTACCCGGCTTCCCTCCACTACAGATTTATACACTCTTGAAGTCATCCTATTTCCTTCAATCCTCTCTACATGTCCGAACCACCTTAACAACCCCTCCTTAGCCCTTTGGTAATCCTGCACCTTTTCCTAATTTCCAAACTACGAATTCTCTGTATTATAATCACAGCACACATTGCTCTCAGACATGATATCTCCACTGCCTACAGCCTTCTCCTTGTTACAACATTCACTACCCATGTTTCACACCCATTTAAAAGCGTTTGTATAACTATGCTTTCATACATTCCCCTCTTTGCTTCCATGGACACAGTTCTTTGTCTCCACAGACTCCTAAGTGCACCACTCACCTTTTTCCCTTTATCAGTTCTATGATTCACGTCATCTTCCCTCACAGACATATATAGGAGTGGACGTGTTAACAGATATCTGAATACATTCACCATCCTCCAAAATCTCTCCCTCCAATCTGATATCCAATCTTACGTCACCTAATTTTTTTTATCCTCATCACTTTACTCTTTCCTATATTCACTTTTAATTTTCTTCTTTTACATACCCTACAAAATTCATCCACCAACCCTTGCAACTTCTCTTCAAAATCTCCCAAAAGCACAGTGTCATCAGCAAGGAGCAACTGTGACAACTCCCACTTTGTGTTAGATTTTTTATCTTTTAACCTCAAACCTCTTTCCAACTCCCGAGCATTCACTTCTCTTACAACTCCATCTATAAATATATTGAACAACCATGCTGACATCGCACATCATTGTCTAAGGCCTACTTTTACTGGGAAATAATCCCCCTCTCTCCTATATACTCTAACCTGAGTTTCACTATCCTCATAAAAACTCTTCACTCATTTCAGTAACCTACCTCCCATTCCATACATCTGCAACATCTGCCACACTGCTACCCTGTTCAACCTGGCATACGCCTTTTCCAAATCCATAAATGCCACAAAAACCTCAGTACATCCACACTTACTACTGTGCAATCTACATCTACAGGACCTTAATTAAACTCCAATATCAACCTTGACCTAAAACACTTTCTTGATAGTTGTGACAGAACCCACAGGCATAACACCAGACACAAACATCTCTACGACATTCCCCGTGTCCGACTAAACCTTTACAAAAATTCAATGTATGTCAAAGGCCCTAAAATCTGGAATACCCTACCTGAGAACTCTAGAACTGCAGACACATTCATCACCTTCAAAACTACCATTAGAAAACATCTTATCTCCCTGATACACCCCGTCAACTAACTACACGAATACCACCTGGTGGTTCACACTTACACTCACTCACTCATTTGACCATAAACAGAAATATTAATCTCAGTCTTAAAATAATGAATCCTGTGATACTCCAATACTGAAACTATGTCCTGTGCCAAAACAAAAGCATTCACATTGCTAAACTCACAAACTAGTATTTAGTCACTTATCCATAATACCAACTTACCTCATAATTTGTAATATTTTACAATTAAGAATAAAATTAAGTATGCCCGAAATGCCTAGCCATGCTAAGCGTTCTAGTGGTACACTCTGTAATCACAATTTTACTACATGTAAACCAAACAATAACCAAATTTCTGTAAACTCAGCATTGTAATCCTTATAGAAAATAAACTTTGAATTGAATTATTTCAGTAATAGCTCTTCTATACACTTTACCGGGTATACTCAACAGACTTATTCCCCTATAATTTTTGCATTCTTCTGTCCTGTTTGCCTTTATACAAAGGAACTATGTATGCCGTCTGCCAGTCCCTAAGGGCCTTACCCTCTTCCATACATTTATTAAATAAAAGCACCAACCAATCCAAAATTGAATGAAAGTTAAGACACATGTGCAACATCTGGATATCTTTATTGTAGACGTTTCGCCATCCAGTGGCTTTATCAATATAGATTCTAGGACATAATAGGAAGACAGTAGAACTATATACAAAAGATGAGGTAATCAGTCCCTCAGCCTTGGAGTTAGTGTTCACAGCATCGTGGTGGAGGAGAATCTGGAGCAAAGGCAAGAAGACTGGCGGTTATATAGGCGTCAGTGGATAGGGACGGGCAGCAGACGAGGGCATAGTCACTGGTAGGCTGGATTCCCCAGTGGAAGTAGGTCCTTCCCAAAGAGATGGGTTAGTTGCAGCAGCCGTGAAGGTCTTGTAGATGTCCTCTGAACCAAGATTCCATGATGTTGCAGTGTTTAACAAGTTGTGCAACAATCCAAAACTATATCCCTACCTGCTTTTAGCATTTCTATCTTTATCCCATCAATCCCAGCTGTCTCACTCCCTTTATATATATATATATATATATATATATATATATATATATATATATATATATATATATATATATATATATATATATATATATATATATATGCAAAACAACCACTGTGAAAGGATAGTGAAATTCCAAGTGCTTTCGTGACTTCTCACATTATCAAGAAACTATAAAGACAATACATCAAAGGAAGGCATATAAAGGGTCTAGACCATACCTCACAATCACATTCCACAACAAAGCAACACCTGACGCGCGACGACACCCGACTCATAAGAAATTTCACTATCCTTCCACTGTGGTTGTTTTGCATATTCTGATATCACCTGTTTACTGTGATCTTATTGCATATATATATATATATATATATATATATATATATATATATATATATATATATATATATATATATATATATATATATATATATATATATATATATAAATGAATACATGATGTTCAGAAACTCGCCAATCGAGATGGAAGATAAAATATGTTAGAATAATTATAAGCAACAACTAATGTCCCATGTCCAAGGAAATGGAATCATTCTCCATTCCTCGGATTAAATCTGATTACCTTCCATTTCCCATTCACTACCGGACACCTTATGTGTTCAACGTTTGTCATAAAAGTTGATATTCATCAGTTAGTGACATAAAAAATATATATCCTATACAAATAAAATAAATGTTTTTTTTTCTAAATGAGTGCACTGTAATGATAGTTATTAATGAGCAGTAATCTGAAAAATTTTAAATATTTATAAAGACGCAGTTCGTCTCTACAATCAGGTACTCCATGTGCTGACTTGGGTTTGGCATATGCTTTTTGATATGGTTTCTCAGGAATTTGTGATAGTTCTTGTTCATTTTGCCTCAGTCAACCGCCCTAATTGTGAAATTAAATTTCCTAAATATCTCTCTCTGTATTCAAAGGCTAGGAGTCAGGACTTCGATGCTCTCAGGAAAGCCTCAAGTTAGTTCGTTGTACTCAGGAACAGGAGTTAAGTTGTCATTCTATTTGAGGATCACAAATCAGATCTTCGCTGAACTCTGGGACTGAGTCCGGTGTTCATTGTACTCACTGGACAATGAGTCAGGTCTCCGTTATTCTTAGGGGACCACTAAAATAGTATATACAAAAGCTACCTATTCGAGAGTACACATCTCTTATGGTAAATAAGTGAAAAATAAATTGTGATACCGTCTATGATTCTGCGAGTTTATCGGACCGAGTTTTGTAGATATAAAAAAAAATACATTATTTTCAAATATCCATATTATCAACAATATCGTAAATAAATTTGGAAGTTCATTTTGCTGTTAGATTTTTTTTACACAGTTCAGACGACTCCCATTTAATACCTTTACTAATAAGCTATAAGAACAAAAAAAAAACTGCAAATGACGTATAAAGCTAAAATAACACAAACAGATTAGTACACAATGTTAAACTAGAGGACACTGTTTAAAGAAGTTTATATGGTCTTCATTGCAAGGAATGTCGGGACAAATATATGTAGGACGAATTTGAAAGTTGAAATAATCGTAAGTATCGACTCAACGTTTGCTAGACTAAATAAATATTGAATAACTGTATTTCATAGATGTATAACCCGTGACTCTATCAAACTATGTTTTTAATTGTAATGCTACAAATTTGTACAACTATAATGCTTCACAATTGAAATGTTCAAATTTCATTGTTTAAAATACCCAATTGTACTTCATATTGTAAATTGTTTACTGTAATTTTTACCACTGAATCTATCATTGCTTAGATAATTTTAAGTTAAATTTAAGCTTGCGCATGATACTCTGCATACAAGGGACTTTTGGCATGTACACCCAACTACTATAATTCCTTGTACAATTATGTATCATGGCCAAATAAACATTATTATTATTATTATATAGTATAGCGTTCTGTCATGTACGCATTGGCGACCACGACTTCGATAACTGCAAACGGGTGTTTAAATCTAAAAATTACATAATGAGTCATAATGTAGGATCAATATCAGTGGAAGGTCTTATCACATGTGAGTCAATACCCTTTCGTAATTTTGTTAGAATTTTATTGGTAGAAAAAAATTGTTTTCCACAATGCCGAATAACTGTAATTTAACAGTTTTTAAGATAGGCTTAAACCACTAATAATCAAATTATAATTAAGAAGGTACACAGTAGATGCATGTGTAGAATGTGTATCTACAGGAGAAGACTAAACATGTTATGCAGCTTCAATATACAGGTAACTTAATTAACACAGGGTCTCTCTCTTGGAGAGTAAATAACACTTGCAACCCCTCACAGCTGGCAGGCGAGGTGTGGCTGCACACTTTAATATTCCTGATACTCAATGGTATAAAGAAATTGTCCTTTTCTTTTATAATGTTTTGCATTTATTTTATACTGAACGAATAGTCCTACGTAAAAGTGCAGTTCACCAATAAGAAATTATTGCCCTTTATGGCAAATTGTTGTGCTTCTCAGGTAAGTTTGTTTTGTCTGCTTTCCACTAGGTAATAGAAAGGCGTATTAAGATAATTTTTTTTTATCCCTATCCTGAACAAGAGAGCAAGATGCATTGACAATGGCTGTTGGCTGTGTTGCAGTGCGAAGGGACGCACTGCAAAAATCAAACACTGGCAATATTTGATAGAATGTGAAATAAAGAAAAATAGGTAAAAATAAGAGAATTGAGTTGCAAGGGAAGCAAGGCCATTTCAAAAGACTCCCTACAATTATGTGCTGTACATATATTTAATGCTGTGATTCCTGAAAAAACAGAAATTTAAATTAACTCATGATAGCATACAACTAATGGTCCAAACAAGGGTCTCATTTGAAAAATTATTCTCGTGCTTTTTCCACACAGTAAGATACAAATGTAGCAAAGGGAGTAATAATCACAGAAGACCAAGAAAAACTAGAAACGTAGAATCAAACTCACTAACATCATGTTTCTCAAGCAAAGATACAACTTAAAACCATGAATTACTAACTAGGTAATTGAACAAAGGAAAGACTTAGTGAAACTTTAGCTTGTCTCCAATATTTCTTTGCAAATAAGTATTGTGATGATGTGAAAGAAGGTCAGTTTGAAGGAAAATTCTTGGAATCATTAACGATAGATACAATTTGAAGCTAGTTTGATGAATATAATTTGGCAAATAAATGTCAGCACGGATTTACACAGGTCCATTCTTGCCTAACAAATTTACAGATTTTTCTACGATGCCTTCGGTAAAGTTGCTAAAAATTTTGGAGCAAATTGTAATGGAGAAAGTCTCCTTATAATAATGACTAACCGACAGGCAACAGAGATTAAGTAAATGGGAAGAAATCATCATGGCATTCAAAAGGTGACAACGTTGGGGTTCTTATTGTTTACAGTCTACATAAACAATGAAGGCATAAATAACAGTAAACGTAATTGCATTTACGACACAAAAATAAGCCTACAAATAAATTATGTGGATGACAACACTTAGCTTCAAATAAATTGAAAAGGTTAATACTGTGGCTGTAAACGTGGTGCCTTAATGTGATATTTTTAAGACTGTTGACAGCATGACTATAACTATATTAATAGACGAGTGAATGATTTAAATATATTTTGAACAGAAAACAATCGCATCTATAGGAAAGTATCTAAAGAAAAGTATTTAAAGGAAAGTATCTAAGGGAAAGCATCTAAAGACATCTAAATGTGACTGTTTAAAGTATATATATATATATATATATATATATATATATATATATATATATATATATATATATATATATATATTATATATATATATATAAACTGTTGACCTGCCTTGTCTTGCAACCTTTTACTCACTCGGGACTTGATAATTGTGTAGGACGAACCGAGCACTGTTCAGATTGTGGATTTGTTGCGATTTTTTTCTGGTATGGTATTGTAATTTTTATCTTCTTTATAGAGTCACTTTGACCCGAAATGCATATATCTGTGAAAGGTATCATTATGTAATGCAAATCACAGAGTGTGGCTGTCTTCTTAAGTTAACCGTAAATTGATTTTCAATTGATCTCAACATAAAAAAAATGCATGCATGCAAAATAGCCTTTAATAATATAATCAGCAGAAGTATATAAATGCAAACTGAAATATAAACTCAACTAGATAGAAACAAACATTCAACGTAATAAGTCAATCAACAAGAGAGAATAAGTTTACGTCTCGTGATAATCAATAAACGTCAAAGTTCACTTATTAAAAACAAAAATACAGACAAATGCAAGAGCAGGTATATAAAATAGTTTTATGTTGTTTTGTGATAAAATATCGAGGCTAAAACACAGTCACACTGAGTGAAAAGTGAAAGAAATAAAGATAGGATAGTGTAAAACTATAGATAGAAAGAAGAGGAATGAAGAGACATGCGAGAGAGAGAGAGAGAGAGAGAGAGAGAGAGAGAGAGAGAGACATGCGAGAGAGAGAGAGACATGCGAGAGAGAGAGACATGCGAGAGAGAGAGAGAGAGAGAGAGAGAGAGAGAGAGAGAGAGAGAGAGAGAGAGAGAGAGAGAGAGAGAGAGAGAGAGAGAGAGAGAGAGAGAGAGAGAGAGAGAGTTAAATTTCTCCCTTTCGGTGGGTAGAAATTATCTCGCTTCTCCACAGGGAGCCATACTTCACTAGGGCGAGGGTTGGAGTGACAGTTGCAACCACTTCCCTTATCCTAACCTCTCGTCTTCACCCCTCACCCTTACCATAACTCCTCACTTTTAACCCCCCCTTCACCCTTTCCAATAGCTCACACCTTTCCCATCACCCTTCACTCTTCTTCTAACTACACACACACACACACACACACACACACACTCACCGTGTACGTCAGGCCCATACTGGTGTATGTAGCACCAGTTTGGAACCCACACCTGGTCAAGCACGTCAAGAAATTAGAGAAAGTGCAAAGGTTTGCATAGAGGCTAGTTCCAGAGCTAAGGGGAATGTCCTACTAGGAAAGGTTAAGGGTAATAGGCCTGATGACACTGGAGGACAGAAGGGTTAGGGAAGACATGATAACGACATACAAAATATTGTGAGGAATAGACCAGGTGGACAGAGACAGGATGTTCCAGAGATGGGACACAGAAACAAGGGGTCACAATTGAAAATTGAAAACTCAGATGAGTCAAAGAGATGTAAGGAAGTATTTCTTCAGTCACAGAGTTATCAGGAAGTTGAATAGTCTGGAAAGTGAGGTAGTGGAGGCAGGAACCATACATAGCTTTAAGACGAGGTATGATCAAGCTCATGGAGCAGGGAGAGAGAGGACCTAGTAGTGATCAGTGAAGAGGCGGAGCCAGGAGCTAAGTCTCGGCCCCTGCAACCACAAAAAGGTGAGTACAAATAGGTGAGTATACACACACACACACACATACACAGCCAATTATGGAAGGAAAGTAGAGAAAGTGCAAAGGTTTGCAACAAGACTAATCCCGGAGCTTAGGGGTATGTCCTACGAGGAAAGGTTAAGGGAAATCGACCTGACGAGACTGGTAGACAGGAGAGAGAGGGGGGATATGATAACATATAAAATACTGATAGGAATCGACAAGGTGGACAGAAACAGGATGTTCCAGAGATGGGACACAAAAAGGGGTCACAGTTGGAAGTTGAAGACTCAGATGAATCACAGGGATGTTAAGAAGTATTTCTTCAGTCACAGAGTTGTCAGGAAGTGGAATAGTCTGGGAAGTGATGTAGTTAAGGTAGGAGCCATACATAGCTTTAAAAAGAGGTACGATAAAGCTCATGGAGAAGGAAGAGTGACCTAGTAGCGACCAGTGAAGAGACGGAGCCAGGAGCTGTGACTCGACCCCTGCAACCACAACTAGGTGAGTACACACACACACACCTTGTAAGTTCACCCATCCCATCATCTCTCACGCTTCCCCTCACTTTTGATTCCTTCCATCATCCTCTTACTCCTCACCCTTCCAGTCATCCCTAACCCTTCCCATCATCTGCCCCACATAGAACTCCATCTAGTTCTTTCCCTCATTATCACGCATGTTCACTTATACACATAATCGTCACCGAATATTCATCATTCCTGTCTGCCAAAGCATTTCAATCCCCTACGCTGTCTTTGCTCAAACCACTCATACCTCTCAAGGTCTGTCTCTATCACACACAAAAATCCTTCATATAACACTTCCATGAATGCCTACCCTCTCATGCAATTACACTCACTGGTAAACTGCCAGGTGACAATGCCACTAAAAATGCCTTTTACTAACCCCCCCCTTCTCCCTCATTCTATCCCCTCTCTCCCATACCCTAGAATCCCTTCCAACACTCCCTCTAACAGTCCCTCTATTAGCTCCTCACTCTCTCCAGTAGCTCCTCTCTCTCACTCCAGTAGCTCCCCTCACTCCCCCCCCCACACACACATGACCTAATACCTCATCTCTCCCTATCTAATGTCCCTTCCCTCCCCTCCCCTAATACCGCCTCTATCCCCTCCCTCATAACACTCACTCACACACACACACACACACACACACACACACACACACACACACACACACACACCGATAAAACAGGCCTAGTGTCTAATCGACATGTGCCTAGGACAAAATGGTAACTAACTCTTCTTCCCCTCTCCAACACTCCTCTTCTACTAAAGAGTGCCATCATTCGTTTCAATGGTCATAACAGTTGTGTAATCAAAATATTGAGTCCCAAATATCCCCGTATTCCTTTTCCGTCTCTCCTACCTCCCTTTTCTGTCATCTCTCTGTCCCACCTTTTCTATCCTCTCGCCCACCTGCTTTTCTTTATATCCTTATTCTCTCCTTATTTCTTTTAATCTTCTCTTTTCTTATACTACTTTACCTTCCAGTTTCTTTTTCGACACGTATGAACGAGACTTAACACGCCACGCGTGAAAGAGACTGAACACACCAAGTGTGAACAAGATCGAACACGTTACGTGTCTAACACAGAGGGAAACAATCTGTTAGAAAAAATACCATAAAAAAATATAGATTACCAAGTACAATTTTCATTTTTCAGTACATTCTTGATCCAGGAAATTAGATTTATCATCCCCTTTCTTGGATCGAACCAATTTCCTCCCCTGATTAAAAGAATCACTTTATTGGCAGTATTGATTTTACTCTTCTGACCTTATTCTCACTAAGATCACTGTTCTGACCTTCTTTATCTAGAAACAAGATAATCTCGGATACAAACCGTTTAGCGTCTATTATCTCGTGTGAGAATACACGTACATTGTGTATTCTCACACGCACACCATGTACTCATGTAAAAAAATGTGCTTTAATGTAAACCGCGTACTTTCATATACATCATGTACTCACATGCACAATGTGTATTCACATGTACATGGAATACTCATATGTACACCATGCACTCACGTGTACATCGAGTACTTACGTGAACATCGTATACTTACGTATACACCGTGTAGTCACGTGTACACCATGTGCTGACGTGTATACCGTGTACTCACGTGTATACCGTGTACTCACGTGTATACCGTGTACTCACGCGTATACCGTGTACTCACGCGTATACAGTGTACTCACGTGTACACTGTGTACTCACGTGTACACTGTGTACTCACGTGTACACTGTGTACTCACGTGTACACTGCATTTGAGTGTACACCGTGAACTCACGAGTGCACCTTGAGCTCACGTATACAAGTTGTACTCACATGTACACCATGCACTCACGTGTACCCATATGTACACTACACATGCGTACACCGTGTACTCACGCGTATACCCTGCATTCACGTGTACACCATATACTTATGTGTACACCGTGCACTTACATGAGCTCCGTGCACTCAAGTGCATATCGTGTAAACTGTGTCATTTGCACACCGAACGCACTGTCTTCAGATATGCACACCGAATATTTACATGTGTGCCATACACACTTTGTCTTCAGATGGGCACTGTGTTAGTGTGACACGCTGTACCAGAGGTCTATACGATGCACCACAAGTCTATACGATGCACCACAGGTCTTAATCACTGCCTCACGTAGCAAGAGACAAGTATGCTCCCTCACATTTAGTATTGTTCATACTCCTGACTCACTGTTACACGCCTGTGCATTAAGTTAATATGTACACCGTGTACTACATGTACATAATAAACCCTATGTAATATGATGTACTCCGTGTTCACGTATTACTAGTATATAATACCTACAACTATCCACATCTGCCACAACTATCTACACCTGCCACAACTATCAACACCTACCACAACTATTCACACCTGCCACATTTATTTACATCTGCTACAACTATCAACACCTACCACAACTGTAGATGAATGGCTCAGAGAACCGACACGTTCATAAATTAGACACATGTGCAACTCTTGGGTATCTTTAGTGAGGAAACGTTTCGCCACACAGTGGCTTCATCAGTCCATACAAAGGAGAATGCTGAAGAACAGGAGTAGTTTGAGGTAATCAGTCCCTCAGCCTTGAGCCGATGTGGTCACTCCATAATTCTTCACCATTCTCCTTTGTATGGACTGATGAAGCCACTGTGTGGCGAAACGTTTCCTCACTAAAGATACCCAAGAGTTGCACATGTGTCTAATTTATGAACGTGTCGGTTCTCTGAGCCATTCATCTACAGTTGTGGTAGGTGTTGATAGTTGTAGCAGATGTAAATAAATGTGGCAGGTGTGAATAGTTGTGGTAGGTGTTGATAGTTGTGGCAGGTGTAGATAGTTGTGGCAGATGTGGATAGTTGTAGGTATTATATACTAGTAATACGTGAACACGGAGTACACCTACCACATATATTTACACCCGCCACAATTATCAACACCTACCACATATATTTACACCCGCCAAAATTATCAATACCTGCCACATTTATTTACACCTGCCATAACTATTTATACCTACCACAACTATCGACAACTGCCACAACTATCAACACCTCCCACATTTATCGACATCTGACACATTTATCTATACCATCTATACCTACAACTATCTACACCTGCCACAATTACCCACACCTGTCACTACAACTATCTACACCTTTCATTGCTATCCACAACAATCACAGTTATCCACATCAGACACAGATATCCACACATGCCATAACCATGCACACCTGTTATTACTGTCCACGCCTGTCAAGCTATGCACATGTTACAGCAATTATCCACACCTGTCACAACTATCCATACCTGCAACAACTCTCCACCTCTAACACAGCCATTCACAACTATCCACACGTGCAACAGCAGATGTACCGTAAATGGCCTTCGGTGCCATTTAAATACTGCTACACGAGTTTCCAGAAGGTTTTCCAAAAGTTTGCAAAAGGTCTTCCTGTAGTCACTTATGTGCATATACAAGGATAATTCTGGATGAAATTGTAGTATGATGGTTCCCAGTGGAGAGGAGAACGAGGTGGAGGAGAGTGGAGTGCAGGGAGGGCCTAGGAGCAAGAAAGGTAAGAAGGAAGGGACAGAATAAAGGTTGGAGGGAGGAGAGTGGGGTGGGAAGGGTGAAGAGGATGAAGAGGAAACGAAGGGAGGAGTGGCAAAGTATGCTGGGAAGAAATAGAAGGAGGGAAAAGTAATGAGAAGGGAATGGTGGTAGGAGAAGAGCGGAATGAAGGGAGGGGTAGGAAGAAAGATATGGAAATGAAGTGTTGGAGAGTAGAGGAAAGATAAGAAGGAAAACAGTGGAAAGCAGGGGATACGAATGTGATTGGAAAAAATATAAAAGGAAACTAATAAAATTTGCCAGTGAAAATAAGAAAGGGAGTAAAGAAGGAGAGGACAAAAAGTGAATGACGGATAGGGAAGAGAGGTTGGTTCGAGATAGACAAGGAATAGAGGAAAATTGCGTAAGAAAGTAGAAAGAAAAAATAAGAAAAATGAAAACCTTAGAGATGGAGATAGCGAAACTGTGGAAAGCACACAATACTATGCATATTAATTGGGCCTGATGAAATAAGACATTTATTTGGAAAATTAATGTTTATTTGAAAAATACATGTCAATGATATGCCAGATAATCGATATAATAAAAAATAATGTTACTCTTTGCTTTTATAAGCATTGTTACTCACTTTGACTTAGAATCACCCAATGATGAACACATTTTGACAAGCTCTTCGTCGTGGTACCAGGTCCTAATAACAGCAGCAATTAGCTTGTCCATAGTTGAGCAGTCCTGTTTAGCGACCCTGCATTTGGTTATTGCCCATAGATTCTCAGTTGGGTTGAGGTCAGGTCAGATCAGGTTAGCATTTTTCTAAAGGTGTGGCATGGAGCAGGATTCTGTTTGAAAATGCCTTCTCCATCAGGAAAGTCACTATCCGCAATGGGAAGCAAATGAGTTGCCAAGATTGCCTTGTATTTGTCACTGTTCATCGTTCCCTCAACAATAACAAGCCATCCACGATCTTTAGCAGTAAAAGTACCCCTAAACATCTTAGGTGGGTGTTGAATGTGTCCATTCCGAAAAGTTTTGCCTTTGCTTCATTTCACTACCGCTGATCTGTACCCACGTACTTCAAAATGAGCCGCTCACCGCAGCCGTTGTTTTTTCATAGCAGCAATCAATAATTGCTTCTTTACCGGCATTCTGGCCAAATTCAAGGAGCCTTCGTCGAACAGTTTAAGAATCAACATTTACCCCAGCTAAAGCCACATCTCTCTGTAGATCTTTGTTGGTTTTCTTATGATCCTTTACACTATTTCTTATGACAGCCTCGTCATTGTGAGGTGTTGTCTAGCGTTTTCTTCTACATCTTCGACGCAGTGCTCCACAATCACTAGAGTCTTCAGCTCTCTTCAGAATCCGACCAACAACTGACTTTGCTAGGTTCAAATCAGTATGTTTTCTAAGAGCTACTGTACTTGCACGCTTCCTAGATGTAACATAATTCATAAATTTCAGGCATAATCATGAATTGAAGGAGAAAATTTGGTGGTGGTGGTGAGAGAAGAAAGAGAGATAACAGAAGTGGTAGGAATAACAATGAAAGAGAGAGAGAGAGAGGAAGGGAAGAAATAGAATATACTCACATTCAGAACTCGGCTAGGAAAAGAACTAGAGGGAAAAAATAACACGGAATACATGTATATAGAAAATGAGGGGATAAAACATAGCTGGGGTAGAAGAGAAATAAGTAGTAAGAAAAGAGTGGGAGAGGGTAATTTCTCTTACATAATGGTACTTTCTTTATGCGCTCTCATTCTCTCTCTCTTACTCTCTCATTAAGTAAGACTTCAAAAGACTTCTTTCCACTTTGGTATCCAGCGCCCTCTTATCAGCTTTCATTGTCTAGCTGTGGAGCGTCACCATGCTCTTTCACACAAGAATGTTATCGTGGATCAAACTTTTATTGCAATGTATATCATGTGATTTATTTTGGACATAAGTTAGCCTATTTATGAGAAAAATCATGTAATGTTTACCTAAGAAATTTTTATTTTACCGCTATTTAATTTCACTTATATTTCTTATACGTCCCAGTGAGTTTAGAGAAATCTAGAAAAGGTAAAAAAAAAAAAAAAATTCTCTTGATAAATGGAATACATGTGAATGTGGAGTCTATGGGAAGGCGAGTCATTGGATGGGGCTTCTGTTCCAGGAAGAAAGTCTGATGAAACAATACACCTTCCAATGAGGTTAATGAAGAAAGAATAAAAGACACTTGCGTAGATGTGAGAACTTTCGTCATGAATTCCTCATAAATTATTAGATAGGAAAACACTGAAATATATCATCAGTAACAAAGAAAATAAATGAAATAAAAACGATCACCACCAATATCACCACTCTGCCGTTATCAGCCTCACCCGTATTTCATTATCACCACAATTAGTCATTGTCTTTATCACCACAGCAGCAATAACAATGACCATAACCACCACCATCCCCATTTCTACGATCCTCACTAGGATTATCACCTTCGGTGTTATTACTCCCAGGCTTTTGACATATACTGGTGTAAAAGCTTTACTTAGTAAAATAAAAGCGAAAATCAATAAAATACAAACTAATGTATTCAAAGAACCGCCTGAACTTTGGTAAATGTGTTGTGAAGAAAGAATAGGAGATCTAGGTTTAGACAATGGACGAACAGAGATAAGAGCACTACATATAAAGCACTTAGGGGCATAGACAGAGTACAAATAGCTTCCTTGCCAAGGATATAACATGGACAAAGAATTATCTAGAAATTACACAACTACACGTTTTACTGGTACATCACAAAACATTCTCTGTATCATATGAGGGGTAATAAAGAAAATGAACGGAGCACTACTGTAGTGGCAGCAGATTCCCGAGGCTCAGAGAGTCAAAAAAGGTAGGGCAAAGAAACTATTGCTAATACCCGCAAACTCTAATTAATAATTACAAATAAATATTGTCACACTTCCTAACACGATCATAACCTTTTCCAGGGTGTATAACACACCCTTCCATCCCTTCTCGTTCAACATTATTCCTCTCCAGTTACCCTCACCACTTCTTCCCAGTCCTTACCATCATTACTACTAAGACGACGAACCCTTTACACCATCAATGTCATACTCATCAGCACCCCCTTCCCCTGCATAAACGAAGCGGGGATCAATGATGGCATAACAAAAAAATAGAAGGTTCATCAGTACACACGATGTGTGGCAATACCCGAGACTCGTGACCACCCTCCACTTGGTAACGTGAAGAGTCGATAGTGAAGAGTAGAATACCGGCGAATAAAAAAAAAAAAAAAAAGATCAGAAAGAATGAAACTGCGTTCATTATAACATGGTTAGGTGAAGTGCCTTAGATATCGTGCAAATTTAATTTTTAAAACCACTCTAAAGTGACGGTGCCACATAGGAGAGAGGTTTGGTGATCGGTGTCATATAGCGTAGAGGTTCAGTGACAGGTGCTGTATAGTTTCAGTGACAATGCTTTGAGTTATACCCAAGTAGGAGGAGAACGAATTTTTCCCACCGCCTTGAGACAAACTTCAAGACAATATAGAGCCATGTTTACACTATTTTTCATGATGAATATCATAGTAACTGACGTTCTAACGTACCCAGTGATTAACGCTCTCCTTTGCTAACCATTTGGCAATATTTCCCCATGGCATCACTAGCTTGTAGGCCGGGCTTATAGGGCCTGGAGCCGGTAGCCTTTAGTTTTGCACCAAACAGGACACACATGACAATATCTTTGGTGATGTGAACACCTGAGAGCAAGATTAATATATTCACTAATGCCTCTAATTTAATGTGTGCTCCAAATATTTATTCAGCGAAGTGCACGAAAGTACCAAGATGCGTTTTTAGTGGACTTTTCATATTTAAGCAGGGGGTCCACATTTTTGGAAGAGGACTGTGACTTAGAGGATATTGCTGGCGCATTGGTTTACGTAGAAGGAGTGTCACCTATAATGATTGATGACGTTCGGATCCGACGACCACTCAGTATTTATCAGGACACAGGTAGGACTACAGGTAGAACTAATACACTTGAGGGGTCAGGCTCACATTGTTATGGCTGATGTTCTGCCTGCAATATTACTTCCCAGGCCCTTCCCTTATACCTACACCTAGTAAGGCCTCACTGGTTAAGGATAAAAGGGTATAAAATACTTCCCTGGGGGGTGTCGTAATTGTAGCTATCATGGTAGTCTCCAAGATGGCGTCTAGAGTAGTCATGGATACTTCTGTCCGTAATGTAGAGATCTCCAATTTTCTTGGCTCTCCTCTTATCATGGTACTTAACTGATGAATAATGAGGAAAACCCTTTCCGGGCATTTATACATCTTTATGAGCTGGAATTGCCACCTGACTGTAACAACGTTTACATTTCAAAATCTGAGACCCGACTCTAGCGTCACGACGCCACTCCTCTGATTACACAGCCTTTGGCTATGATTAATTAAAATGTTTTCTCTCCTAAGACGTATGAACATATCTATTATAAATTTTAAAGAGTGGTGAAAGCGTGAAGTTAGATTAAATTATAATAAATTTAATCAACAGGTTGAGACAAAAATTGCATCACCCTCCTCCTATGGGAACACTTGAAACTTTTCATTCAGGCTGACATTCATTAATTAGTGATGCAAATATGGTTTAACATATAAAAAAAATATCACATATAATTAAAGTAATAAATGTTTTTTTACTAATTGAATACACTGTAATAAGAATAGTTAGAGAAACAGTCTGAAAATCTGCAATATTTTTCGCACACACTCGCTACTGAGCAGCGAGTTGATTTGGTATTTACCCAGCTATGTGGACTCAGCGTTCGGAAGGACTGAATGAACTTTGATTACCTTGTTTATGTCTACACACTATAATGTGTGTACTTGATTTTCGACTAGTTGGTATCTGCACACATATGCACTGTGTGAACATGAGGTAATGTACTTGGGAGTTGCACACAGTGCCGGATTTACCTATAGGTTTGACAGGCCTCAAAATCTACGAGGCCTCCGGCCAAGGTGTATAATATTTTTGACACTTTCATAAGGCTTTCTTACACATGCTGTCATAATGCACTGTAGTCTCTAAACGAACCTTCAGTAATGTTCTTTGCACTCCATTTCAGAATAATACTGTCTTAAGCCAACAACCCGACACTAGCATTGATTTCTGTACTGATTTTGTTCTTCCAGGAAAGCAGATAGATAAGTTGACTGGACCCGTGTGCTAGGTCATTTCCACAAGATCAGCAAAGGTCAGCAAGGTCAGCAAATCAGAACTGTTATTGAGTATTATGCATGCTTGTACAGTTCACTTCAGAATTTTTTGAAGCAAAATTAGAGAAGATTTTGATGAGCTTAAGCAAAAGCCACTCTGGCAAATGTTAATCACACAACTGTCACAAGGAGATAAAGAATAACAACACGGCTAGGAAATGACTGAAGTGCACTTGGTCCTGATACCTTAGATGAACTCTCTTCAAGAGATAAGTTTAGGATAAAATCCTTTACCCTGTACTAGATGCACTTGAAGCCATTGATGATGCACAAATGTTTTCCTTTCTAGGTAATCTGACGGCATCTAAGCAAAACATTCAGCAAGGTGTTGAAGTGTTGATGGAGTCATAACCCAGAAGTTATCCTGAAACTAACTGATGAACTTTTTTAACTAACTTATACAAGAGACAAAACCATAGGCCTACAGAACACATCAAATTATATACAGAGAAAAAAATCAGCTGGCTTCCCCTAATGTAGAAGCAATCTTGTGGCTATTTCCTATCTGCATGGTTACTAACTGCTAGGGAGAAAAGTCTTTTTCAAGCCTTTTATAGTTTTAGTGTATTTAACGATTGTAGTACTTTATTTCTTAATCAGTATTTTAAAGAATATAACAGTAAACTTAAAATTTCATTTTCCTAAAAATACCTGCTTATTCCACAAAAATCTTTACAAAGTTAGGGTATTGTAAAAGTTTTCCAAAGTGTTAATTTTAATATTCATTTTTTCATGAATCACTATGGCATTTATGTCTTTTAAAGGAGGAATTGTGAATTGCGGAATTTTAAACACCCGTCATCATCAGCTGCTTCGCTGAATTTTGTTTAAAACATTCTTCCTTCTTTATCTAGTTGCACACCTTGATATTTAAGTGGAACTGAAGAATTTAGTATGATACACCTTTAAATTGATTAGTCTGACGCTGGACTTAGAATACAGGTTGATTAACTTGTTACTGTTAGTTACTTAATTTGATATATGATTTTCTCACGAAAACTGATAATATATTGGTTAAATATGTCCATTCATTAAAGATTTTGGGTTATTACCAAGAGATATTTCGTACAAGAGTCCATGCTTCGCAGTAGAGACAAATATGTCTTACATTTACTAGTTGAAAATTTTATTTCTTGTAATGTACAAAAAAAAAATTATATTATGAATGAGTCATAAATATATATATATATATATATATATATATATATATATATATATATATATATATATATATATATATATATATATATATATATATATATGTGTTTGTTTTACTAAATTGTCGAATTTTAAAGCAGACAATATAAGGCGAGACTAAGCATAACTGTTTTTATGTAATCCTGTGGTCTTCATTTGAAGCAATATTTATAGTCGAATTAAAGAATAAATCCCTGTTATTCATGGACCGGTAGTCAAACTACGGTAATATACTTTTTAGGGAGAGGGGGAGGGGGTTAAATATACGAAAAATGCATAAAAAATGCTGAAAATGGAATGCTCATTTACGCTAGAGCACAATTAGTTTTTAAAATGCTGTCCAGGGAACATTAAGCTCGCCTGGGCGCAATTACTATGACAACACACACACACACACACACAGCGAGGCGCTAGTCACGCCGTCGGTGCTCCGGGGATTTAAGTGTTTTTGAGGGCTACTAAGTGTTCTGCAAGGGTTGCTAAGTGTGTCAGGGTAGTCAACAATCCTAGAAGTGTTTTTTTTAATTGCCTGAGCCACACAAGTGTGGGGAGAGCCACAATTTTGATAGTGATCTGGAAAATAAAAGAGTTGTGGCGCAGGCTAGTGTGAAGGCGGCGTTGCCAAGTGTCACCCAAGATTTTAATAAAGTGAAACAATAGTGTGACCAGTGAAAGAAATACAGTGAATAGGGTACATTATTAACGAGAAGAAATTGAGGTGGATCTACGCCAGGACGTACATCGAGCTGGATCTACTCCAGGACGTCACATCGACCTGGACAATCTACACTGCTACAGCTGCACTACAAGTACTGTATCACCTATGAGTGGTTGTTTGGGTGTGGGGTCCAGGTTCCAATTAACCGCCAAGCTGAATGTGAATGGTCTAACTCTCATAGCACGATAAAGAATAGGCACTCAAGTATTCAATAAGGTTTAGCAAATGGTAATCCATTGAACAAGGCGATTAACTCACTATAAGCAGGTGATATAGGCAACACTGCAAGGGTGGGAGTCAGGTCACAAGAGGTTGTGGACACAAGCGACAACTGAGAATCTACATTACACTCCAAGCACAAGCCACCTACTTTTCAGACACATAATAAACCCACACATAATTACACACACACACACACACACACACACACACACACACACACACACACACACACACACACACACACACACACACACACACACACACACATACACACACACACATACACAAACACACACACACACACACACACACACACACACACACACACACACTCACACACATACACACACATACACACACCCACATACACACACACACACACACACACACACACACACACACACACACACACACACACACACACACACACTGTAAGTGCGGTAAGTCCCAGGAGGTTGGGGTGTCAGGTCACAAGAAGGTGTGGGCAGCCAAGGACCACTGAGACTTACCTTAAACGCACAAGCCACCTACCTTTCAGTACATAATAAACCCACACATAATTCCACACACAATTACACACAAAATTACACACTCACACACACACACACACACACACACACACACACACACACACACACACACACACACACACACACATCCAGACACACATACACTCCCCCCTCACCACCGACATCTCACTACTTCCCCTGATCCATCCCCTCCCTCGATCACCCTCCCCTCCCCGGTTCACCCCAAACCCTCCCCACCCCTCCCCACTCAGCTCCCAAATAGCCACAGTTCCTCCACTACTTCCCCCCCCCCCCACACTCTGACACACACACTACTAACCTAACATACAGAACTACATAGGTCTCCCACTCTGAGGCAATCAGGATAAAACAAAAATGGGTTGCCAGAGAGCAACAAGAAAAACCAAGGGACAGGAGGAGGAAAATGCAAAGGAAGATTGGGCAGCAGAGCTCATAAAAAGGGATCATGAATGGGAAAAGAAACTAGAAGAACTTAGCATGAGAATGGAAGAGAGGATAGATATGGAAAGCAGGAAGTGGGAGGTGCATGTCAAAGCAGCAGAAGCTAGGATACAGAGTTTAGAAGAGGAATTGAAAAATCTGAAACAGCCTAAAGAACTAAAGAACATTTTGGGATTGACAACAGAGACTGCTACCTCAGC
>NC_091303.1:217500-237500 GCF_038502225.1 Cherax quadricarinatus
AGACTCTCCCGCCCTCTCTTTTACCGTCCCCTCCTCTCTCTCTCTCTCTCTCTCTCTCTCTCTTTACAAAGGGTTGGACAAGGTTAAGGATCCCTAGCTTTATTGACAAGCTATTTACAGGTTAAGGATTCCTAACTTTATTGGCAAGCTAAGAGCTGTTACCTACATCAGCTCATTTGAAAGCATTTTTATTGTTATGAGACATACAAGTAGGGAACAGGATGAAATTGGAGCCATCTGTGGGCCAGCATTTTCATTTGATCAACTGACTTTATCTCGTTGACATCATTATGCTGTACGAATGTGTTCCATACTCGAGTCATCCTGGGTATATATGATCTCAGATGGAATGATGTTCTGGAGAAGGGCACAGCCAGAGTGAAGTTACTGCTTTCTGCCCGTCTTGTGGCATAAAAGCTTGTTTCACGCTGTCCTCGAAGTGGATCCAAGTGTGGTACTTTGACAATATTGGCCTTGTACATAACAGTAAGGCCACCCACATCCCTCCTATGTTGAAGGCTCTGCTGAAATGACAGATCTATCCAGGATGGGTCCAGGCAAGAGATGAGACGTCTTGCTCTGTTCTCTACTCTGTCAAGCAGTCTCTCTCTCTCTCTCTCTCTCTCTCTCTCTTTCCTCTTCCCCTCTCTCTCCCTGTCTTGCATGACCTCCTGAACCATCAAAGGAAAACATACGTAATTTTGTGGTTTTAATTTCCTTCACTTTGACGGGCAAGCCAAAGGATTACGGATGCCCACACAACCAGGGGTACAATTTGTTTTTGCTTATCAGATCATGGGCAGACATTACGTGATTTAAGTTCACAGCTAAAAATGCAGAAGGCAGAAGAGATATCAGTGCCCGTAAGGGAAGACCCAAGTAGCTGCTACCCTCTAAGAGTTGCTTTCCGCCCTAGACTACAAGATGCAACACATTATAAAAAAATCCAGTGAAATAAAGTTTCTTATAGAATATTTTTAGCATAAGATATGCTAACAGCAGCATAAGAAATCATAAAATAAAGACTGAGATATTTCCCAACCATCGCTTTCCCACAGTTCCAGACACTACTGGTTTATCCCGTGCCATTCTGCAACAACATATCCAATTTGCTTATATGATAATGTTTTCATAGGCTATATCACGTATAAAGAATCACATAACTAAATAAATAATTAATTTTTTGATCAAAAATCCATAGTTAAATCTGCCGCTATTAAGATATTTTCCTCTCCACTTAGGTGTATAACCCTTGCCTAAGCAAAATTAACCTATACAATATAAACATAACACAAAAGACAAATTAAGAAAAACAGACAAAATACTTAACCAAAGAATATGTCATGTACATGAATCCTAAAAACCCCCAAAAATCTACTTTAGTTTATGTAAAAAAATTATAACTATTCAGTAGTTTTGAGACTTATTGAATGCAAAAGGGGAGAAAAGTTATGCTCTGATTCGTGCTGGGGTGATTGATGGTCTGCAAAAGCGAGTATTCTAGGGTTGTAGATCGTGATGGCTGGTAATTTTATCTAAAATCAATTTGTGCAAGGACTTGTATCTTAATTTTAGACACAACACGGCCGAGTCTGTAGCGTTGAACATTTGCAACATATATATGTCGTGCAAAATATATAAAACTTGCGATTTTGACTTAAATAGCAACGCTCTTCTTGCCGGATAAGGCAAGCGAAAATTTGTATGCAATATTTTCACAAAAATCATTCTGAACCTAACGAAAAAAAATATATTTCATAGTGTTTGTTTATTATTAAATTATTGTAAGCTTATCTAAAATACATTTAGTTGGATTAGGCTAAATTAAAATGCGCTTGTTATAATAAGGTTAGATAAGTTTTCTAATGTGCTTTTGATATAAAATTATTAATTTTTACACTAATATAAATGAAAAAAATACATCTTTAAACGTACAAGAGAAAATTTTAGAAAGGACTTAATTTTAAATGAGTTCTTGCTAGGTGACCAATATATATATATATATATATTTAGATATTTATATATATATATATATATATATATATATATATATATATATATATATATATACATGCATGTATGTAAGTTCTGGTGCTCTTGGTGTTCCCACCGGCCGTATCGCTTAAGTCATTTACTAATCATACCACGGGCGGGGATAGAACCTGCGATCAGAGAGTCTCAAAACTCCAGACCGTCGCGTTAGCCACTGGACCAGCTAGCCACAATAAGATTCGTCCAACTAGGTATATTTCTACACCAAAGGAAGGTTAGCATAAGCACCACTGTTGACGGCTTTGAGGGGACTTGAGCTAGAGTTCGTCACGGCCGCGCTAGCTGGAGATTCGTCTGTAAAAACTTGCATTTGTGGTCACAGTGGTGCCTATGCCAACCTTCTTATGGTTTAGAAATACACCTAGTTGGACGAATCTTATTGTTGTTAGCTGGTCCAGTGGCTAACGTGACGGTCTGGAGTTTTGAGACTTTCTGATCTCGGGTTCTATCCCCGCCCGTGATATGGTTTGTTTGCAATCGTGTCATTACGATTTCGTGAGTCAAGTCATTTACTAACTTGAGACCACAGCTACCCCATGAACCTATTATTATTATGTAGCGTTGTGTTCAAGTTTAAGACAAACTAATTTCTTGTTTTTATTCATAAAACTAAATCAATATAGCCAAGTGACGCTATCAACCAAACGTTGCCACCAGTTTACATCGAAATTTTACAGCAACCATTTCAAAATATTTAAGATTATCTATTAACTTTATTTCTTGAGAATGTATTCCTGTCAGACTCTTCATGAATCTTTGAATCATGATAAGATAAATCACAAGTTAGTTTCATTTTGCTCAATATACCCGAATAATGAAATGCGACCTAAGACAAGTACCGGCTCACGCGTTCTTCAAATGTACTTAAGGAAGTCTCTTAAGGTAAGACACAGTGTGGAATAGGAAAAGCATTGACAAGTTATTTTCAATGATTTAGCAAATAGTTAACGAAGATTTTCATGTGGTTATGCCCTAATAAGGACGTGTGAACCCATAACTCTTGTATACTTAAATCGAGTTTTGTGCCAGAGATGTGGAAGAAGGCTAATGTGGTTCCTATATTCAAATCAGGGGATAAGTCCACTCCTTCAAATTACCGTCCAATAAGCCTGACATCTATAGTGGGCAAGTTATTAGAATCAATTATAGCTGACATTATCAGAAGTCACCTTGAAGAGCATAACTTGATAAATGAATCTCAGCATGGATTCACGAGAGGTCGTTCCTGCCTGACAAACTTACTGACGTTCTTCAATAGAACATTTGAGGCAGTTGACAGTGATAAGGAATATGATATTGTTTATTTGGATTTTAGTAAAGCCTTCGACAAAGTACCTCACAAGAGACTCTTAAGAAAAGTGGCAGCTCATGGTATAGGAGGTAAAGTTCTAGCATGGATTGAGGCATGGCTTACCAATAGAAAGCAGAGAGTTACCATTAATGGAGTGAAATCTGAATGGGGATTAGTCACTAGTGGCGTTCCACAAGGATCAGTTTTAGGCCCTCTCTTGTTTATAATTTACTTTAATGACCTTGATGAAGGGATTACTAGTGACATGAGTAAGTTTGCTGATGATACAAAGATAGACCGTATAATTCACTCTGAGGAGGATATCAATGAACTCCAGGACGATTTGAACAAATTAATGTCTTGGTCTGAGAAATGGCAGATGAAGTTTAATGTGGATAAGTGTAAGGTACTTGCCCTTGGTAATGAAAATAACCCTCGAAGCTATAATCTAGGTGAAGTAGAGCTTGGTCATACAGAATGTGAAAAAGACTTGGGAGTCATGGTAAGCAGAAATCTAAAGCCAAGACAGCAGTGCCTCAGTGTGCGCAACAAGGCCAACAGATTACTTGGATTTATCTCAAGAAGTATAAGTAACAGAAGTCCAAAAGTTATTTTACAGCTCTATACATCACTAGTGAGGCCTCATTTAGATTATGCTGCTCAGTTTTGGTCCCCTTACTACAGGATGGACATAGACTCATTAGAGAACATACAGAGAAGAATGACTAAAATGATTTACTGTGTAAGGAACCTCCCGTATGAAGATAGACTTAAAGCCTTAAATCTCCACTCTCTGGAGAGGCGTAGAATGAGGGGAGATATCATTGAAGTGTATAAGTGGATGACGGGCATAAACAAGGGAGACATTAATAAAGTACTGAGGGTGTCGAACCAGGTAAGAACCAGGAATAATAGATTTAAGTTGGATAAATTTAGATTTAGAAAGGACATAGGTAAGTACTGGTTTTCTAACAGAGTTGTAGATGCGTGGAACAGTCTTCCCAGTGGGGTGATAGAGGTTAGGACCTTGGGTAGCTTTAAGAAGAGACTGGACAAATATATGAGTGGGAGGGGCTGGGTTTGATTGGTGTCAAGAGGTACGGGAGTTATTTCTTGGTGGCTTTAGGTAGATGTCGTTTTGATAAGGACCTGCCTCGTATGGGCCAGTAGGCCTTCTGCAGTGTTCCTACATTCTTATGTTCTTATGTTCTTATTTAGACCGAATGAACTTTAGAAATAAAAGTTACTTGTCAACAACGTACGATTAGCCAAATCCTGAGCTATACAGACCTTTGTTGATTATTCCATTTGCGTTAGGATATGAAGTTAAACTTAAGAGCAGTAGTATGGGGTAATCCCTTGACGATAATGGAAATTTCATGAATATTTTAGCTTATGACCTTTAGGACTTTAATGAGGTAACATCATTACATAAAATATATGTCTGACTGTTATTTTATGGTTAAAATTTATATACGCAGCATCCAGAGTTTGTCATTTGTGTGTTGGTTATGTGGGAGATTAGGACATAAGCGACGAATAAGGAAAATACACAATGAACAAAATTTTAAGCATTGGACGTCAACTTACACAAAACAAGCAGCAGTGGTAGAACTATGCCCAGTATTACCCACTGCCCATTAGAACTTGAGGAGCTACCTACATGCAGTGGATCATGGTATGAGATATTCCAAACAGGGAACATAAATTGAGCTACCTGATGCAGTGCAACATGCACTGAGGTGCTTCATGCAGTGGAATATGCACTGAGCTGTTTTTGCAGTGGAACATGCGCTGAGCTACTTCATGTAGGGAACATACACTGAGCTAATTCCTGCAGGGGAAAATGCACTGAGCGATACTATTATTTACGTCACATTGTTGTTAATTATTAAGCATTGCTGTGTAAGTAATCTTTACCTTTCTTTCGCACTATTGTATACAATAGGCCACCTAGGTAGGACGACTAATACCAATAAAAAAATATATATCCAAAATAGGAATATTATGAAAATAACAAGGACACGAAGTAGCTAAAGAAGACTCGTCCTTTTTTAAGGACCTCCATGACTTACCTAGAGACGGCTCCAGCTATCTGAAGAGGAATATCCACAGCTGCGTACGAACCACCACTTGCAGACAGATCCATCAGCTAGCTAAATAAGGCCTTGGAATATCCATTCACGACTTTCAGCTAGCTATGGACCACTACACTATGGACTCACATTGCTAAGTGGGATTACCATTTTGTAAGGGAGGTTCACTTTATATTGGAAGAAGATAATCACCTTGATGAAGTACACCTAGCTGAAGAGGGACGTATCATAATTAAAGAAGCTTTCAACCCAGATGAAAGAAACCTACTGTTTAATTAAGGCACTTAAGGACCAACAGGTGGATAAGAAAGGTTTCCCTGTAGGAGAAGGCCGTCACTTACTGTATATGAAAACTGCCAAAGCTACGATATCTTACAAAACTATCTGAATTCTGTAAAATGAATGTCAGTTTTTGATGTGTGTGTGAGGGGGGGGGGGTATTCATACGTGAATTTTTTTTTTCATGTTTTATCCGTTTACTCGACTCGTTCTTATACGTAAAGGAAACAATTAAAACAGTTTTTCTTCACAAAAGAATGGAGCATCCATGGGGTTATTTCTCCTCCTTCGATCCCTTTTCCTTAGGGGCCAAGGGAGGATAGAGATGGGGAAAAGGAGGACACCGGGGGCCACTTCTTACTCAGGCAAACTTTTCTATACCCCAGGTGCCGGTGAGGAAGTCGGAGTTTACTTAAACTTTGATTACATATTCACAAAAAATATTCTCTCTACCGGACTGAGCTTGAACGCTCAGGAACTAATTTTATACAGTATATAATAATAATAATAATAATAATAATAATAATAATAATAATAATAATAATAATAATAATAAATAATAATAATAATCTTTATTTCTAAAAGTGTACTAATGTATACAGACCTACCTGACATCAATGACATATTGCTATATATAAAGCCTATTATTATGCAGAGCATTTCAGGTAAATTAGGTCAGTTTTGTCCCCAGGATGTGACACATACCAGTCGACTAACACCCAGGTGCCTATTTTACTGTCAGGCGAACTCGAAGAGTAGGTGTCTTAAGGAAACACGATCTGTTGGAGTGTGAGCAGGGTAATATTTAGTGAAGGGATTCAGGGAAACCGGTTATTTTTATAGAGCCGGACTTGAGTCCTGGAAATGGGAAGTACAATGCCTGCACTTTAAAGGAGGGGTTCGGGATATTAGCAGTTTGGAATGATATGTTGTGTATCTTTATAGGTATATGCTTCTAAACTGTTGTGTTCTGAGCACCTCTGCAAAAACAGTGATTATGTGTGAGTGAGATGAAAGTGTTGAATGATGAAAGTATTTTCTTTTTGGGGATTTTCTTTCTTTTTGGGTCACCCTGCCTCGGTGGGAGACGGCCGACTTGTTGAAGAAAAAAAAAAAAAAAAAAAAAAAAAAATATATATATATATATATATATATATATATATATATATATATATATATATATACATATATATATATATATATATATACATATATATATATATATATATATATATATATAATCAGTAAACAACCCGTGTTGTTTAGCCCGACTCTTGGAAAGAGCGATTGTGTGGTCCGGTGGTTTAGGGCGTTGTGAATTTTTACTCTTCCCACGAGGCGAGCTAAAACAACACGGGTTTGATCCCACAGCTAGTCGCAGTATGTTATTGATTAAATACCGGGCGATCGTAACTATGGAAAACAAGCCACGGGGGTTAAAAATCTTTAGCTCAAGCTATGGAATGTTGCCAAGGAGCAACTAAAGGAGGAAGCTGTTACTACCAGTAGTAAGACATCAATAGGTATTCAGAGCATCGGATTAGATACTTCTCATTAAATATCGGGAGGTAGCTGGTGCTTTATGTGATGAAGCTGGTGTACTGTGCGAGACAGCTGGTGTAGCGTGAGCAAGGGAGCTGGTGCAGGGGAAAGTAGATACTGCAGTACGAGGAAGCTGGTGCAATGTGTGTGAGGCAGCTAGAGATGTAGGGAAACTAGTGCACTGTGGCGTGAGGGTGGTAGCACAGAAGAGTTAAATTGCACAAATAACATCCAAAAAGCTGTCCGCATATTCACAATCATCAAAATACTCTTTGCGACCCAGTAAATTTTGCATAAATTGTACATGTGTAACAGTTATCTGACAGGAATCAAACCCTCGTAAAATGCGGGGTGAGGAGGGTTCCACCGGCCATAGCAAAACCGAGGAAACTACAACAATTCCACGCCATGACAATGATTGTGAATAATTTACCTTATATTTTACTGGACGACTAATGGCATTTTGGGAATTGGCTATGCTGAAACCAAGGAGCACAATCATGCTCTTTGTTTTGTTGTTTTCAAAAGTGTTCATGTGCCGTGTTGTGTAAATTGGTCGAATGTTTGTTTCACAGTGTTAAGCAAGTTGTGCGTTGGTTCCTAGTGTGCAGCTCGCTAGTAATTAGTGTGTCGTACTCTTTTATCGTTAACTAGAAGACTAATTTATCTTATAAATAGCTATAGCTAAGAACCTGCTAGACGATTTTATCAAGTTCTCGTAACCAAGAGCAAAACATTTTCTAGTATTTACCGCCATGTATTTAATTAATCGCCATGTTGGCTCTTGATCATCGGATCAGACTTCATCTTAGGTAAAAGAACATGTGCAACTAATATGGCATTTTACTGCAGCAACGTTTCACTCGCTATTGATTTTAGTCGCTGTGATAATCTTCCAACTACAGCGTTCATTTTTACAGTGGGGCTGTTTGCTTCGGAAATGGTTGTTACTCTGGATAATTTGCATTTTACATTTTTGACATTCATGCATTCCTTTTTTTCTTTTTTTTTTTTTTTTTTTGGGGTTTGTCTTTTTACACTAACGACTGCTTGATACTTGTTGAGTTTCGACATTTTGTAAATGTTACTGGAAACGATCGGGCCATATTCCGAATGATCATAACCCCCTCCCCAAACACACATTCATGCATGAATGTATGAGGTTGCTTGCGCGCGTGCGTGTGTGGAATCAGTAAATTTGCAAGTTTTTGATCTTCAAGCTCTTGGGCCTGCTTCTTTAAATTCTTACTGGTTCCTTTTTTTTCTGGTTTTATCTACTTTATTTTAAGTCCATGAAGAGTTTCTGATTTTGTCACTAATGCATATCCTTCCTAAGATCCCTTAGCTCGATGGGTAGCACACTCGGCTCACACACTGAGAGTCCGGGGTTCGATCCCCGGTACAGGTGAAAATATTCTGCGTGTTTCCTTAAGACACCTGTCCCTGTTCACCTAGCAGCAAGTAGGTACCTGGGTGTTAGCTGACTGGCGTGGGTCGCATACTGGGGACAAAATTAACCTAAGTTGCTGGAAATGCTCTGCTTAACCAGGGGCTTTCTATATAGTATGTCAATGATGTCAGCTAGGTCTGTATAAGTTGTATCACGTGCTTGTAGAAATAAAGATTATTATCAGTTTGTTTAGTTGACATCTACTAGCCCTTGCCCAAGTTCTGTTTGTTAAGACCAGCCTATCAGTATTTTCTTCTCCCATCCAGATCCTTGGACTGTAACCTAATGTGTTTGAAAAAGGTAAAGATTCCATGACATCCTGTGCATTCTAGAATTAATGCGAAATATGCCGAGAAAAGAAACTTAAATGCTTCTTTGTTTATGTTCTAAATGTCATTCTTACGTTGGCAAAGTTAATTTAAGTAACCAACTTTATGGTTATGTACTTCATAATTGTCCATGTGACAATTATAAAGTGATGTTGACGCCTAGGTTTTAATCGTTACTTGATTTGTCTTTGAATATATGGCACATTTTATTTGGTCTCTTTGCAGATTATCACATTTGCATTACAATTGTCTGATCATTCCTGTTAATGGTCTAGCATGGTATTCAAAGCAATTTCTTCTGCTTTGATTATACTCAAAAACTCAGTATTGAAGCATTCTGAAGATTGTTTACATACATAGATCAGGAATAGTACAGGTCCCGGTATTGAGCCTCTGGGACTTAAGTCATTTCTATCCCTCGTCATTACTCTTTTCTTTGACTTCCTTTTTCACTTGTGCGGTTTTAATGAGAGGTACAACATCTCTCCTTGTTACACTCACCTAGTTGTGCTTACCAAGGTTGAAATATAGAGTTTTAAGATATATACCTGTAAATTACAGATAGTTGTATATATATATATATATATATATATATATATATATATATATATATATATATATATATATATATATATATATATATATATATATATATGTGTGTGTGTGTGTGTGTGTGTGTACTCACCTAGTTGTACTCACCTAGTTGAGGTTGCGGGGGTCGAGTCCGAGCTCCTGGCCCCGCCTCTTCACTGATCGCTACTAGGTCACTCTCCCTGAGCCGTGAGCTTTATCATACCTCTGCTTAAAGCTATGTATGGATCCTGCCTCCACTACATCGCTTCCCAAACTATTCCACTTACTGACTACTCTGTGGCTGAAGAAATACTTCCTAACATCCCTGTGATTCATCTGTGTCTTCAGCTTCCAACTGTGTCCCCTTGTTACTGTGTCCAATCTCTGGAACATCCTGTCTTTGTCCACCTTGTCAATTCCTCTCAGTACTTTGTATGTCGTTATCATGTCCCCCCTATCTCTCCTGTCCTCCAGTGTCGTCAGGTTGATTTCCCTTAACCTCTCCTCGTAGGACATACCTCTTAGCTCTGGGACTAGTCTTGTTGCAAACCTTTGCACTTTCTCTAGTTTCTTCACGTGCTTGGCTAGGTGTGGGTTCCAAACTGGTGCCGCATACTCCAATATGGGCCTAACGTACACGGTGTACAGGGTCCTGAATGATTCCTTATTAAGATGTCGGAATGCTGTTCTGAGGTTTGCCAGGCGCCCATATGCTGCAGCAGTTATTTGGTTGATGTGCGCTTCAGGAGATGTGCCTGGTGTTATACTCACCCCAGGATCTTTTTCCTTGAGTGAGGTTTGTAGTCTCTGGCCCCCTAGACTGTACTCCATACACAAATAACCCGCACATAAAAGACAGAAGCTTACGACGACTGTACTCCGTCTGCGGTCTTCTTTGCCCTTCCCCAATCTTCATGACTTTGCACTTGGTGGGATTGAACTCCAGGAGCCAATTGCTGGACCAGGTCTGCAGCCTGTCCAGATCCCTTTGTAGTTCTGGTCTTCGATCGAGTGAATTCTTCTCATCAACTTCACGTCATCTGCAAACAGGGACACCTCAGAGTCTATTCCTTCCGTCATGTCGTTCACAAATACCAGAAACAGCACTGGTCCTAGGACTGACCCCTGCGGGACCCCGCTGGTCACAGGTGCCCACTCTGACACCTCGCCACGTACCATGACTCGCTGCTGTCTTCCTGACAAGTATTCCCTGATCCATTGTAGTGCCTTCCCTGTTATCCCTGCTTGGTCCTCCAGTTTTTGCACCAATCTCTTGTGTAGAACTGTGTCAAACGCCTTCTTACAGTCCAAGAAAATGCAATCCACCCACCCCTCTCTCTCTTGTCTTACTGCTGTCACCATGTCATAGAACTCCAGTAGGTTTGTGACACAGGATTTCCCGTCCCTGAAACCATGTTGGCTGCTGTGTGTGTGTGTGTGTTTGTTTGTGCGTGTGTGTGTGTATGTGTGTGTGTGTGTGTGTGTGTGTGTACTCGCCTAATTGTACTCACCTAATTGTGGTTGCAGGGGTCGAGATTCAGCTCCTGGCCCCGCCTCTTCACTGAACGCTACTAGGTCCTCTATCTCCCTGCTCCCTGAGCATCATCATACCTAGTGTTAAAGCTATGTATGGTTCCTGCCTAAACTACATCACTCGCCAGACTGTTCCACTTCCTGACCACTCAATGACTGAAGAAATACTTTTTAACATCCCTGTGACTCATCTGAGTCTTCAACTTCCTAGGGTGACCCCTTGTTTCTATGTCCCCTCTCTGGAACATCTTGTCTCTGTCCACCTTGCCAATTCCACGCAGTATTTTGTATGTCGTTATTATGTCTTCCCTAACCCTCCTGTCCTCCAGTGTCGTCAGGCCGATTTCCCTTAACCTTTCTTCGTAGGACATTACCCTTAGCCCTGGAACTAACCTTGTCGCAAACCATTGCACTTTCTCTAATTTCTTAACGTGCTTGACCCGGTGCGGGTTCCAAACTGGTGCTGCATACTCCGGTATGGGCCTGACGTACCCGGTGTACAGTGTCTTGAAAGATTCCTTACTTAAGTATCGAAACGCTAATCTCAGGTTTGCCAGGCGCCCAAATGCTTCAGCAGTTATCTGGTTGTGTGCTTCCGGAAACGTGCTCGGTGTTATACTCACCCCAAGATCTTTCTCCTTGAGCGAGGTTTGTAGTCTTTGGCCACCCAGCTTATACTCTGTCTGTGATCTTCTTTGGCCTTCTCCAATCTTCATGACTTTGCATTTGGCAGCGTTGAATTCGAGAAGCCAGTTGTTGGACTACGTGTCCAGCCTGTTCAGGTCTCTTTGAAGTCCTGTGTGTGTGTGTGTGTGTGTGTGTGTGTGTGTGTGTGTGTGTACTCACCTAGTTGTACTCACCTAGTTGAGGTTGCAGGGGTCGAGTCCAAGCTCCTGGCCCCGCCTCTTCACTGGTCGCTACTAGGTCACTCTCCCTGAACCATGAGCTTTATCGTACCTCTGCTTAAAGCTATGTATGGATCCTGCCTCCACTACATCGCTTCCCAAACTATTCCACTTCCTGACTACTCTGTGCCTGAAGAAATACTTCCTAACATCCCTGTGATTCATCTGTGTCTTCAGCTTCCAACTGTGTCCCCGTGTTGTTGTGTCCAGACTCTGGAACATCCTGTCTTTGTCCACCTTGTCAATTCCTCTCAGTATTTTGTAAGTCGTTATCATGTCCCCCCTATCTCTCCTGTCCTCCAGTGTCGTCAGGTTGATTTCCCTTAACCTCTCCTCGTAGGACATACCTCTTAGCTCTGGGACTAGTCTTGTTGCAAACCTTTGCACTGTCTCTAGTTTCTTTACGTGCTTGGCTAGATGTGGGTTCCAAACTGGTGCCGCATACTTCAATATGGGCCTAACGTACACGGTGTACAGGGTCCTGAACGATTCCTTATTAAGATGTCGGAATGCGTGTGTGTGTGTGTGTGTGTGAATTACATATATATATATATATATATATATATATATATATATATATATATATATATATATATATATATATATATATATATTTTATGTGTATGTGTGTGTGTACCTACTCACCTAACTGTACTCCCCTAATTGTGGTTGCAGGGGTCGAGACTTAGTTCCAGACCCCGCCTCTTTACTGGTCTCTCCTAGGTCCTCTATCTCCTTGCTCCATGACCTTTATCATACTTCATCTTAAAACTATGTATGGTTCGTGCCTCCACTACATCACTTGCCAGACTAGTCCACTTCCTGGCAACTCTATAACTGAAGAAATACTTCCTAACATCCCTTTGACTCATCTGAATCTTGAACTTCCAATTGTGACCAATTGTTTCTGTGTCCCCTCTCTGAAACATCCTGTCTGTCCACCTTGTCTATTCCTCGCATTATTTTGTATGTCGTTATCATGTCTCCCCTAACCCTTCTGTCCTCCAGTGCCGTCAGGCCGATTTCCTTTAACCTTTCTTCTTAGGACATTCCTTTTAGCTCAGATACTAGCCTTGTTGCAAACCTTTTCACTTTCTCTAATTTCTTGACGTGCTTGACCAGGTGTGGGTTCCAAACTGGTGCTACATACTCCAGCGTGTGTGTGTGTGTGTGTGTGTGTGTGTGTGTGTGTGTGTGTGTGTGTGTGTGTGTGTGTGTGTTTGTGTGTGTGTGTGTGTGTACTCACCTAATTGTGGTTGCAGGGGTCGAGACTCCGCTCCTGGCGCCGCCTCTTCATTTACCGCTACTGGGTCCTCCCTCTCCATGCTCCAATGGCTTTATCATTCTTCGTCTTAAAATTATGTATGGTACCTGCCTCCACTACATCGCTTGCCAGACTATTCCACTTCCTAACAACTCTGTGGCCGAGTGTGTGTGTGTGTGTGTGTGTGTGTGTGTGTGTGTACTCACCTAGTTGTACTCACCTAATTGAGGTTGCAGGGGTCGAGTCCTAGCTCTTTGCCCCGCCTCTTCACTGGTCGCTACTAGGTCACTCTCCATGAACTGTGAGTTTTATCATACATGTGCTTAAAGATATATATGGATCATGCCTCCACTACATCGTTTCCCAAACTATTCCACTTCCTGACTACTCTGTGACTGAAGAAATACTTCCTAACATCCCTGTGATTCATCTGTGTCTTCAACTTCCAACTGTGTCCCCTTGTTGCTGTGTCCCATCTCTGGAACATCCTGTCTTTGTCCACCTTGTCAATTCCTCTCAGTATTTTGTACGTCGTTATCATGTCCCCCCTATCTCTCCTGTCCTCCAGTGTCGTCAGGCTGATTTTCCTTAACCTCTCCTCGTAGGACATACCTCTTAGCTCTGGGACTAGTCTTGTTGCAAACCTTTGCACTTTCTCTAGTTTCTTTACGTGCTTGGCTAGGTGTGGGTTCCAAACTGGTGCCGCATACTCCAATATGGGCCTAACGTACACGGTGTACAGGGTCTTGTGTGTGTGTGTGTGTGTGTGTGTGTGTGTGCGTGTGTGTGTGTGTGTACTCACCTAGTTGTACTCACGTAGTTGTGGTTGCAGGGGTCGAGTCCAAGCTCCTGGCTCCGCCTCTTCACACACACTGTGTGTGTGTGTGTGTGTGTGTGTGTGTGTGTGTGTACTCACCTAATTGTACTCACCTAATTGTGGTTGCAGGGGTCGAGACTCAGCTCCTGGCCCCGCCTCTTCAATGATCGCTACCGGGTCCTCTCTCTCTCTCTGCTTCCTGAGCTTTGTCATACCTCTTCTTAAAACTATGTATTGTTCCTGCCTCCACTACTTCACTTGCTAGGCTATTCCACTTGCTGACAACTCTATGACTGAAGAAATACTTCCTAATGTCCCTGTGACTCGTCTGAGTCTTCAACTTCCAGTTGTGACCCCTTGTCCGTGTCCCCTCTCTGGAACATCCTATCTCTGTCCACCTTGTCTATTCCCCGCAGTATCTTCTATGTCTAGCTTCTTGACGTGCTTGACCAGGTGTGGGTTCCAGACTGGTGCTGCATACTCCAGTATGGGCCTAACATACACAGTGTACAGTGTCTTGAACGATTCCTTATTAAGGCATCGGAACGCTATTCTCAGGTTTGCCAGGCGCCCGTATGGTGCAGCAGTTATTTGGTTGATGTGTGCCTCCGGTGATGTGCTCGGTGTTATGGTCACCCCAAGGTCTTTCTCCCTGAGTGAGGTCTGTAGTCTTTGTCCACCTAGCCTGTACTCTGTCTGCGGTCTTCTTTGCCCCTCCCCAATCTTCATGACTTTGCATTTGGCTAGATTGAATTCGAGAAGCCAGTTACTGGACCACATGTCCAGCCTGTCCAGGTCTCTTTGCAGTCCTGCCTCATCCTCGTCCGATTTAATTCTTCTCATCAACTTCACGTCATCTGCGAACAGGGACACTTCAGAGTCTATTCCTTCCATCATGTCGTTCACATATATCAAAAATAGCACTGGTCCTAGAACTGACCCCTGTGGGACCCCGCTCGTAACAGGCGCCCACTGTGATACCTCTTCACGTACCATGACTCGTTGCTGCCTCCCTGTCAGGTATGTGGTGTGTGTGTGTGTGTGTGTGTGTGTGTGTGTGTGTGTGTGTGTGTGTGTGTGTGTGTGTGTGTGTGTGTGTAAGGGAAAGATGAAAGATTTTTATTTTTCTGTCATAATTTAAAAAATATAACATGTATTTTTGATGCAGAAAATATGTCTGAAATGTTTTTAAGAGTTAATGTATCATATTGTCTCTCATACGTTAAGTTAAAAGCATAAAAAAAAAGACCGTTTAAATGGCTTTTACATATGATCCATATTAATCTTCCCAAGCTTTTGTACAAACATTCCGCGAGGATTTTCAAAAAAGAAAATATACAGATAACACAGTTTTCATGAATGACCCACATCTGGAGGACTGTTCCTTGCCTCTTTACTCGACCGCTCTGAAGATCGACTTCTAGCCATTGATGACTGACTCCTAGAATCTTGCCTCTTTACTCGACCGCTCTGAAGATCGACTTCTAGCCATTGATGACTGACTCCTAGAATCTTGCTCTCTTAAAACTTACAACAGTCTGAGGAATAACACTGTCACCACACAGTAACAACACTCTACTATGAATATTTTGTAACTATGGTTTGAAAGTGGTGGAGCAACTGTGTGTGTGTGTGTGTGTGTGTGTGTGTGTGTGTGTGTGTGTGTGTGTGTGTGTGTGTGTGTGTGTGTGTGTGTGTGTGTAGTGAAGGAACTGTGGGTGTGGAAGAATGATGTGGTGTGGCAATGGTGGAGGACTTGTGTGATGTGGGAGTGGAGTTGTATTGTGTGAGAGTGGTAGAGGAACTTTGTGGTGTAATGTATTAGTGGAGCAACTCCTCTAATTTCTTCACAGTGGTTATAGTAGTGGTGATGCGCTTTTACTGTTTGGTCCACTGAACTTAATTGCGTTAAAAATATTATAAAATTGTCAGATGATGAAGCACACAAATTACATCCACTTGGGTCTCATTCCTGTTAGTCACCGCTGTTTACGAATAAACAGTCTAGCATCGTGTGTGTGTGCGTGTGTGTGTGTGTGTGTGTGTGTGTGTGTGTGTGTGTGTGTGTACTCTCCTAACTGTACTCACTTAATTGTGGCTGCAGGGGTCGAGACTCAGCTCCTGGCCCCGCCTCTTCACTGAGTGCTACTAGGTCTTCTCTCTCCCTGCTCCATGAGCTTTATCATACCTCATCTTAAAGCTATATATGGTTCCTGCCTCTACTATCTCACATGCTAGGCTATTCCACTTCCTAACTACTCTATGACTAAAGAAATAATTCCTAACATCCCTTTGACTCATCTGGATCTTCAGCTTCCAATTGTGACCCCCCTGTTTCTGTGTCCCCCTCTCTGGAACATCCTGTCTCTGTCCACCTTGTCTTTTCCACGCAGTATTTTGTATGTGGTTATCATGTCTCCCCTGACCCTCCTGTCCCCCAGTGTCGTCAGGCCAATTTTCCTTGACCTTTCTTAGTAGGACATTCCCCTTAGCTTAGGAACGAACCTTATTGCAAATCTTTGCACTTTCTCTAATTTCTTGACGTGCTTGATCAAATGTGGGTTCCAAACAGGAGCTGCATACTCCAGTATGGGCCTGACGTACACGGTGTCCAGTGTCGTGTGTGTGTACTCACCTAGTTGTACTCACCTAGTTGAGGTTGCAGGGGTCGAGTCCGAGCTCCTGGCCCCGCCTCTTCACTGATCGCTACTAGGTCACTCTCCCTGAACCGTGAGCTTTATCATACCTCTGCTTAAAGCTATGTATGGATCCTGCCTCCACTACATCGCTTCCCAAACTATTCCACTTCCTGACTACTCTGTGGCTTTAGACATACTTCCTAACATCACTGTGGTTCATCTGTGTCTTCAACTTCCAACTTTGTCCCCTTGTTACTGTGTCCAATCTTTGGAACATCCTGTCTTTGTCCACCTTGTCAATTCCTCTCAGTATTTTGTAAGTCTTTATCATGTCCCCCCTATTTCTCCTGTCCTCCAGTGTCGTCAGGTTGTGTGTGTGTGTATGTGTGTATGTGTGTGTGTGTTTGTGTGTTTGTGTGTGTGTGTGTGTGTGTTTGTGTGTGTGTGTGTGTGTTTGTGTGTGTGTTTTTGTTTGTGTATGTGTATGTATGTGTACTCACCTAGTTGAGGTTGCAGGGGTCGAGTCCAAGCTCCTGACCCCACCTCTTCACTGGTCGCTACTAGGTCACTCTCCCTGAACCGTGTGCTTTATCATACCTCTGCTTGAAGCTATGTATGGATCCTGCCTCCACTATATCGCTTTCCAAACTATTCCACTTCCTGACTACTCTGTGTGTGTGTGTACGTTCCCATTTGTGGTTGCACGGGTCGAATCACAGCTCCTGTGTTTGGGCGCGCGCGTGCAAGTGCGTGCGTGTGCAAGTGCGTGCGTGTACACATGTAGACGAGTATTTGTGGATATAGGAGGGTCAAGTCTCAACTAAAGCTGTGCCTCTTCAAGAACAAAAAGGCACAATGCTGTGACTGGAACAATACACAAGTAACCCGTACATAGGTGATAGTTTACAACGACGTTTTGGTCCGACTTAGACCATTTATAAAGTCACACTAACAGAAAGAAGAGGAGCCAGTATATACATAGGCAAGCTGGCAAGGACGGGACATGAGAGGAGGTGGCGGTGGTGGTAGTAGTAGTAGTAGTAGTAGTAGTAGTAGTAGAAGAAGAAGAGGTAAGTGAAAGTAGTGATAGTAGTAGTAGTGTGAAGTAGAGAGAGTGGCTGGTGGGACAAGAAATAGAAATGGGGAGAGAGAAAGGAGGCAAAAGAGAAGATAGGAGCTAAATGTTAGCAGGGAAAGAAGTCGTAGTAGGAGTTAGTCAAAGGTCATGAAACAAGAACACTGCAGAAGAGCTAAGATCCCACAACGGGCAAGACCAAAAACACAGGGGACGGGACGTAGGGAAGTTAAGGATTGAATACCCAAGGCAGAAGAAAGGAAATCCAAAACAAGAAAAAAGAAATAAGGAAAGAGGAGGAGGTAGAAAGAGGAGAAAAAAGAGAATCAGGTTAAGTCACGTGTGTTCTGAAGTTTTGAACATTTTACAATTTAATAGGACAGTAAGGTGTCTACAGAGACAAAGCCAGGACTAAGAGTCATGCAAGGAAAGTTATGTATAAGAAAGGATTCAACAAGACAGTGACTGAAAGTTAGAAGTAGGGTAGACAGTTTTAGAAGAAGACCAGCCAGTAAGATGACTGAGATCTCTAACATGACAGAAAAGAGCATTGTTGGTGTCTGCAAGCCTAACACTTCTTTTGTGCTCATTGAGTCTATCAGAAGGACAAAGGCCAATTTCTCCAGAGTTTGAAGAGGACAAGAGGAATATGAAATAGAGTAGACACCAGCGGAATCTATAGCGGGAGGAGAGGTACGAACTAGATTAGTGACAAGGGTGTTAGTCTGGGTTAAGTAAGTTTGATGTCTAAGGAATGGAGAGAGTTGTTGAGATTAGAAAGACTGGAAATATACGGAAGACAGTGAACAGGAGAGAAGAAAGCCCGTGTAGCACGTGAGAAGGCAAAGTTTATAAAATGGGAAGGGTAGCCAAGACGAGAGAATGAATTACGAAGAGTGGAAATTTCCGATTCAAGGAAATGAGGATCACAAATGAGGAGGGCACTGAGAAAGAGAAATAAGAACCCTTTTCTTGGCAGAGGGATCTTGATAAGTATGAATGCATGTCACTGTGCCACTTATCTGGCCGTGACCAGATTTGCATCTATCTCTGTTACTACTCTATCCATGTTATGTCACTTCCTGATCAAATCAAGGTTAAAGAAATATTTTACCATATCCCCATCTGTGTCTAACTTTTTATAGAGAACCCATATGTTCTTTTCTTGCCTCTCGAACAATCTTTTAATTTCCATGTTATGTCATACGTAGTGTTCTGAGTGATCCTATATTGATATTCCTGACATTTAAAGTGAAATTCGCCGAACACTTGTTCGTTGAAATGGATGGTGAGTGAAGATGTGTCATTTGGCTTTCACAGTACCCAAGTTTCATTTGGTGATAGTACGACCTTGAATTGTGAGTGAAGGAATAAAATGTGAGTGCATATACTTCAAATATAAGTAAATGGGTTGTTCATAATACAATCTAAAGTATTACTGTTGTTTTTCTAAAGAACAGCAAAAACCCGATACGTTCTTATGTTGAGCATTGATGCGGATGGGCGGCCGAACGAGGTGCCTGGGGCGTGTTAAAGGTGAGAGGGAGTGAAACGTAAAGTGACAAGAGTGAAAGGGATTTCCCTACCAGCTAGTTTAGTGACTACTTACCCCACGAACACTAGTAGGTACCACTCATAAGGGAATTAATCCAAAGAAGTTATGCAGTAGGATTAAAGATAGAATTAAGAAACTTAGGAGGCTCACAGGCATCTACCTCTGCAAGAAATCTAGCTTTGTACATGAATGCAGATGGTACCAGCAGGAAAACAAAGACCAAGAAAAATATTCAGATATAATAGTAATCACAGAAACTAGGAGATCGTCAGTAATAACTGACACACACACACACACACACACACACACACACACACACACACACACACACACACACACACACACACACACACACACACACACACACACACACACACACACACACACACACACTCACACTCACTCATACAGTGGTGCACTCTGATGCTGGTGAAAGGCTTTTAATCTGAGGAATTATAGCTACCCTCCCCTTTCTTGGATTTAATCTAATTTCCTTCCTTTCTCCAGGTGCTGTATAACCTTCATGGGTTCGGGTCTTCCAAGAATATAATAATAACCAGACATATCAGTCACTACACAATCCTAGAAAGGTATCCCCCA
>NC_091303.1:247500-280000 GCF_038502225.1 Cherax quadricarinatus
CACTAAACCAATATTCATACAAAAATCAAAACTATTTTTTATGAAGCTTATTCAATTAAATTTCTGTCAATCATAGACCTACTTGAAATAACTTTCTCGGCCTTTTTTTTTTTTTTTTTTTTTTTATTCGCCGGTATTCTCCCGGCCCGGGTCTTTTCCAAGTAGTGGTGACCCGGCCTTGGCTCCCTATCTGGGGAGTGTCTCGAGACTTTTTGAAAATCAACTGGATGGTTAAAATTCCTCACACGAATAAACAGAGCATTAGACTCTTGCCCAGTTCTAATATTTTTATATTGTTGTAATCTTAGTTCAAGGCTTTTCCCAGTGTGACCGTAATAAACATAGCGATGAGCATTTTGGGGGGAATTTTTTCCTGTTTCTATCCTGAACCAAAATTTTTAAATACAATTTTAATTTTAAAATTCTTAAGTAGAAAAAGTATATCGAGAAGGTTTTCATGGTATGGGAGAACCAACATGTTCGAAGGCGAATATGATTATCCTTTTTTTCTTTTTTGAATTGTAAAACGTATTTCGAGCAATTTTAAAAGAATTATCAATTAAGTATTTTGGGTTATTTATATCATTAGCTGTTTCATATATCTTCAAGATTTCATCTATGAACTCTGGGCTGCAAATACGCAAAGCTGACAAATACATAGATGAGAATACAGGCAGGAGGTTTATCTTGATGTGAAGAATAATAGTGCACATAAGAGCAGTTGTCGGTTTTCTGTATATTTTGAATTTAAAATCATGGTTCTCCTTAATAATTAAAACATCTCATAAATACAATGAGTTATTTTGTTCAAACTCAACAGTAAAATTTGTAAAACTAGCTAGACTATTCAACTAGGAAATTGTTTATATCTATATTCTTATATATTTAGAGGAGACAGAGTTTGTGGAATATGGTGATGCCTTTTTCGAATCGCTCTACAACCAAAATGCATAGAATTTACGTTGCTAAAGAATTAAAAAAAGGTGTTGCCGTAGCAGCATCAGCAGTTTACCTCTCTGACAGTCAAGGTAAAAAGGAAACCAAGCTGGAACTTTGTCTTACATCGATTATTATCGGCCCCTATTGTTGTCATTATTATTATACTTACGAGGAACTACTAAAGCCGTACGGATCAAGCAGCTGGTTTAAACCAAGGATGCGGACGGCAGCTCCATTTCCTTGGAGCAAGAGATCACCAGCATTAAAACATCTCTATACCCCTTTGTAAGGTAGCTCTGTCACAAAGAGAGAGAGAGAGAGAGAGAGAGAGAGAGAGAGAGAGAGAGAGAGAGAGAGAGAGAGAGAGAGAGAGAGAGAGAGAGAGAGAGAGAGAAATAAAAATAGAAGGTTGGAGAGAAAAAGTGTTGGGAGGAATGCAGGACGGGAAGAAAGAGAAAGAAGGGAGAGGGACAAGGAAGGCGAGTCCAGAAAAGAAACTATATTCACTCGATAGACTGGTGATGCTGGTCGTGTGATAGTAATCCAGGTGAGTGGGAGCGGCATGGCGGATGGCACCCCAATGTATAGATGTTGCTCGTATGTTTGTGCTCACCTATTTGTGACTGGAGGAGTCGAGTCTCAGTTCCTGGCCACGCATCTCCGCTAGTTACTTCTGAATTTTCCTTGTCTTGGCAGCGTGAGGTCTTTCATACCTCTCTTAAAAACTATATACTGATCTTGCCCATACCTCTTCGCTGTCTAGGTCGTTCCACTTCATGACAACTAAGGTTAAAGAAATAATTCCTAACGTCCCTCTGTGTGTGTGTGTGTGTGTGTGTGTGTGTGTGTGTGTGTGTGTGTGCGTGCGCGTGTGCGTGTGTGTGTGTACTCACCTCAACTAGTTGTACTCGCCAAGTTGAGGTTGCAGGGGTCGAGTCCTAGCTCCTGGCCCCGCCTCTTCACTGGTCGCTACTAGGTTACTCTCCCTGAACCGTGAGCTTTATCATACCTCTGCTTAAAGCTATGTATGGATCCTGCCTCCACTACATCGCTTCCCAAACTATTCCACTTCCTGACTACTCTGTGGCTGAAGAAATACTTCCTAACATCCCTGTGATTCATCTGTGTCTTCAACTTCTGTGTCCCCTTGTTGTTGTGTCCCATCTCTGGAACATCCTGTCTTTGTGTACTCACCTATTTGTACTCACCTATTTGTGGTTGCAGGGGTCGAGTCACAGCTCCTGGCCCCGCCTCTTCGCTGATTGCTACTAGGTCCTCTCTCTCCCTGCCCCATGAGCTCTATCATACCTCGCCTTAAAACTATGTATGGTTCCTGCCTCCACCACATCACTTTCTAGGCTATTCCATGGCCTGACTACTCTATGACTGAAGAAATACTTCCTAACATCCCTTTGATTCATCTGAGTCTTCAACTTCCAATTGTGACCTCTTGTGTCTGTGTCCCATCTCTGGAACATCCCGTCTTTGTCCACCTCGTCTATTCCGCGCAGTATTTTATATGTCGTTATCATGTCTCCCCTGACCCTCCTGGCCTCCAGTGTCGTCAGGCCGATTTTCCTCAACCTTTCTTCATAGGACAATCCCCGTAGCTCTGGGACTAGTCTTGTTGCAAACCTTTGCACTTTCTCTAATTTCTTGACGTGCTTGACTAGGTGTGGATTCCAAACTGGTGCTGCATACTCCAGTATGGGCCTGACGTAGATGGTGTACAGAGTCTTAAACGAATCCTTACTGAGGTATCGGAACGCTATCCGTAGGTTTGCCAGGCGCCCGTATGCTGCAGCAGTTATCTGATTGATGTGCGCCTCAGGAGATATGCTCGGTGTTATACTCACCCCCAGATCTTTTTTCTTTAGTGAGGTTTGCAGTCTTTGGCCATCTAAACTATATTGTGTCTGCGGTCTTCTTTGCCCTTCCCCAATCTTCATGACTGCATTTGGCAGGGTTAAATTCAAGGAGCCAGTTGCTGGACCAGGCTTGTAGCCTGTCCAGATCTCTTTGTAGTCCTGTGTGTGTACTCACCTAATTGTACTCACCTAATTGTGGTTGCAGGGGTCGAGACTCAGCTCCTGGCCCCGCCTCTTCACTGATCGCTACTGGATCCTCTCTCTCTCTGCTTCCTGAGCTTTGTCATACCTCTTCTTAAAACTATGTATGGTTCCTGCCTCCACTACTTCACTTGCTAGGCTATTCCACTTGCTGACAACTCTATGACTGAAGAAATACTTCCTAACGTCCCTGTGACTCGTCTGAGTCTTCAGCTTCCAGTTGTGACCCCTTGTCCCTGTGTCCCCTCTCTGGAACATCCTATCTCTGTCCACCTTGTCTATTCCCCGCAGTATCTTGTATGTCGTTATCATGTCTCCCCTGACCCTTCTGTCCTCCAGTGTCGTCAGTCCGATTTCCCTTAACCTTTCCTCGTACGACATTCCCTTGAGCTCTGGTACTAGCCTTGTTGCAAACCTTTGTACTTTCTCTAACTTCTTGACGTGCTTGACCAGGTGTGGGTTCCAGACTGGTGCTGCATACTCCAGTATGGGTCTAACATACACAGTGTACAGTGTCTTGAACGATTCCTTATTAAGGTATCGGAACGCTATTCTCAGGTTTGCCAGGCGCCCGTATGCTGCAGCGGTTATTTGGTTGATGTGTGCCTCCGGTGATGTGCTCGGTGTTATGGTCACCCCAAGGTCTTTCTCCCTGAGTGAGGTCTGTAGTCTTTGTCCACCTAGCCTATACTCTGTTTGCGGTCTTCTTTGCCCTTCCCCAATCTTCATGATTTTGCATTTGGCTGGATTGAATTCGAGAAGCCAGTTGCTGGACCACATGTCCAGCCTGTCCAGGTCTCTTTGCAGTCCTGCCTCATCCTCGTCCGATTTAATTCTTCTCATCAACTTCACGTTGATGTGTGTACTCACCTAGTTGAGGTTGCGGGGGTCGAGTCCGAGCTCCTGGCCCCTGTGTGTGTGTGTGTGTGTGTGTGTGTGTGTGTGTGTGTGTGTGAGAGAGAGAGAGAGAGAGAGAGAGAGAGAGAGATGCAGGTGGGTGGGTTGTTGGGTGGTGGTAGATTCTCCTCCTCTGGTTCGTTTGAGTATTCGGTTTCCAATTTTTTCTCTGCTTCATCTCAACCCTTTATTATTACTAATATTATAATCATAACTAAGCACTAAACTCACAAGGGTCATACAGCGCTGCAGGGCAGGACGTGCTATAAGCAAGTAAGGGCGATGTGAAGTGCTAAAGGAAGTATAATCAAAGTTTGTGTAATATATCTGTTTGTATCAAAATGTGAGTGTGTCAAAAGTGGGACCATCAGCTATGAGGGAGAGTAAAATAAGGACAGTAGAGCCTTGACGACATCGGATATAAATCTTGAGTGCTCGCTGGTAGACAGGACAGTCTAATAGAACATGGCAGCCTGAAATTCGAACCTGACAATCTTTACAGAGTAGACCTGGGCCCCTTTACATGAAATACCCACGAGTGAGATGTGTGTGCCCAATGCGAAGACAAGAAAGTGTGGTCTCTACCATACTAAACGTCTGTTTACTATACGTTACATCAACTTGCAAACTGCACTGGTAAGAGCAACGGGTAGATAGTGGGAGGCATCATGGCCCAAAGTACCCGGTTTAGAAAAAGGCAGAACAATGACAGTTTTCCATGGATAGGGAAGAGCCCCTTTTCTACCAAACCAGATTAAGAAGACGTAAGTGGACTACGAGAGCTGACGGATGTAACAGTGATATGAATGCCATACTAATATGAATGCCATCAGTTCCAACTGCCGACGGTCGGCAAGCGGAAAGTGTTGACTCAAGTTCTGGAAGCATAAAAAGCACATTATAAGACTCTTCTCTGCTAGAAGAAAAGTATAGAGGCGCCAACTCTCTGGCAGAGAAGTGGAAGTTACGGTAGACAGATAATCCCGCCAACAAGTGCGTTTTGTTTCACGGATTATATGTCGGGGTACAGCTCTCACACACTTAAAATTAAGGAGCCGCTCTGTGGTCCTATTGTAACGATATCGGCCCCACGCAGCACGTTTCTATCGCACTGCACGAACACAATTAGGAGATCACCAAGACACGCATTTCTGAGAGTGCCTACTCGAGGTTTGAGGGATTGTATATGAAGCCGCGGTTAAAACCGCGAAAAGAATTATAAGAGTTCATTATGGGAAGAAGAAGAAGGTTCCTCACCAAAAATGGTCTGACACGAAGTTTGAACAAAGATCTGAGTGTTTGGTGTAATGGTGCATACAAGAAGCGCACTTTCATTAAAAGTCCCATTTGGAAAAGGATCCGATGAATGCAATAGGATAAAGCCCGATACGGGACAGATAACAGACGGGCGCAATTTTAAACAGACACAGAGGAAAACTGGGAGAGTAACACGTGAAGCTCACCTCGATTACCCCTTGGGCTACGAATAACACTAAGTCATGATTTGTGAATAGACATATACCGGCAACATGAAGCAATGGGTGTCTACGGACTAGTAGGGTTAGTAAAGCCCACATGCAGAGTTAGCGGATATTTTATAAGGAGCGAAGGATTGAAATGCTGCGAAGAAATGAGTTGGGAAGAAGGTTGACTAAGGTCTGAAGGAGTGATGAGAGGGAGATCGGTGTAAGTAGTACAATATCAGAGGTAGAAGATGAAGAGTGGGTAAAGACTGGAGAGACAGTGGGAATTACCGAAGAGGGGGGATGAGAAGTTAGAGGTAGCTTGGGAAGACACTTTGGAGGGGACAGGAGAGGCAGGAACTGTATGAGGGGGAGGATGAACCCACACACACGAAGCATATACAACAAGGGGTGAAGGACTAGGCTCAGAGACTGTAAAAGGAAAATGTTTGGGAATGATAAGTGATTGAGGGACTAAAAGAGATTTGAACTTTAGCAATGTTTTAGACTTTGGAGAAGAAGTGATACGAGGTGATGGTGTAGTTGTGGAAAGCTGTGTAGACAGAAATATGCGAGCGAAAATATGAAGACACGGAAAGTAGGAATCGACGAGGTAGGGACCTCGGAGCCCAGGGCTGTAAAAGAGTTAAATACAAATGTGACCATGGAACTTGTGGCTACAGAGGAGATTGTGAAAGTACCACCGAGGTTACAGGTCGCCTAATAACTCTAGAATATGAAAGCCGTGGAAGTCTCCCTTGGAGGAAGAGATGGGAGACTGCCATGGTTAAAGAGAAACCTTTGTTTTTGAGACAGCGGATTTTTCGTTCCATTAAGAAATTCGAGGAAAGGCGAGAATAAGCTCGAGGTTGGCTTCAAGATGGCTCGGTATGGTCAACAGCACCACAGACCGGGCATTCTGCCACGGACCTGCAATATTTCGCTGAGTGACCGATGCGCCAGCAATTTCTATATTGTCGTGGTGTAGGGATCAATTCTCGTATTTGTAGATGGTGTCCTGCAATAGAAACAGAGGATGGGAGATCACAGCTATATTGCAGAGAAAGCGTCTTGGAGCTCAAGTTGCTCCAAAATATCAGCATCACAAGTCAGGAAATTACGTTGATCAGTGGTATGTGGAAGAACTATGGTTCCACTGCAATAATTGAGAGAAATGTGCTGATGAATCGTAACAGGAATATTATCAATGGAGGAAAGAATGGAAAGACTGTGAGCCTGTCCAGCATTTTGCACCATGATGTATACACCACTTTTAAGAGCATGAAATGAAATATTTTGACCAACATGACATAGGAGTGCCTTGCTGATACTATGATCTGAAAGACAGTCAGTGAGGGTTGTCGGTTGGATCGTGAAGAACTTAATCCGTTGAGTACCGTGAAACAGTGCCAAGAAAGTAAGTGTCGTGCTGGTCGTTTCTGGAAAGAGCAAGAGGTAACCGAGACTGTGCTATCCGTGGTCGTTTAGGCCATGGTCGTTTTGGTGGTGGGCCGGAGGTGGTCCGGCCTGAGATGGGTGGGCGATCCGAAAATTGTCACACTGTATAGGCATAGGGAGAAGCCGGAAGCACTTCATTGCCCACCAGAGGTGATGAGTGGATGAGTAAAGTCGAAATTTATGTTTCTAACCACAGTTAATTATTACTGTATGTATTTATATTAATTGTGTGACGCAGTATTATTCTGTGTTTCCGAGAGAAATGAGAGACAAAAAAAATGAGGATATGGAGGTGCAAGTGTATAACAGTTGATGAGCAAACTAAAATAGATCTTAATGTTGCAATAGAATCGCAAACAAACGATCTTAACAATACAGAAGAAGTCACATGGGGATGGAAATCTTTAGTTCAAGATCTTTCGCACTCGTGTGTCGTCAGGAGCTATGCAATGTTGCAAGACTAGCAACAGATAGTAGGGGGGGAAGAATTCTTTATCGGTTGCTAGTCTTTCAACATTGCATAGTACCTGATAGCGCACAAAGTGTGCGAAAGATCTTGAGCTAAAGATTTCCATCCCCATGTGGCTTGTTCAGTAGCTCGTAACTTGTGTTAGCAATGCGAGGTCTGATCAAACTTTGAAAGAGAGAAAACTCATGGGAAACAACTCATGGGTACAAAGCTATGACCACACCTTCCCCCATCCCCCTCTATCCCCGAAGAACTCCTGGGAAGTCCCCCTTTAAAAATAAAAGCGAAAAATAGAGATCTTTACGAAATGCCCCAGTGATCGTGACTTCCCAGGAGAATCCTTAGGATCCCCTTCTCCCATCCCCCCCACCCCCCAGAAAAAAACCTCCCCTGGAAGATCCTACACACACATTCCCTCTACGCCCTTACCACCACCACCAACAAAATACCTCACGTCTGGCCCAACCTTCCGAACAGCAACAGTATCCCACGCTACATTATCTCTTCCCTCTTGCGTGAAAATGAAAAAGGAGACAAAGAAAGTTCATCAACAGAAATGGTTTATTCTCTCAACATAAAACGAAATACATGTGTGAATTCGCAGGAGCTAGTCAGCGCCATGTTGATGAATGAAATTAGTATAGCACGGAGCTATAATTTTCCTAATGGTTGTATGTGTGTGTGTGTGTGTGTGTGTGTGTGTGTGTGTGCACGCGCGTGTGTTTATGCGTGTATGTGCACTTGCATGTCCTTGTGTGTGTATGCATATCTACATGTGAGTGCTTTTTTGTGTTTGGGGACTGAAGGTGGAGTGATGAAGGAGGGAGGAATAATGAGAAGGGTGAAGGAAAATGAATGAATGAATGAATGAATGAGGAAATTGATGAGGAATAAGGGAAAAGGTGAAGGAAAGTGAAGACACGAGAGGATCGGTGAGGTGAAAGAAAATGAGGAATGATTAATAGGCCTACACAGGCCTCTAATTGCAATACATTTTAAAGGACACTTCTGTCTGGTATAATGATTTAGGCTCTGGCACTACTCTAATTCCTCCATTCTAAGAATTTTGCTTCATTTTTCTCTCCGAATGTTTATATTGCAGCATAACATGCAACCGCAGCAATAAATTGTCAGTAAACTAATTAGGAATATGAATAGAAATGCATTTTTCTTTAGTTGACAGGGAAACAGAATACATAGCCAAAATAACAGTAGTACATCATTTTTATCATAAAACACATTTTTATAATTACTTTTCTTGAAATCAGCGGCTTGACACAATAAAGCTGTCTATAATAAATAAGGTAAAAAAAAATATATTTGTACGTTGGAACATTGTATCCCCGACTGTCTTGCACCTCTACACCTAGTGGCATAATTTAAGATAAAAAAATCAAAATCAGTTTGCAAATATCACACTTTTGGCTGGAAACTTGTTCATTCCGGAAAGAAACGTTGTCTACAGTTTCTTCTTCCCAATGAGGGGTATATATATATATATATATATATATATATATATATATATTTATATTACCTGGAGTTTACCTGGAGAGAGTTCCGGGGGTCAACGCCCCCGTGGCCCGGTCTGTGACCAGACCTCCTGGTGGATCAGAGCCTGATCAACCAGGCTGTTACTGCTGGCTGCACGCAAACCAACGTACGAGCCACAGCCCGGCTGGTCAGGAACCGACTTTAGGTGCTTGTCCAGTGCCAGCTTGAAGACTGCCAGGGGTCTGTTGGTAATCCCCCTTATGTATGCTGGGAGGCAGTTGAACAGTCTCGGGCCCCTGATACTTATTGTATGGTCTCTTAACGTGCTAGTGACACCCCTGCTTTTCATTGGGGGGATGTTGCATCGTCTGCCAAGTCTTTTGCTTTCGTAGTGAGTGATTTTCGTGTGCAAGTTCGGTACTAGTCCCTCTAGGATTTTCCAGGTGTATATAATCATGTATCTCTCCCGCCTGCGTTCCAGGGAATACAGGTTTAGGAACCTCAAGCGCTCCCAGTAATTGAGGTGTTTTATCTTCTTTATGCGCGCCGTGAAGGTTCTCTACATTTTCTAGGTCAGCAATTTCACCTGCCTTGAAAGGTGCTGTTAGTGTGCAGCAATATTCCAACCTAGATAGAACAAGTGACCTGAAGAGTGTCATCATGGGCTTGGCCTCCCTAGTTTTGAAGGTTCTCATTATCCATCCTGTCATTTTTCTAGCAGATGCGATTGATACAATGTTATGGTCCTTGAAGGTGAGATCCTCCGACATGATCACTCCCAGGTCTTTGACGTTGGTGTTTCGCTCTATTTTGTGGCCAGAATTTGTTTTGTACTCTGATGAAGATTTAATTTCCTCGTGTTTACAACATCTGAGTAATTGAAATTTCTCATCGTTGAACTTCATATTGTTTTCTGCAGCCCACTGAAAGATTTGGTTGATGTCCGCCTGGAGCCTTGCAGTGTCTGCAATGGAAGACACTGTCATGCAGATTCGGGTGTCATCTGCAAAGGAAGACACGGTGCTGTGGCTGACATTCTTGTCTATGTCAGATATGAGGATGAGGAACAAGATGGGAGCGAGTACTGTGCCTTGTGGAACAGAGCTTTTCACCGTAGCTGCCACGGTTTTATGACTTTCATTCTGCATAGGAATTTGTTTTATGAAATTATCTCGTTGTCTCCCCGTCTCCCTTGTAAGAAGTATGTGAACCAACAATCGGCCACCAATAGATCAGTTACAAGAAAACTCTTTCCATTGGAAAAATATACAAGTGCAGATAGCTGCATGGCAGTGAAGAGACTTTTTCATGTTATAGCACGCAATCAAACAAAGTAGAAAAAATAAATAAAACATTCCACAGTGAAAATCATAATAGTATATCCATGCCACCTATGCGAATTTAACTAAAGAAAACATTTTTTTGGGCTCCAGTTGTACACTGCCGTTTCATTTACAGCCTTCAGGGTCAGTTATTTCTTTGCCATCACCTGACTCCTCATTACCATCACCTGACTCATCACCATCACCTTACTCATCATCAACATGGGTATCATCATCACCAACACCAGTCCCACGATCAAGGCATTACTTGCATTACGAAGGTTGAGCTGTTATTTTTTTTTTCAGGATCCACCTGGAATGACCAAAAACTTACGGTTGCCCTAGTTTTAACAAACTATCTGGAGCATACCTGGAGAGGGTTTCGGGGGCCAACACCCCTGCGGCCCGGTCTGAGACCAGGCCTCGCGGATGATCAGTCTGATCAACCAGGCTGTTACTGCTGGCTGCACGCAAGCCGACGTACGAACCACAGCTCGGTTGGTCAGGTACTGACTTTAAGTGCTTGTCCAGTGCCTTCTTGAAGACAGCCAGGGGTCTATTGGTTATCCCCCTTATGTATGCTGGGAGGCAGCTGAACGGTCTTGGGTATATTTGTATAGTTCTTAAATGTTATATAGATTCACTTCTGTATTACAGTTTTCTAATGTAGTTATGTTAAACAATATTCACAAATTCGCGTTTAGAAGTACATATACGAGTCATAAATATATTTAGCTTCCTCGGTATTATTGTGTTGTATCACCTCAGTATTACCATCTATATTCAATTGTAAATATCTTTACATATCCGGATATTGTTGCTAAAATGTTTGATCAAGCTATCACAACCCCAAGTCAACACCACTTCCCTCCCTACTAACTCCAAAAGCATCAACATTCACAGGCACATATATACTTACCTGCAGGGATGATAGCAAACGCGCAGGGAACGCTCTGCTCTCCGATGGTATTGAAGGCCCAGCACAGGAGCGTCCCATAATCCAAGTGGCTCTTGGGGGCGTAGCTGGCCACCGAGGTCTGACTCTGCACGAAAAAAAGGGAGAAAAAGACGCTTTTAAAGGTGAATGTGATACTTAAGGCGATGGCAAATTTTTCAGAAACACTGACAAATACCCAGATATAGTGTGTGTGTGTGTGTGTGTGTGTGTGTGTGTGTGTGTGTGTGTGTGTGTGTGTGTGTGTGTGTGTGTGTGTGTGTGTGTATGTGTGTGTGTGTGTGTGTGTGTGTGTACTCATCTAGTTGTTGTGGTTGCAGGGGTCGAGTCATAGCTCCTGGCCCCGCCTCTTCACTGGCCGCTACTGGGTCACTCTTCCTGCTCCATGAGCTTATCATACCTCTTCTTAAAGCTATGTATGGATCCTGCCTCTACTACATCACTTCCCAGACAATTCCACTTACTGACAATTCTGTGACCGAAGAAATACTCCCTAACGTCCCTGTGATTCATCCGAGTCTTCAACTTCCAACTGTGACCCCTTGTTGCCGAGTCCCAGTGTGTGTGTGTGTGTGTGTGTGTGTGTGTGTACTCACCTAGTTGTACTCACCTGTTTGTGGTTGCAGGGGTCGAGACTCAGCTCCTGGCCCCGCCTCTTCACTGACAGCTTCCAGGTCATTTCTCTTCCTGCTGCATGAGCTTTATCATACCTCGTCTTAAATCTATGTATGGTTCCTGCCTCCACTACTTCATTTCCCAGACTATTGCGCTTCCTGACAACTCTGAAGAAATACTTCCTAACATCCCTTTGATTCATCAGAGTCTTCAGCTTCCAATTGTGACCCCTTGTTTCTGTGTTCCCTCTCTGGAACTTCCTGTCTCTGTCCACCTTGTCTATTTCAAGCAGTATTTTGTATGTCGTTATCATGTCTCCCCTAACCCACTTATCCTCCAGTGTCGTCAGTCCGACTCCCCTTAACCTTTCTTCGTAGGACATTCCTCTTAGCTCTGTAACTAACCTTGTCGCAAACCTTTGCACTTTCTCTAATTTCTTAACGTGCTTGACCCGGTGCGGGTTCCAAACTGGTGCTGCATACTCCAGCATGGGCCTGACGTACACGGTGTACATTGTCTTGAACGATTCCTTACTAAGGTATCGGAATGTTATTCTCAGGCTTGCCAGGCGCCCGTATGCTGCAGCAGTTATCTGGTTGATGTATGCTTCAGGAGACATGCTCGGTGTTATACTCACCCCAAGACCTTTCTCCTTGAGTGAGGTTTGCAGTTTTTGGCCACCTAGCCTATACTCCGTCTGCGGTCTTCTTTGCCCTTCCCGGATCTTCATGACTTTGCATTTGGCGGGGTTAAATTCGAGAAGCCAGTTACTGGACCAGGTGTCCAGCTTGTCCAGGTCTCTTTGAAGTCCTGCCTGTTCCTCATCTGATTTAATTCACCTCGTTAACTTCACATCATCTGCGAACAGGGACACTTCTGAGTCTATCCCTTCCATCATGTCAATCACATATACCAAAAATAGCACTGGTCCTATTACCGACCTCTGTGGGACCCCGCTCGTCACAGGTGCCCACTGTGATACCTCATCACGTACCATGACTTCTTGTTGCTTCCCTGTCAAATATTCTCTGATTCATTGCAGTGCGCTTCCTGTTATACGCGCCTGATCCTCTAGCTTTTGCTCTAATCTCTCGTGAGGGATTGTGTCGAAGGACTTCTTGCACCCCAAGAAGATGTAATCAGCCCATCCCTCTCTCGTGTCTTACTTTGTGTGTGTGTGTGTGTGTGTGTGTGTGTGTGTGTGTGTGTGTGTGTGTGTGTGTGTGTGTGTGTGTGTGTGTGTGTGTGTGTGTATGTGTGTGTGTGTGCGCAAAGTTATTTTTTATTATTATATACGTGCATGTTTAACATTTTATTTATGAATGAATTTGTCACCATGTGTCCGAAAAGCAATTGTCACTCCTCTATTTTCTCCCTCCTTCAGAAGACCTCCGAGTGCTTTCCTCACTGAAGTCTCCTAATTTGCATGTGGTAGCATGCAGCAGCTATGAGATGCGAGGAAGAGAGGCAATATACCCAAGTCACGACGGAGCCAGAGAGGTTCTCGGAGGTTGGGGGAGTTGTGGCAGTAATTTGTTGACTAACTTCCTTTTCGATGAGACTTTTCTCTTCAGCCCTTCCCCTCGCTATCCTCAATCCTCCTCCCAGCACTCTCCCAATTTTCCTCCTCCCTTCACATTCAGGTTGGAAGCGGTCATCAACTTCGATAATAGACTGCGAGTCTTTACATAGACCTCCCGCCCTTATAACAAGGCCTGAGCTCTTCTTATGAAGCTCCCATTAGCATGATTGGCAGAAAGGTGAACAGGTAAATTCTTGCCCACAGTTTGATCCCCTGCAATCCAAGAAAAAATACAACTTTTTATGATAATTTATACTACCGTCATTTACCTGAGGCTTGTTTCGGAAGAGCGCATTGTTGCTGATATTATAGACATTTACAGAATATGCTACATATCAAAAGACAAAAGTTCATCCAACCTCTCTACAAAGTTTTTGAAATATTTTTCTGGAAGACAATTTTAAAAGACTAATGATATTAAAATGTTTTTCTTAAATGCTAAAACTCAGTAATAAACTGAATTATAAAATGCTTGTATTAACAAACAAGATAGGTAATTGAACTCAAAAACGGAGTTTGGAGAGTGTCTTCAGCATACAGTGGAATTATACTCCTTCGTGGGAGTCGGGGGATAAATGCAATATGTTCTCCATTTGTAAGGGTTATCGGAGCATAAACAGAGAATAATGCTCACCTGGGAGTCAACAACACAGGGAAGAGATGGCCCTGGATGCTCCTCAGGTTACAGGTCGCAGAGGCTATTTATACGGGACAATCAGGTGAGAGCCTTCGGATGCTTCTCTCTACTCACCCCTTGGTAAGGAGAAAGCTTCGATTTATTGGGAAAATCATGATTGAAATGTAATACTGTGTATTACAAAATTATCAGAACGAAAAAATTCTTTCTTATAGCTTTAAACATTATTTCAGAGCGCCCAGTAATACAGCTTTTTAAAACTGTTCTCATGAAGTGTCCAAAAGTCCTCTTAAGGAACTCTCATATATCTACCTGAAATACCAAGCTAAGATGTTCTGGTATGATATTTTTTATCAATAAGTATTCACTCATAAAGGGTAATTAATATCATTTCAGAAGTATCCCTATGGCTACCATGGCACTAATAACATCTCAGAAGTATCCAAATATATAACACGATTTTTAATATATGTCAAAAGTATTCAAGTTTTTACTACGGTACTTTATGGCATGACAGGTGTATATACAAATATACCACGGAACGTTGTATAAATACGAGTCAAATGAGGCGAGGTAGGCAGTCGTGAACAAGGGACCACCAACGAAGGAGGAAGCAGAAGTGTGCCCTGGTGAGTGCCAGCAGCAGCTCTCAGAGGATCGCTAGAGCTGGAGGTGGTGGCCACCATGAATATGCAACACCCGAAATGTACTGACGGGATATGTCAGCGGCTGGCGGACAACGCTCCGCCTCTTACACACTGTGCAACATTCTCTCTCTCTCTCTCTCTTTCTCTCTCTCTCTGGTAAAGCATGAAAAAAACCTTTTGGTCTAGCGATAGCTTTACAAATTATTTATAAAATCCGCGTCCACCATCACTTCTCATACGTCTAAATTAAAACACTATTAGGTAAATACATTTGAGATTTCTCCTCTGTCACGTTCAGCTCACCATCTCCACTCATTCGTTTTCACTAGACATTCACCATCACGACAAATTCACTCTCACAACACATTCACCTTCACTACTCATTCACCATCTCTCCACACGTATGCACCATCTTTCTCTAACGGTTCAACATTAAAGAATGAATAGCAATATTTCGGAGTTTCCGGGTTGTCTGTTTCCTCTCTTACTAAGCTATCTCGTAATGAAACGTCTTCTCACTCTTCAGATTTTATTTGCTTTGTATTATCATTATTTTTTTCACTTCATTTCACCCTTTATGCACCTACAGTACAGTGGAGATTCAGAATCACTAAGTGTGTAGGCTCGGCTGACCTAACCTTCAGCCCTTGATTTCTATATAGGGCTATTGATCCCAGGAATTTTTGCCATGCTCCCCTTTCTTGGAGCATACTTGATTACCTTGCATACCTCTGGTGTTGTATAACGGTACCGAATACATTTTCCCTTTTTGTGCGTTTTGCTAGTGCGTGTAAGGGTAAGAGCGTCTGCATCAGAGCCGAAATGAGCCTAGATAATATCCCGGGCATGAGGAGACATATGAACACTTTGTACACCTGCAGCCTCTGTTCACCCAGAAGTCAATAAGTGCCTGGGGGGTTAGAAGAGCGCTGTGATTAGGGCTAAGCTTTGAAATGGACTGAGATAAGACAACAGCTCTTAGCTGTAAATTAAACTAAGTAAAAAAGAATGGATCCAGCATCGACACTTACCCGATTCAGCATTGACACTTACCCGACCATTAAAATGCCTTTTTCATGTGTGAGCATCATGAAGGATATCCACTCAGCCGATCAGTATCACCAAGGCTGTTCCCTGTCTTCATCTACAGAGAAATACGCTGTACTCTTCGGTGCTCACATCACCCATTCTCACACATTCCATTATTCTTCCCCTTTTCATTCTACACGTGATATTTCGCCTCACTTTCTGAGTTCAATAAATTTTATCAATCCTCCCTAATTCTCTCATATATATATATACGATATAGAAATTTTCATTCGTGTGTGCGTATATATATATATATATATATATATATATATATATATATATATATATATATATATATATATATATATATTCAAAACAACCACTCTGACAGAATATATTATATATATATATTTTATATATATATATATATATACATATATATATATATATATATACATATATATACATATATATACATATATATATATATATATATATATATATATATATATATATATATATATATATATATATATATATACATATATTATATATATATATATATATATATATATATATATATATATATATATATATATATATATATATATATATATATATATATATATATAAATATGTACTCACCTAGTTGAGGTTGCGGGGGTCGAGTCCGAGCTCCTGGCCCCGCCTCTTCACTGATCGCTACTAGGTCACTCTCCCTGAGCCGTGAGCTTTATCATACCTCTGCTTAAAGCTATGTATGGATCCTGCCTCCACTACATCACTTCCCAAACTATTCCACTTACTGACTACTCTGTGGCTGAAGAAATACTTCCTAACATCCCTGTGATTCATCTGTGTCTTCAGCTTCCAACTGTGTCCCCTTGTTACTGTGTCCAATCTCTGGAACATCCTGTCTTTGTCCACCTTGTCAATTCCTCTCAGTATTTTGTATGTCGTTATCATGTCCCCCCTATCTCTCCTGTCCTCCAGTGTCGTCAGGTTGATTTCCCTTAACCTCTCCTCGTAGGACATACCTCTTAGCTTTGGGACTAGTCTTGTTGCAAACCTTTGCACTTTCTCTAGTTTCTTTACGTGCTTGGCTAGGTGTGGTTCCAAACTGGTGCCGCAAACTCCAATATGGGCCTAACGTATACGGTGTACAGGGTCCTGAATGATTCCTTATTAAGATGTCGGAATGCTGTTCTGAGGTTTGCTAGGCGCCCATGTGCTGCAGCAGTTATTTGGTTGATGTACGCTTCAGGAGATGTGCCTGGTGTTATACTCACCCCAAGATCTTTTTCCTTGAGTGAGGTTTGTAGTCTCTGGCCCCCTAGACTGTACTCCGTCTGCGGTCTTCTTTGCCCTTCCCCAATCTTCATGACTTTGCACTTGCACAGTGTACTCACCTAGTACTCACCTAGTTGAGGTTGCGGGGGTCGAGTCCGAGCTCCTGGCCCCGCCTCTTCAGTGATCGCTACTAGGTCACTCTCCCTGAGCCGTGAGCTTTATCATACCTCTGCTTAAAGATATGTATGGATCCTGCCTCCACTACATCACTTCCCAAACTATTCCACTTACTGACTACTCTGTGGCTGAAGAAATACTTCCTAACATCCCTGTGATTCATCTGTGTCTTCAGCTTCCAACTGTGTCCCCTTGTTACTGTGTCCAATCTCTGGAACATCCTGTCTTTGTCCACCTTGTCAATTCCTCTCAGTATTTTGTATGTCGTTATCATGTCCCCCCTATCTCTCCTGTCCTCCAGTGTCGTCAGGTTGATTTCCCTTAACCTCTCCTCGTTGGACATACCTCTTAGCTCTGGGACTAGTCTTGTTGCAAACCTTTGCACTTTCTCTAGTTTCTTCACGTGCTTGGCTAGGTGTGGGTTCCAAACTGGTGCCGCATACTCCAATATGGGCCTAACGTACACGGTGTACAGGGTCCTGAATGATTCCTTATTAAGATGTCGGAATGCTGTTCTGAGGTTTGCTAGGCGCCCATATACTGCAGCAGTTATTTGGTTGATGTGCGCTTCAGGAGATGTGCCTGGTGTTATACTCACCCCAAGATCTTTTTCCTTGAGTGAGGTTTGTAGTCTCTGACCCCCTAGACTGTACTCCTTCTGCGGCCTTCTTTGCCCTTCCCCAATCTTCATGACTTTGCACTTGGTGGGATTGAACTCCAGGAGCCAATTGCTGGACCAGGTCTGCAGCCTGTCCAGATCCCTTTGTAGTTCTGCCTGGTCTTCGATCGAGTGAATTCTTCTCATCAACTTCACGTCATCTGCAAACAGGGACACCTCAGAGTCTATTCCTTCCGTCATGTCGTTCACAAATACCAGAAACAGCACTGCTCCTAGGACTGACCCCTGTGGGACCCCGCTGGTCACAGGTGCCCACTCTGACACCTCGCCACGTACTATGACTCGCTGCTGTCTTCCTGACAAGTGTTCCCTGATCCATTGTAGTGCCTTCCCTGTTATCCCTGCTTGGTCCTCCAGTTTTTGCACCAATCTCTTGTGTGGAACTGTGTCAAACGCCTTCTTGCAGTCCAAGAAAATGCAATCCACCCACCCCTCTCTCTCTTGTCTTACTGCTGTCACCATGTCATAGAACTCCAGTAGATTTGTGACACAGGATTTCCCGTCCCTGAAACCATGTTGGCTGCTGTTGATGAGATCGTTCCTTTCTAGGTGTTCCACCACTCTTCTCCTGATAATCTTCTCCATGATTTTGCATACTATACATGTCAGTGACACTGGTCTGTAGTTTAATGCTTCATGTCTGTCTCCTTTTTTAAAGATTGGGACTACATTTGCTGTCTTCCATGCCTCAGGCAATCTCCCTGTTTCGATAGATGTATTGAATATTGTTGTTAGGGGTACACATAGCGCCTCTGCTCCCTCTCTCAATACCCATGGGGAGATGTTATCTGGCCCCATTGCCTTTGAGGTATCTAGCGTGTGTGTGTGTGTGTGTGTGTGTGTGTGTGTGTGTGTGTGTGTGTGTGTGTGTGTGTGTGTAATAAAATCCCAGTAAACAGGTGATATCACAATATGTAAAACAACCACAGTCAAAAACAGTTAACTTCCAATCGCCTTCGTTATTTCTCACATTATCAAGAGGAACTGCAAGCTCCTGATGTGTTGATTGCAACAAGAAAATCCTAGACCTATACTTCAGCTCCTCCTGAAGTTGTTATATATATATATATATATATATATATATATATATATATATATATATATATATATATATATATATATATATATATATATATATATATATATATATATATATATATATATATATATATATATATATATATATATATATATATATATATGGAGAAGTGGAAAAGAATCTTTATTCCGTAAGCCATGCGTGTCGTATGAGGCAACTAAAATGCCGGGAGCAATGGGCTAGTAACCCCTTCTCCTGTAGACATTTGCTAAAAAAGAGAAGAAGAAAAACTTTATAAAACTGGGATGCTTGAATGTGCGTGGATTTAGTGCGGATGACAAGAAACAGATGATTGCTGATGTTATGAATGAAAAGAAGTTGGATGTCCTGGCCCTAAGCGAAACAAAGCTGAAGGGGGTAGGGGAGTTTCGGTGGGGGGAAATAAATGGGATTAAATCTGGAGTATCTGAGAGAGTTAGTGCAAAGGAAGAGGTAGCAGTAATATTGAAGGATCAGTTATGGAAGGAGAAAAGAGAATATGAATGTGTAAATTCAAGAATTATGTGGATTAAAGTAAAGGTTGGATGCGAAAAGTGGGTCATAATAAGCGTGTATGCACCTGGAGAAGAGAGGAATGTAGAGGAGAGAGAGAGATTTTGGGAGATGTTAAGTGAATGTATAGGAGCCTTTGAACCAAGTGAGAGAGTAATTGTGGTAGGGGACTTGAATGCTAAAGTAGGAGAAAGTTTTAGAGAGGGCGTGGTAGGTAAGTTTGGGGTGCCAGGTGTAAATGATAATGGGAGCCCTTTGATTGAACTTTGTATAGAAAGGGGTTTAGTTATAGGTAATACATATTTTAAGAAAAAGAGGATTAATAAGTATACAAGACATGATGTAGGGCGAAATGACAGTAGTTTGTTGGATTATGTATTGGTAGATAAAAGACTGTTGAGTAGACTTCAGGATGTACATGTTTGTAGAGGGGCCACAGATATATCAGATCACTTTCTAGTTGTAGCTACACTGAGAGTAAAAGGTAGATGGGATACAAGGAGAATAGAAGCATCAGGGAAGAGAGAGGTGAAGGTTTATAAACTAAAAGAGGAGGCAGTTAGGGTAAGATATAAACAGCTATTGGAGGATAGATGGCCTAATGAGAGCATAGGCAATGGGGTCGAAGAGGTATGGGGGTAGGTTTAAAAATGTAGTGTTAGAGTGTTCAGCAGAAGTTTGTGGTTACAGGAAAGTGGGTGCGGGAGGAAAGAGGAGCGATTGGTGGAATGATGATGTAAAGAGAGTAGTAAGGGAGAAAAAGTTAGCATATGAGAAGTTTTTACAAAGTAGAAGTGATGCAAGGAGGGAAGAGTATATGGAGAAAAAGAGAGAGGTTATGAGAGTGGTGAAGCAATGTAAAAAGAGAGCAAATGAGAGAGTGGGTGAGATGTTATCAACAAATTTTGTTGAAAATAAGGAAAAGTTTTGGAGTGAGATTAATAAGTTAAGGAAGCCTAGAGAACAAATGGATTTGTCAGTTAAAAATAGGAGAGGAGAGTTATTAAATGGAGAGACAGAGGTATTGGGAAGATGGAGGGAGTATTTTGAGGAATTGTTAAATGTTGATGAAGATAGGGAGGCTGTGATTTTGTGTATAGGGCAAGGAGGAAAAACATCTTGTAGGAGCGAGGAAGAGCCAGTTGTGAGTGTGGGGGAAGTTTGTGAAGCAGTAGGTAAAATGAAAGGGGGTAAGGCAGCCGGGATTGATGGGATAAAGATAGAAATGTTAAAAGCAGGTGGGGATATAGTTTTGGAGTGGTTGGTGCAATTATTTAATAAATGTGTGGAAGAGGGTAAGGTACCTAGGGATTGGCAGAGAGCATGCATAGTTCCTTTGTATAAAGGCAAAGGGGACAAAAGAGAGTGCAAAAATTATAGGGGAATAAGTCTGTTGAGTATACCTGGTGAAGTGTATGGTAGAGTTATTATTGAAAGAATTAAGAGTAAGACGGAGAATAGGATAGCAGATGAACAAGGAGGCTTTAGGAAAGGTAGGGGATGTGTGGACCAAGTGTTTATAGTGAAACATATAAGTGAACAGTATTTAGATAAGGCTAAAGAGGTCTTTGTGGCATTTATGGATTTGGAAAAGACGTATGACAGGGTGGATAGGGGGGCAATGTGGCAGATGTTGCAGGTGTATGGTGTAGGAGGTAGGCTACTGAAAGCAGTGAAGAGTTTTTACGAGGATAGTGAGGCTCAAGTTAGAGTATGTAGGAAAGAGGGAAATTATTTCCCAGTAAAACTAGGCCTTAGACAAGGATGTGTGATGTCACCGTGGTTGTTTAATATATTTATAGACGGGGTTGTAAAAGAAGTAAATGCGAGGGTCTTGGCAAGAGGCGTGGAGTTAAAAGATAAAGAATCACACATAAAGTGGGAGTTGTCACAGTTGCTCTTTGCTGATGGCACTGTGCTCTTGGGAGATTCTGAAGAGAAGTTGCATAGATTGGTGGATGAATTTGGTAGGGCGTGCAAAAGAAGAAAATTAAAAGTGAATACAGGAAAGAGTAAGGTAATGAGGATAACAAAAAGATTAGGTGATGAAAGATTGGATATCAGATTGGAGGGAGAGAGTATGGAGGAGGTGAATGTATTCAGATATTTGGGAGTGGACGAGTCAGCGGATGGGTCTATGAAAGATGACGTGAATCATAGAATTGATGAGGGGAAAAGGTGAGTGGTGCACTTAGGAGTCTGTGGAGGCAACGAACTTTGTCCTTGGAGGCAAAGAGGGGAATGTATGAGAGTATAGTTTTACCAACGCTCTTATATGGGTGTGAAGCATGGGTGATGAATGTTGCAGCAAGGAGAAGGCTGGAGGCAGTGGAGATGTCATGTCTGAGGGCAATGTGTGGTGTGAATATAATGCAGAGAATTCGTAGTTTGGAAGTTAGGAGGAGGTGCGGGATTACCAAAACTGCTGTCCAGAGGGCTGAGGAAGGGTTGTTGAGGTGGTTCGGACATGTAGAGAGAATGGAGCGAAACAGAGTGACTTCAAGAGTGTATCAGTCTGTAGTGGAAGGAAGGCAGGGTAGGGGTCGGCCTAGGAAAGGTTGGAGGGAGGGGGTAAAGGAGGTTTTGTGTGCGAGGGGCTTGGACTTCCAGCAGGCATGCGTGAGCGTGTTTGATAGGAATGAATGGAGACAAATGGTTTTTAATACTTGACGTGCTGTTGGAGTGTGAGCAAAGTAACATTTATGAAGGGGTTCAGGGAAACCGGCAGGCCGGACTTGAGTCCTGGAGATGGGAAGTACAGTGCCTGCACTCTGAAGGAAGGGTGTTAATATTGCAGTTTAAAAACTGTCTGGCAAGACAGTGATGGAGTGAATGATGGTGAAAGTTTTTCTTTTTCGGGCCACCCTGCCTTGCTGGGAATCGGCCAGTGTGATAATAAAATAATAATAATAATATATATACATATATATATATATATATATATATATATATATATATATATATAGATATATATAAATATATATATATATATATATATATATATATATATATAAATATATATATATATATATATATATATATATAAATATATATATATATATATTATATATATATATTTATATATATATATATATATATATATATTTTTTTTTTTATTATCACACCGGCCGATTCCCACCAAGGCAGGGTGGCCCGAAAAAGAAAAACTTTCACCATCATTCACTCCATCACTGTCTTGCCAGAAGGGTGCTTTACACTACAGTTTTTAAACTGCAACATTAACACCCCTCCTTCAGAGTGCAGGCACTGTACTTCCCATCTCCAGGACTCAAGTCCGGCCTGCCGGTTTCCCTGAATCCCTTCATAAATGTTACTTTGCTCACACTCCAACAGCACGTCAAGTATTAAAAACCATTTGTCTCCATTCACTCCTATCAAACACGCTCACGCATGCCTGCTGGAAGTCCAAGCCCCTCGCACACAAAACCTCCTTTACCCCCTCCCTCCAACCCTTCCTAGGCCGACCCCTACCCCGCCTTCCTTCCACTACAGACTGATACACTCTTGAAGTTATTCTGTTTCGCTCCATTCTCTCTACATGTCCGAACCACCTCAACAACCCTTCCTCAGCCCTCTGGACAACAGTTTTGGTAATCCCGCACCTCCTCCTATATATATATATATATATGTCGTGCCGAATTTGTAAAACTGGTCAATTAGCAAGAACTCATTTAAAATTAAGTCCTTTCTAAAATTTTCTTTTATACGTTTAAAGATAAAAAATTTTCATTAATGTTGATGTAAAAAATTTATAATTTTACACCAAAAGGAACTTAGAAAATTTTCCTAACCTTATTATAACAAGCGCAATTTATTTTAACCCAACCCAACTAAATGTATTTTAGATTTGTTTACAGTAATTTAATTCTAAACAAACACAGCGAAATATATTTTTTTTCGTTAGGTTCAGAATGATTTTGGCGAAATTATTGCATACGCAAATTTTCACTTGTCCTATATGGCAAGATGAACGTTGCTATTTAAGCCAAGATCGCAAGTTCTGCCTATTCGGCACATATATATATATATACATACATTCATACATGCAATGACCACATTTCGAGTCCTCGCCCAGCATTCTGTTTACTTTTTAATAGTCGTTCGCCCCGACTGATCCTTGGTTATGAACTATCCGACGAAAGCTTATGAGACTATGTAATAAGACAGTAGGGTCACGTTTGGTGCCGCTGATTCAACCAAGTCATATTCATACTTTTTTTAAATTCGTCGTATTGCAAGTTTGTTGGGCCTGGTATGTACAAAGATCACAGGACGAGTTCCCGCTCTGTATTCCATTTTACAGTCATTCATTACAACTTATCTTTGTTTTATATTTATCTAAAATTAGGAATGGCATGGTAGTGGCCTAAGTTTATAGAATGGTGTTGGCTAGACACATACTTTATTATCGACAGGATTATATCTGTGAGAAGCTTCAACTGTTGTTCAACTCACTCAGATTATGGCGAGCACAAGTCTTGAAAAACAATCAACCATTAATATTCCATTTCTTCAATGTTAAATGAAAAATTCTCTGGAATTTATGCATGAGCTACGTTAGTGTGACCTTGACTTACCGCCGTAATCTGTATATAAAAGTGAATTGAGGCACATTTGAGGCTTCTCAGAAAGAGATATTTCAAGCATCCATGGTCTTATCAGTAGAGCTTGCGTCTGGCGAGCCCTTTCACATGGTATTAATCACTGGTAGAGATTGAAGTAGTACAAACACCTGACGTACGTTTCACAAGTTATGAACCCCTGGTTACTTTCGCTACACATGAACCTCTTGTGTTTGTTCAGTTTAAAACTTTTAAGTTGATCATTCCTTCTCCTGTCACCTCTTATATATAACATTATATTCCCTAATAAATTTTTCCTCTATTTTTCTATTAAAAATCTTTGAAAATAGAGAGCTGATTATCCGCCAGATTGCTAATGCACTCTTAGATGACTGAAATTGTATCTGACATAGGAAATAGGAATTAAACCTCTTTCCTAATATTCAAAATTTTAATCTTGTTTCGAAATATTCTTTGAGTTTCCCTGTGTACAGAGGTGCTCACCAAACACTCCATTCCTCCTCGAGCTCTTCCTCATCCTCCCACTTTTATCCACACTCTCCTTTCTCCTTTCATTCACCACCTATAATCTTCTTTGCCTTTTCCTATATTATCTTATATTATTTATTGCAATTTTTTCGGCACAAAAGTAGGGAGTTCAAAAATGTTGTGCTTAAACCACGTAACATTTTACAAATAATTACAGAAAAACAGTAGACTGTAATTTCACAACTTGACCGAAGAATGGACATTATGATTATGTTAGTATTATTATGTTATTATTATTATTATTATTCTTAATTGTTGCCTTCATGGGAGGGGTTAAACCAGAAGGGGTCATGCAGTGCATGAGAATGTGTCAATTAGATTAAATTAAAAAAAAGACATTGAATGATTAATCACTTGGATCATGAATTTTTCACCGGCATCAATTTCCTTCCCTTGAAGGACACATAATAGGAAGATAATATTTCTTATTGTTATTCACTGGAATTATATGTGCGTAATTTTCTTAAGAGTAATCTCACCGGGTAAATTTTATATAATGATTTTCATCAGTTTGAGGATTTTACGTGGTTAATGCTAAAAAAGTACTATAAATAAGTTAACTAAAATAATAATTTGAACTTAAGAAACGGAAATGCAGTCTGGTTAAGGATAAAATATTTTCAGAAAACTTCAGTTAGGAATAAGCAGTTTTCATCTGTTGTGTGCCTACACTACACACTACTAAGAAAACGCAGGGTAATGGAGCTCCTCATCCCGGCGTAGCGATGAAGGATACTAACCAGTGTCTGGGCCAAGATAAATAAGCTCACAATGTGACCTAAGTATCGCACACACTTTCAGTATTCCTCTCACTGTCTTGATGTCAAGAACTCAACTTCGATCCCAGGAAACAATGAGTATAATCACTCCTATACATTCGTGCCGTACTCCAGTAACATGCACCGACAATAACAAAATAAACACCTACTCAACCTCTCTGAACCCATACCTCCCTACCCACTACTTCCTTCCCAACTAAAACCAACCAAAAACAGACCAACGGTAAGAAAGAAGAAAGATGCAACACGCTCATGAATATGATTAAAACAAACCATTAAGTAGAGAGAGAGAGAGAGAGAGAGAGAGAGAGAGAGAGAGAGAGAGAGAGAGAGAGAGAGAGAGAGAGAGAGAGAGAGAGAGAGAGAGAGAGAGAGAGAGAGAGAGAGAGAGAGAGAAAGAGAGAAGCAGACAGACAGACAGAGCTGTAAGTTTTAAGTGTAGAAAAAAGTATTTCACCTCTGGATGCTGGGAGAAGAGAAAGAAATAAAAGCTGAAATTATTGTTTACGGTCGGACGTGGGAGTTGGTGTTTAAAGCTGATGCGTGTATCATGTGTGTATGAGTAGTATGTCTCGTATATGTCTCTTTTTGTATGTTGTATCTCAGTGTGTTTTGAGTGTATAGTTGGTGTACGTCTAGAGTGTTTATCTCGTTTAAATGTGTTCGACTCGTGTTTGTGTTTGCCTAGTATGCGTGTCTCACGTGTGGATGTTTTGTGTGTAGAATCTTGTTTGTGGATGTCTTGCGTTTATAAACTATAAGTACATTTGTGTATGAATGTCTCGTGTGTGTGGATGTTTCGTGTACAATTGGTATTTGCCATTATATTTATCTTTTGAACAGGCCTATTATTGTCATGTAGGCTCATTGCCGTGGTCCTATTTTCGTATGCATATATTTTATGATATGCACATGTCATTTATGGAAATATAAACACATATGCAGTATAATGTGATCCTTTATTGACAACGTTTCACCCACACAGTGGGCTTTTTCAAGTCACACACAGATCTACCTGGGGTGGAAGGTACGGGAGTATTTATAGTCATGTTCAGAATGTTGAGGTCAGGTGGAGAATGCTGCATCTGATGATCTACCGGGTGGAGTTATAGAGTCTTGGGTAGCTTGGCAGGGGTATTGGACAAGTTGTGAGTAGACCTGTCATGTCATTTATAAAAATTTTGTATAACTTTGTACATCTCATGGATTTGCTATGTACAAACATTTTATTTTAGGCCAGAAGAGCCTCGGACTTGAGCACCGTGTGTAGAGCAAATTATAATTTCGGTTGTTCGTGATTTGTTAAGTATTTATTATACATACGCGCACAAACACACACACACACACACACACACACACACACACACACTCCCTCCCTCCCTCCCTCCCTCTCTCCCTCTCTCCCTCTCTCCCTCTCTCCCCCCCTCTCCCCCTCTCCCCCTCTCCCCCTCTCTTGCTCTCTCTCTTCCCCATTTTCCCTTCTCACTCTCCCCCTCTCCTACCCTTCCCTTCACTCTCTCTCCCCCCTCTCTCTCTCACTCTCACTCTCTCTTCCCCTTTTTCCTTCTCACTATCCCCCTCTCTCTTTCTACCTTCCCTTCTCTCTCTCTCTCCCCATTTTTCCCTTCTCACTCTCCCCCTCTCCTTCCCTTCCCTTCTCTCTCTTTCCCCCTCTCACACTCTCTCTCCCCCATTCCCTTCTCACTCTTCCCCTCTCTCTCTCCTTCTACCTTTCCTTTCTCTCTTCTCTCACAAAAAAAAAAAAAAAATGGTGGGGACTCGCAGGAACCAAGGATCAGATGAGAATGGTTCTGGTAGGGAGGAGTGGATGGAGGAGCAGTGGAAAAGGATGGAACAAGAGTGGGAGAGAAAATTAGGAGAGCTTTCTGAAAAAATGGAGAAAGAGCTCTCTGTGAAATTGGAAAAGAGGTTGGAGAAGGAGACAAAGAATTGGGAGGCACAAGTCGAAACTGCAGTAGCCAAGATAAGGGTCCTAGAAGTTGAGATAAATAGGCTGAAGCGAGTTACAGGGGGCAGTGACCAGAGAAGACACAGCATGTGAAGCTGCGAGGCCGAACAGGAAGGAAGGAATTATGAATTATGCTAAGGTCATATCAGCCTGCCAAGAAGGGCCAAGGAGTGAAAGGGAAGAACAGCTGGGTGCAGATGGAGAGGGTGATAGGTCGAATGCTGAGGTACAACCATGCTATCAAGAGCCACTGGAAAAATCAAGGGAGAAACTGACCACATACAGGCAGGATCCAGAGTCACAGAGGGTGAGGCAATGGGAGGAGGAAAGGGCAAAATCAGTGTTTATCCATGGGCTTCAGGAGAGAGAGGAAAGGACACACACTGAAAGGCAGCAGGAAGAAAGAAAGGAGATTGAGAAAATCATCACGGAAATAGGTGAAGAGATGGACGAGATTGTAAATTTTCAGAGAATAGGGGGGTACTCGAAGGGGAGAAACCGACCAATCAAGCTGATTCTCAGGACGGAAACAGCGCGGAGCAGGATCCTCCAAGAGAACCCACGATTGAAATACTCGGAAGAGTACAAGAGGGTGTTCCTAGACAGAGACAGAACACAATCAGAACGACAGCAGCTGAGGGAGAGGACAAAAAAACGAAAGGAGCTAGGAAAAGAGACAAGGATGGAACCAGCAGAGGTCAGAGCAGAACAGAACAGCAAGGGCAAGCACACACACAACTATTCTCAGAACCATACAACCTATCACACCATCCCAACACACACTACAATCCATACCCACAGTCTCCACCCAACACCGAGCTATAGAATCCCACAGTATGCTACCAGGTCTCCCACCCTCACAGGCCCCCCAAACCACAGTGTTGGAAAGGAAACTGAAGGTATGGTACACAAACACTGATGGAATAACAAATAAGTGGGAGGAGTGGCATGAAAGAGTCAAAGAGGCATCACCGGACATCATAGCTCTCACAGAAACCAAGCTTACAGGTATGATAACAGATGCCATCTTTCCAACGGGATACCAAATCCTGAGGAAAGACAGAGGGAACAGGGGGGTTGGAGGAGTGGCATTGCTGATCAAAAATCGCTGGAATCTTGATGAGCTGGAGAGAGGAGACAGCGGAGAAGAAAGTGATTACACAGCGGGAACGCTTCACTCTGGAGGTCCCAAGGTGGTAATAGCAGTGATGTATAACCCACCACAGAACAGCAGGAGGCCAAGGCAAGAGTACGACGAGAGCAATAGAGCGATGGTTGACACACTGGCTACAGTGGCCAGAAGAGTCCATGCATGCAGGGCAAAGCTCCTGATCATGGGTGACTTTATCCACAAGGAGATCGATTGGGAGAACTTGGACCCACATGGGGGCCAAGATACATGGAGGGCTAAGATGATGGAGGTGGTACTGGAAAACTTCATGTACCAACACGTAAGGGACACTACAAGAGAGAGAGGAGAAGATAAACCAGCAAGGCTGGACTTAGTATTCACCTTGAGTAGTGCAGATATTGAGGATATCACATATGAAAGACCCCTTGGGGCCAGTGACCATGTGGTTTTAAGCTTCGAATACACAATAAAGCTACAAGTGGAGGGAGAAGCAGGAAGGCCAGGACGAATGAAGCCAAACTACAAGAAAGGGGACTACACAGGAATGAGGAACTTCCTGAACGGGGTTCAGTGGGACAGAGAACTGGCAGGGAAGCCAGTTAATGAGATGATAGAATATGTAGCAACAAAATGCAAGGAGGCTGAGGAGAGGTTTGTACCCAAGGGTAACATTAATAATGAAAAAGCCAGGGTGAGCCCATGGTTTACCCAAAGGTGCAGGGAGGAAAAAACCAAGTGTGCTAGGGAATCGAAGAACTATAGAAGGCAAAGGACCCAGGAGAACAAGGAGAGCAGTCGTAGAGCCAGAAACGAATATACACAGATAAGAAGGGAAGCCCAAAGACAATATGAAAATGACATAGCAGCGAAAGCCAAATCTGACCCAAAACTGTTGTACAGCCACATCAGGAGGAAAACAACAGTCAAGGACCAGTTAATCAGGCTAAGGAAGGAAGGAGGAGAGACAACAAGAAATGACGGTGAAGTATGCGAGGAACTCAACAAGAGATTCAAAGAAGTGTTCACAGAGGAGACAGAAGGGGCTCCAGAAAGACGGAGAGGTGGGGCACACCACCATGTGCTGGACACAGTGCACACAACCGAGGAAGAAGTGAAGAGGCTTCTGAGTGAGCTAGACACCTCAAAGGCAATGGGGCCAGATAACATCTCCCCATGGGTATTGAGAGAGGGAGGAAAGGCGCTATGTGTACCGCAGACGGAGTACAGTCTAGGGGGCCAGGGACTACAAACCTCACTCAAGGAAAAAGATCTTGTGGTGAGTATAACACCAGGCACATCTCCTGAAGCGCACATCAACCAAATAACTGCTGCAGCATATGGGCGCCTAGCAAACCTCAGAACAGCATTCCGACATCTTAATAAGGAATCGTTCAGGACCCTGTACACCGTGTACGTTAGGCCCATATTGGAGTATACGGCACCAGTTTGGAACCCACACCTAGCCAAGCACGTAAAGAAACTAGAGAAAGTGCAAAGGTTTGCAACAAGACTAGTCCCAGAGCTAAGAGGTATGTCCTACGAGGAGAGGTTAAGGGAAATCAACCTGACGACACTGGAGGACAGGAGAGATATAGGGGACATGATAACGACATACAAAATACTGAGAGAAATTGACAAGGTGGACAAAGACAGGATGTTCCAGAGATTGGACACAGTAACAAGGGGACACAGTTGGAAGTTGAAGACACAGATGAATCACAGGGATGTTAGGAATTATTTCTTCAGCCACATAGTAGTCAGTAAGTGGAATAGTTTGGGAAGCGATTTAGTGGAGGCAGGATCCATACATAGCTTTAAGCAGAGGTATGGTAAAGCTCACGGTTCAGGGAGAGTGCAAAGGTTTGCAACAAGACTAGTCCCAGAGCTAAGAGGTATGTCCTACGAGGAGAGGTTAAGGGAAATCAACCTGACGACACTGGAGGACAGGAGAGATATAGGGGACATGATAACGACATACAAAATACTGAGAGAAATTGACAAGGTGGACAAAGACAGGATGTTCCAGAGATTGGACACAGTAACAAGGGGACACAGTTGGAAGTTGAAGACACAAATGAATCACAGGGATGTTAGGAATTATTTCTTCAGCCACATAGTAGTCAGTAAGTGGAATAGTTTGGGAAGCGATTTAGTGGAGGCAGGATCCATACATAGCTTTAAGCAGAGGTATGATAAAGCTCACGGTTCAGGGAGAGTGACCTAGTAGCGATCAGTGAAGAGGCGGGGCCAGGAGCTCGGACTCGACCCCTGCAACCTCAACTAGGTGAGTACAACTAGGTGAGTGTACACACACACACACACGTACACACACACACGTACACACACACACGTACACACACACACACACACACACACACACACACACACACACACACACACACACACACACACACACACACACACGTCGTGCCGAATAGGTAAAATTGGTCAATTAGCAAGAACTCATTTAAAATTAAGTCCTTCCTGAAATTTTCTCTTAGACGTTTAAAGACATATATTTTTTTCCATTTATGTTAATGTAAAAAATAATAATTTTCTATTAAAAGAACCTTAGAAAACTTACTGACCTTATTACAAAAAGCGCCATTTAATTTAGCCTAATCCTACTAAATATATTTTAGATAAGTTTACAATAATATAATAAACAAACAATGAATTATATTTTTTTCGTTAGGTTCAGAATGATTTTTGCAAAATTATTGCATACACAAATTTTCGCTTGCCTTATTCGGCAAGAAGAGCGTTGCTATTTAATTAAGCCAAAATCTCAAGTTTTACCTCTTCACTACGACATATATATATATGTATTTATGTATACATAAAAGTGTATGATGAGATGTTGGATCTGATACAAAACTGGAGCAATTACAGTTCCTCTTTGATGAGGACAGTTTGTTAAGGGATTTTTAAAGTTGCAAAGGTATGTAAAAAAAAAATTAAATTAAAAGAAAGTGATGAGACAACGACAACAAAAAGTCTAGGCAATGATAGACTGAATACGAAATTGGATGGAGAAAGTATGGAGGAAGTGGATGTATTTGGACATTTGGGTCTATGAATGACTAGGTTAACTACAGAACACATGAGGGGGACAAAGGTGGGTGGCGTTTTGATGCATCGTTAAAAGAAAGTTTATCGATGGATAAAAAAAAAAAGGAATGTACAAGAGAAGAATGGTACTAATATTTTCACATGTTTGAGAGTCGATTTTGAAAGTTGCAACGCAAAGGAGGCTAGAGACAGTGGAGATGTTATGTTGAAGAGTCATAATATTTGTTGTGAATATCATGTAGAGAATTCGGAGCCTAAGAATTAAAAAGCCGGGGATGAGAAAATAACTCACCTGGGATATGACGTCGGAGATTGGGATGGAATGTAACTCACCTGGGAGGTGACGGCAGAGGCCGGGATGGGAAGGTGCTCTGAAGTGTTATTGAAGGTCCACCTGAAGGTGACGGGGCCAGGACTGGCCTCCACCTCGCAGGTGACGCTCGCAGGCTCGTGTAGTGCTGTTCCGTAAATGGTTTTACTATGGCGGCGACAGTATGGCTTGTCTGTTGGGTGCAATATGTTACAGTTATTGTTAATATACTTTGATTCTCATGACATAACAAAAATGCTTTACATATTTGTTATAAATCGTACGCAAAATACGAATGTCAAGGAAACCAATGAAAGCACTGCTGTCATATGTGGGAATTGAATAGCTTTTATTCAAGAGATAAAGAGAAATATCCAACTGTTTTATTTTATGCAATTAATTTTTTATGAATAAAATATAATTGCAGCCTCATTCGGTTTATCAGAAAAAAAGATCATAATCTAGAAATGAGCATGACAAATTTACGCAAGTGTCAGAAGCAGAATACTAGAAGTAGAATTCCTTTGGAATTCCGTTGAAATTCTATTCTAGACTAGTTGAAACTGTATTTGACTGAAAAATGTTCTTTATTGCTTCCTCTGAGAAAATGAGACGTCCTGGATTTGAAAGATGTTGAGTCATAACTGTTATAATTGATTTACATCATCGATAACAAATTTTAATTTATTTCACTTAAATCTTTTTTACATCATTTTTCCTATTGTGAGATACACTGTTTGACATATTATAGACAAAATGGAAAATATATATTCGCAAATTTAGAATTAAATTTCAT
>NC_091303.1:282500-285000 GCF_038502225.1 Cherax quadricarinatus
GTGTCATCAGCAAAGAGCAGCTGTGACAACTCCCACTTTGTGTGTGATTCTTTATCTTTTAACTCCACGCCTCTTGCCAAGACCCTCGGATTTACTTCTCTTACAACCCCATCTATAAATATATTAAACAACCACGGTGACATCACACATCCTTGTCTATATTTTTATTTTTATTATTATCACACTGGCCGATTCCCACCAAGGCAGGGTGGCCCGAAAAAGAAAAACTTTCACCATCATTCACTCCATCACTGTCTTGCCAGAAGGGTGCTTTACACTACAGTTTTTAAACTGCAACATTAACACCCCTCCTTCAGAGTGCAGGCACTGTACTTCCCATCTCCAGGACTCAAGTCCGGCCTGCCGGTTTCCCTGAATCCCTTCATAAATGTTACTTTGCTCACACTCCAACAGCACGTCAAGTATTAAAAACCATTTGTCTCCATTCACTCCTATCAAACACGCTCACGCATGCCTGCTGGAAGTCCAAGCCCCTCGCACACAAAACCTCCTTTACCCCCTCCCTCCAACCCTTCCTAGGCCGACCCCTACCCCGCCTTCCTTCCACTACAGACTGATACACTCTTGAAGTCATTCTGTTTCGCTCCATTCTCTCTACATGTCCGAACCACCTCAACAACCCTTCCTGAGCCCTCTGGACAACAGTTTTGGTAATCCCGCACCTCCTCCTAACTTCCAAACTACGAATTCTCTGCATTATATTCACACCACACATTGCCCTCAGACATGACATCTCCACTGCCTCCAGCCTTCTCCTCGCTGCAACATTCATCACCCACGCTTCACACCCATATAAGAGCGTTGGTAAAACTATACTCTCATACATTCCCCTCTTTGCCTCCAAGGACAAAGTTCTTTGTCTCTACTGACTCCTAAGTGCACCACTCACTCTTTTTCCCTCATCAATTCTATGATTCACCTCATCTTTCATAGACCCATCTGCTGACACGTCCACTCCCAAATATCTGAATACGTTCACCTCCTCCATACTCTCTCCCTCCAATCTGATATTCAATCTTTCATCACCTAATCTTTTTGTTATCCTCATAACCGTACTCTTTCCTGTATTCACCTTTAATTTTCTTCTTTTGCACACCCTACCAAATTCATCCACCAATCTCTGCAGCTTCTCTTCAGAATCTCCCAAGAGCACAGTGTCATCAGCAAAGAGCAGCTGTGACAACTCCCACTTTGTGTGTGATTCTTTATCTTTTAACTCCACGCCTCTTGCCAAGACCCTCGCATTTACTTCTCTTACAACCCCATCTATAAATATATTAAACAACCACGGTGACATCACACATCCTTGTCTAAGGCCTACTTTAACTGGGAAAAAATTTCCCTCTTTCCTACATACTCTAACTTGAGCCTCACTATCCTCGTAAAAACTCTTCACTGCTTTCAGTAACCTACCTCCTACACCATACACTTGCAACATCTGCCACATTGCCCCCCTATCCACCCTGTCATACGCCTTTTCCAAATCCATAAATGCCACAAAGACCTCTTTAGCCTTATCTAAATACTGTTCACTTATATGTTTCACTGTAAACACCTGGTCGACACACCCCCTACCTTTCCTAAAGCCTCCTTGTTCATCTGCTATCCTATTCTCCGTCTTACTCTTAATTCTTTCAATTATAACTCTACCATACACTTTACCAGGTACACTCAACAGACTTATCCCCCTATAATTTTTGCACTCTCTTTTATCCCCTTTGCCTTTATACAAAGGAACTATGCATGCTCTCTGCCAATCCCTAGGTACCTTACCCTCTTCCATACATTTATTAAATAATTGCACCAACCACTCCAAAACTATATCCCCACCTGCTTTTAACATTTCTATCTTTATCCCATCAATCCCGGCTGCCTTACACCTTTCATTTTACCTACTGCCTCACGAACTTCCCACACTCTACAACTGGCTCTTCCTCACTCCTACAAGATGTTATTCCTCCTTGCCCTATACAAACGAAATCACAGCTTCCTATCTTCATCAACATTTAACAATTCTCAAAATACCTTCCCTCCATCTTCCCAATACCTCTAACTCTCCATTTAATAACTCTCCTCTCCTATTTTTAACTGACTAAATCCATTTGTTCTCTAGGCTTTCTTAACTTGTTAATCTCACTCCAAAACTTTTCTTATTTTCAACAAAATTTGTTGATAACATCTCACCCACTCTCTCATTTGCTCTCTTTTACATTGCTTCACCTCACTCTTAATCTCTCTTTTTCTCCACATACTCTTCCCTCCTTGCATCACTTCTACTTTGTAAAAACTTCTTCTGCTACTCTCTCTACTACTCTCTTTACATCATCATTCCACCAATCCATCCTCTTCCCTCCCGCACCCACTTTCCTGTAACCACAAACTTCTGCTGAACACTCTAACACTACATTTTTAAACCTACCCCATACCTCTTCACCCCATTGTCTATGCTCTCATTAGCCCATCTATCCTCCAATAGCTG
>NC_091303.1:290000-325000 GCF_038502225.1 Cherax quadricarinatus
ATATATACATATATATATATTATATATATACATATATATATATATATATATATATATACATATATATATATATATATATATATATATATATATATATATATATATATATATATGCTTACATATCTATATATTCATATGAGCTTGGGAGAGTGTGAAACATTTGCAGCGCTGGAAGGTAGCAAGTGTTCCTTGCGAAGCAGCTCCCTACGCTCTTACGCTCTTGTCGGTCACCTAGTCAGTTAGCCGTCACTGCATACATGACGCCAGAGGGAGTGTGAGTGTATACTAGCCACACACAATACAGTGCGTGTCGTGTATAAGAGCCACACACAGTGTAGCGCACGTATATACACCCGTCGCACATTGTAGTGTGAGTGTATACAAGCCTCACATACAAGCTACATACAGTGCAATGTACTTGTATACAAGTTCTCCCCCCCCCCCCGCACAAACAGTACAGCAGCATCCACCATCACCACCTCACACACCAACTTTCCCACACCCATCTCACCTACTTCATTCATCACCTTTAAAACACTCAACCTTTACCACACAACGCTTATTACATCCACAACTTTTTTAATATACCCAGCATCTAAATTATACACACAACTGTAATAATGAGCATAGAAGCTGAGACTATGTCATAAGGCTCATCAGCATATGCAACATTTCCATGCTTTCTTACATACATATATATATATATATATATATATATATATATATATATATATATATATATATATATATATATATATATATATATATATATATATATGCAATAAGATCACAGTAAACAGGTGATTTCAGAATATGCTGAACAACCACTCTGAAAAAATAGAGAAATTCCAAGCGCTTTAATATGAGTAGTCACGAAAGCGCTTGGAATTTCTCTATTTTTTCAGAGTGGTTGTTTTGTATATATATATATATATACACACATATATATAGATATATATATATATATATATATATATATATATATATATATATATATATATATATATATATATATATACAAAAAAAATCACTGTGAAAGAATAGTAAAATTCCAAGCGCTTTCGTGACTACTCACATTATAAAGGATAATGTGATAATGTAAGTAGTTACGAAAGCGCTTGGAATTTCACTATTGTTTCACAGTGGTTGTTTTGCATATTCTGAAATCACCTGTTTACTGTGATCTTATTGCACACACACACACACATACATTACATGTATATATATATATATATATATATATATATATATATATATATATATATATATATATATATATATATATATATATATATATATATATGTCGTGCCTAATATGTAAAACTGGTCAATTAGCAAGAACTCATTTAAAATTAAGTCCTTTCTAAAAATTTTTCTTATACGTTTAAAGATATATATTTTTCATTAATGTTGATGTAAAAATTTATAATTTTGCACCAAAAGGATCTTAGAAAACTTACCTAACCTTATTATAACAAGAGCAATTTATTTTAGCCTAACCCAACTAAATATATTTTAGATTTGTTCACAATAATTTAATACTAAACAAACACAGTGAAATATATTTTTTTCGTTAGGTTCAGAATGATTTTGGCGAAATTATTGCATAGGCAAGTTCTGCCTATTCGGCACGACATATATATTTATATATATATATATATATTTATATATATATATATATATATATATATATATATATATATATATATATATATATATATATATATATATATATATATATATATGTATATACTATATATATATATATATGTATATATATATATATATATATATATATATATATATATATATATATATATATATATATATAAATATATATTTATAATTTTTTTTCAACAAGTCGGCCGTCTCCCACCGAGGCAGGGTGACCCAAAAAGAAAGAAAATCCCCAAAAAGAAAACATTTTCATCCTCAGTCAACACTTTCACCTCACTCACACATAATCACTGTTTTTCCAGAGGTCGTCAGAACACAACAGTTATATATATATATATATATATATATATATATATATATATATATATATATATATATATATATATATATATATATATATATATGTATAATCTCACATAATAATTGAATGTTAGGAAGTGCGTGAATGTAAGTTTCCTGATAAAGATGCGGAAATATTAATACTGAAAAATATAATCACACTATATAGACCAACATGTGTGAAACAATAACAAAAATTATAAATAATTAAAATTCGCAGTACAACTCATCTGAGGATATAAAAATTGATTTAAGCATTAACCAAATATATTGAAAATGGTATTAAGCCTTCATCAACAAACTCAACCAATTTCTCTTCGTTGTAGATCAGTCAGAGGAACATGTTCTTAATCAAATTCCGGGCCTATTGTGATAAGAGGAACATGATGAGACGTTTCCACTTTCTTATTGAGGATCCCAGTGTGAGATCATTATTGTTCCTTTTTCAGTGAGGATGAGTGCCTTTTTATCTCACAGTGAAGATTAGTGTCCCTAACATTTGTTTTACAATGATGATAATGTCCTCATTTGCTCTTAACTTAGCATTCTCGTAATCCTTTATATTACTGAGTATCCCTTTAGTAGTTGAAGGTGTTCTTTGACTTTTCTCTTGCGTCTTTTCAATTTTCAAAGACTGGGTTTCCGTGTATTATCTTGAAAACGTCTCTGAATCAAATTAAACTTTCAGCCTTTGTGTGTCTTAATTACACAAAGCCAGTGATTGCTATGGGACAACTTATCTCCCAATTTTCACAGTATTAGGACCAATTTTTAGAGCGCATCGTACTCAGCCTTACTTCTGTAAGGCTGAATTTCCTGACAAACATATCCAAGACAATATTGCTGCTATTACTTTTATTTATTGTGTTGCGTATTGCTCCAAAAAGTATCAATATTGTAAGTATTGTGGTACTCGTTATCATCTTCCCTGTTTGCCATTTTTCATTAGTGTCACCATTATAATTACTTTCATTACTGTTTACATATCTTTCAGGATAATTGTTGCAGTCAAAGCCAGTGTCACATTCCAAGATTGGATCTCTACGATGAAACTTACAACATTTGCAGCTGATGTTACGTAAGCAAAAGTAACAGCAGCAGTATTAGCATCAACAAAAATAGAAGCAGTAGTAACATCAAAAACAGGAGCAGTAGAAGAAGAAACAGCTGCAGTAGAAGCAAAAACAGCAACAGTAGTAGGGAACTTTTGCATCTCCTGAAGGAGGAACAGCAGAGTTATTAACGGTTATAACTGGAACTTTAGCACCAATAACAAGAGAAAAATAAATGTTGCTGTTATTGCCATTATTACTAATACTGATCTGAACATTCAGCTCTATGTTCGCTATTTATGAGGTTCAACGCAATTTCTGGATCTGAGTTTTTCCCTATCTTCCTGCAAGAGCTTTTTCATTTTAGTGGCAACACGAAGAGTCTGGAGTTGGCCAAGTGAGAAAGTTGACCACAAACAATATTCCAGCAAAACAAACTTACAAATAAAGTTATGAGCGAACTCTAAGAAAAAAAAGAAAGAGCAAGAACTTTGCCAAAAGGAAAGTTCTAGTTTTTTTCTGAATCAGAAGACACGCCTCTTTTTCTTATTCTACCTTTAATTTTCATGAAACAATTTTTTCCTGCGTCTGGTCTAAAAAACTTAGAAACTTACAAATCCTTGTTACTGCCAACTTATTGTAATAATAGCAGTAATGAATATGCCAGATACCATATTCTCCACACACACACACACACACAAAAAAAAAAACAGACCCATCCAGCAACCATTCATCAAACTGACATATAAACAGAACTCTGTCTTCTCAGACAATATTCCTCCGTTACTCAAAATCCCTCCCTACAATATTAACCCCACTTCTCCCTTCCCTTTATTATTTCTCACAAAATATCCCTGTCACCTACACAAATCCTACAAATATATGCCCGGAAATAAAAGCAATGAATAAAACTTTGGAGAGATGAAAGTATATCACAAGTATTTAATGTAAGAGCACACAGAAGCAGTTCTAGACATCATCGCAGATACGAAGAAAAGCTAAACGGTATGATTCCCATTTAATTTTCCCAATGAATATTTAATGTTAGGAGGGAAGCTGACAATGGATGGGATAATGAATGTTACGAAAAAAGTGTTACTACTTTAATCTGAAGATTTCTCATATTAAATATAATTCAATTACAAAGGGAGCTCCTAGTGTTTGGGGCTCTTTTCTGTAATCTACAGTCAAATAGCAAAAGTTCCAGGAAAGAATATAACAGAAACAATCCCCATAAAATAAATAAAATTAGTCAAATTAGGAGTCGGTAAACAACAAAGGTTAAACTAATGATAGGAGAATTGTGACCGAAAACTGTGTCAGGAGACGTGGAGGAGCGGGCTGCTTCAGTCACTACTTCAGATCTGTCTATGACAAGATGATAAGGAACCATAAGAGATTTTGAGAGAAAATTTCAAGACACTTTAATCAGAAAAACCTTATACGACGTTTCATCCACACTGAAGCTTTATCGAGGAGGGTGAAACATTGTATAATAAAAGGTTTCTTGATAAAGTTGTCTTTGAAACTGATAATTGTCAGGTTATGCCATTGTCTGTCATGGAGATTAAAAAAAAAAATATTAGACAGCGAGACTGAACCTTATTTTTACTTCCATCGAGACAGAAAATCAAATACGGAATATTGCAGGAAGCGAGTGATCACTTTGTGGTCAAATTCCTCCACCCGGCGAAAATGAAAACCGTAGAACAGGAAAAATGTGACACAAACACACACACACACGCTCAACACATAGCTTTAAAAGGTTCTATAGAGGTCTCTAAACCAGGAGAGTGAACTCAATAGCAAGCCAGCGAAGAGACGGGGCCAAGAGATGAGAATCGATCTCTGCAACAATATACAGGCGAGTACACATACTAATACATTCACGAGACAATAGAACGCTTAGCCAAAAAAAAAAAAAATGCTACGAGACAACAAAGATTAATATTCATCAGGAGAAGAAATAAGAAATACAGAAAGTCCGTGGTTTAACCAGAACTGCTGGGAAAGCAAAGCAATTTGCAAGAGAACATGGAAAATGTACGGTACATGGATGATGCTAGAGGACAGGGAAAATTATGAAGAGATCTAATGAATACGCAAGGAAAGGAAATACAAATGTAAAGAAAAAGAATAAACCAAGGGAAGATTTGGACAATTAGTAAGATTACTAGTTTTAAACCAGCAAATTTAATATTTAAATCTGGGAAGGCAGAAACAAATTAAACTTTTAAATCTGTGAAGGTAGAGAAGAGAAAACCATTGTAGACGCTCGGTCCTGGGAGCTTTATCACTTACAATACATATCAAGTTAGAGTTGCATTCATTACCATTTCTTTGTTTCGGAATACCCGAAACAGACTAAAGAGTGAAAGGTGAGGAACTCCACATCGAACAAGCAGGAAGACCTAGGATAAATATCACATCTAACATCTTCCTTCATATGTTCTCCCGTCGGCCTCCTGAATCCCATGAATTAAAACTGATCTCTCCCTCTCCTCTTCCCACCGTTTTTCCTTCCGCATCTCTGGGTCCGAATTAAGCATCACCACTGCTGTGTGTGTGTGTGTGTGTGTGTGTGTGTACGTACTCGCCTAATTGTCGTTGTAGGAGCAGATCTTCAGCTCCTGGCCTCGCCTCCCTGCTGGCCGCTACTGGCTTCTCTCCTGGCTACCTGAGCCCTGTTATACACATTTTTAAAGCTATGTAAGGATTCCACCTCTATCATTTCACTGTCTAGGTTGTTCCACTACCTGACCACTCGAAGGCTCAAGAAATATTTCCTAACATCCCAATTGCTCGTCTGTGCGTTTAACATCTAGCTATGATCCTGTGCACCTGAGCCCCGCCTTTTAAACAGACTATATCTGTTCACCCTGCCCGTTCCTCTCAGTATTTTGTACGTCGTAATCATGTTACCTCTCGTTCTTCTGTTTTTTAATATCAGGTTCAGCTCCTCTAGCCTTTACTCGTAGCTCATACCCCTCAGTTGTGAAACTAATTTCGTTGCAAACATTTGTACTTTTTTTCAGTTTCCTTACCAGATGCGGGTTCCATACTAACGCTGCATGCTCCAAGATTGGCGTGTCATAAGTCGTCAATACCTCCTTGTTGATGTTCCTGTAAACTATGCTCATCCCAAGGTCCTTTTTCAGGAAGGTTTACAGCCTTTGTTCCCCGAGCCTGTACACTGTTTCAGTACGTCTTTGCCTTTCTCCGATTTTCATAACTTAGCATTTGCTAAGTTATGCGTGTGATCGTGCGTGCTTGCGTGCGCGCACACGCAAGCACGGTCAAACATTTCGCTCCTGCGAAATGTTTGACCGGAGTATTAAGGGGAGGTGCGTAGCAGGAATGTATACCTTTAAAGAAAACTGAAGGACAGGTATGGTGCAGCATTAATGGAAAAATGTGTGGTATGAATACTTATCTGAATCATACGATTATGTGCATCCAGCAAGGTGTCATCCTGTTTAACATGTAACAGTGAGTGTTTCAGAAAACAACAGTGTGTACAAGATAGGAGTGTACTAAAACACAGTGTTAATCCCTTTAGTTACGAAGGTAAAGTGTTGCTCAGATGACGAATAACGTGGAGGGTAGACTAATAAAAAATACAATTTGATAATCGACAGACTATGACATCATTGGGCGTCCAAGACAGTGGTTGTCGCGAGGAAATCTGCATATTTTGAACATTTCATGAGCGCCGTATGATTAATAAAATATATTTCCCAAACAAAGGCCTGCAAATAAAAACAGAGCATCATATAAGTTCAACGTACAGGCAAGATGCCAGGATAGATAATAACATACTATTAACTGGACTAGATGGGCTGTATATCGCAGAATAGAAAAAGTTGACAAAAAAAAAAAAAATACGTTACTGGAACAATTCATAACTAGCCTTAAAATTGGTTTCACACGTCATCCAAATTCATTTCTAGTTTATGGGCTAGTTGTAAATGAAAATAAACTATTAGTCACTATGAATTGTAGACCATAAACACTTTATAACATTTCATAAGTTTCTTTACAGCATATTAGACTGATGCTAGATTGAAATGTCCGCACTTAACGATGTAAATGACGTTACTCTTTTTATCTCCATTTTAACTAGCGAGCATTCGCTTTCCAAGCAAATACTGTCAATCCAGACGGATCACGAACATATGTGGCAGCGACCGCAATATAATTTGTCATTATTCGTAAAAACTTATGACTACTTTTAGAGAGGAACTTGTATCACTGAGATGAAGATGATGCAGCAACTCCACAAAACAGACACAAGCCATCAGAAGAGACGACAATTCTGGTTAACTTGTAAAGAACTTGTGATATCCACACGGAAGTTCGTCACAGCAAACTCGTAAAACAACTGGAAGAAATGTCTGAACAAATTCAATACATCTTGAGGCAAAACGTGAAGTTCTGAGGTGTAACTCTCGCGCTGATAACTCCCGAGTATTTTTTCTTTGACACACATACTCAAGTTGCGTGCGTGCGTGTGTGTGTGTGTGTGTGTGTGTGTGTGTGTGTGTGTGTGTGTGTGTGTGTGTGTGTGTGTGTGTGTGTGTGTGTTTGTGTGTGTGTATTAAATGTGTGCTCAGTGTTTCGGGATTAACTGTGCTGAACAAAAGTTTGGCAGGTCTATATATGTCCACAAAGATTTCCGAAAATGCTACCCATTTCATATAATTATATCCACAAGCAAAAGAGGTTTATAGTTCAACAGATGATTCTCGATCATGCTTCACCCCGCCCACATGCTGACACGTCCTCAGGTGTTCTTGCTTTCCTGCTGCTTAACCTGACCATCACTTGATTTGGTTTTACTTTTCTTACGTGTACTTTGATCAAATATACTTTCTTGTAACCAGTGCATGATACTGACTGAAGCTACAGAATCGAAACTTTTCCTATTAAATATTTTAAGTGTTACCGCACGTGCTTCTTTTTTCTCTTCTTGTGAGCACCATATACCAGGTTTATACAATATTAACAAATCTAATAGTATAAACCAGCGTAATAATTTGGAGTCTACTAGTAGAGGACTTGTATATTATCAAGCGTCCAACATTTTGGCTTATGATGCCGAGGTGAACTTGCCAGCACTCACTCACATATAACTCAAGTTGAAAAAGATGACAATAATCAACTCACACATTACTCTGAGATTGACGGGTTGACTCTCTCCCTCGCCCTCCAGGTTGACAGCAGCGCAGGTGTATAGTCCAGCGGCCTCCCTCGTGATCTTCTGCAGTACCAGCGTCTGGTTCTGCAGGATGATGCCCCGAGTGACGCGGTGCTCCACAGGCACTCCCTGGGTGAGATACGAAGTGATACTAGGAGCGCGCTTGGCCTAGCCATTAGTAAGGATCCCCCATGACGAGAGTTTACGTTGTTACTAGTTGGGAAAGAATGTGATGACAGGAGCTCCCTGTTGAGATAAACATTAATTAAAGCCCATTAGAGAAATATACGCTAACGAAGGCTCTGGGGCCACCATGGCTATCTACGAATGACCACTGGAGCAAACAAAAATTGGCTAGGATTTCTGTTCACAGTATGCTCTTCACGAATAATGATAATTTGATTAAAAAGGCTTGATGAAGTAGACTAGTGATATTTATATTTATGGGCTTCAAGAGACATACACAGATTAGTGAAGACCCTGGAGAAGAATCTGATTGGTAAAAACGCTATGAAAGAAGCGGATTATTGGCAGCCATTGGTGATGATACGTCAAGTTTGGAGTGTCCTAGTTGACGTAGTGCTTCACGTGAATTTTCCTGTAAATATGGGAAGAAAGCTAGAAGGAAACCTTGTGGTGCGTAACAAAAAATCAGAGAACCCCTGGAAAATGTAATTCGTTACACGAGACGAGATAAGAATAAATAGGGTTAGAAGCTCTCTCTCAACACCTCTCGGTACACTGTTGGCAGTGAAAATGAGACCTAGAATGCAGTATACAAAAATTGCATGGAAATTTGTAGAGAAAGGATGACTATTAAACTGAACCCTGTTACCAGTAACAATAATTTCTCACAGTCATCATAATTACCGTAATGACAGGTGTCACTTGACATTTTGATTAGTGTCCCTTCTTATCTCAGTGCACAAAAGGAATACAGCAGTATTCATTATATTTACTGTTTATTTGAAAGAAAATCGTATTTGCTTAAAGCTGTTAAGCTAAGTATTTACATGCTCTTGCATTTATAAGATAAGATAACCCAGGAAAGTCAGTGCGTCATCGAGGACTATCTAACTTATTTCCATTGTGGTCCTCAATCTTGTCCCCCAGGATGCGACCGACACCAGTCGACTAACACCCAGGTACCTATTTGCTGCTGCTAGGTGAATAGGACAGCAGGTGTAAGGAAAGGTGTGGAAATGTTTTCACCCACCGGAAATCGAACCCGGGCCCTCCGTGTATGAAGCTTTAGCCACCAGGCCACCGGTCCTGATGGCCTGAAGTGTACCAAAAACCTCAGCCAAAAAACCTTACATATTTTCGTAAAGGCGTTTTACTCCTAATTATCATACAAATATTTCTCATTGATAAATAATACTAATACTAATAATTTATATGGCACTGAGATTTATGATTCTTCTTTCTGTTATCTGATATGCATATGTCCGCACTGTTTACACAAATAACCCGCACATAAAAGAGAGAAGCTTACGACGACGTTTCGGTCCGACTTGGACCATTGACAAAGTCACACTAGTGTGACTTTGTCATTGGTCCAAGTCGGACCGAAACGTCGTCGTAAGCTTCTCTCTTTTATGTGCGGGTTATTTGTGTATCGTTCCAGTCACGGTATTGTGCCTTTTTGTTATTTATTTCCGCACTGTTTACTTGTATTATTTTTGCATGTAGTTCTGATTGTTCCATTTTCTAAAAGTTTTCCATGTTTTGTAGCTTCAGTATTTTTTTTTTTAAATTCCGGTTTCTGTGTCTTAGCTAAACTTTACACCTACTTCCTTTCTCAGTGCCATCTTTTAGGGAAATGATTGCTGCGTATCTCTCCCTGCCTAGCTCTCTCTCTCTCTCTCCCTCTCTCTCTCACTGCCACACACACACACACACACACACACACGGGACCAGGAGCTATGGCTCGACCCCTGCAACCACAAGTAGGTGAGTACACACACACACACACACACAGAGCTAAACCTAGTTACTGATGACATGATTACGATGTATAAAACACAGAGGTTGACAAGGTGGACGACGGGAAGCGTGTTTGAGAGGTCACAGCTGTAAGTTAAAAGCATAGATGAGTTATTAAGTGGAACGACCTAAACCATCTAAGCGGTAGATACAGAATCCATACATAGCTCTAAGAATCGGTATGAGAGGGCTCACGCAGTCTCAAGATATTGAAACCCAGAGGCCAGGAGAGAGGCTGGGCCTGGAAATGAGAATCGACTCCTGCAACCACAATCAGGCAGGTACACACATTACCAAGGCTCTTGCAGTTGCCTCAGTTCCTCGCTTCTTTTGTTACTGATATTGCTTCATGTTTCCTCCTACCTCTCCGACGTCACTTTAGCCACGTCTCTTCCTATTCCCTCACCGTAACCCGCAGGATGCCACACTTCCTCAAGCACTGTTTCATTCAACCACCCGTAAACCTTATTTGACACTGGTAAATCTCACTTTCTTTGCGCAATCCAAGTCAATAAACTACTATGCATATGTAGTGTTCCCCTGAAATGTGTTTCTGTGATGGATACGCGAAGAATGGTTTGTAGATGAAAATTTGGAACAGTAATATGAAGTGACTGACCTTTGTGATTTTTTAATTGTTCTTTGACTGTGGTTTCTTTGGCATTCAATATAATTATCTCCTACCTGGTTTCTTCCCACTTAATCCATTAAACATATACCTGTAATATTTTTAAACTTAATGGCTAAACAAATACGGATCTGAATCACTGCTTACTTCTAAGATTTCTATCTCGTACACTCAGCTTCATCTCTAATCTCCTTTGAGTCGCTGACCATCATGTGTTAACGTGAACTTAAGGCCGAGTCAGAGTAAATTAAGCCAAACGTATACCATATTTCCGTCAAATTTCTAACTTATCAACATCTTTCAGTGGTATGAAGTCACATCATCCTGAGCAACTCGTTCCCACTCGCCTCTCCAGCGTATCCAGGGGATCAGAGCTTCTCACCCACATTCTTTACTCCTCTGTGGTTGGTTGCCTCGCTCTTTAGTAATTCCTGACATTTAGATAATTTCTGATATCATTATTGTTTCCTGTTGATTCCCTACTTGTTATATGTTGATTTCCGGATTACTGTGTTGATTCCTGTTAAAACTGGTCCACGACTTCAGTCAGCTATTGTTGTACTTTACAAATAACATTTAGGTCCAGAAAGTTTGATTTACCGAGGTGTTTCAGCTACCTGGAAGTCTTCCCTAAAATCTGCATGTGTATTTTTAATGCGTCGACGGCTCACCGTTAATGACTACCTCGGTTAGCAATTTACATAATGAGAAGGATATATAACATATCAGAGGGGGCGCCCTGCTTCAGACATACGGGATGCCAAGTCAGCATGTTTTGGAAGTGTAGATATGCAGTGTTCGAAGTCTTGTTATAAATAAATAAAATAAATAAGAACCTTGCAAGGCGATTTATCTCTCTCCTTGACCAGGGTCTGTCATTTCAGCAAAACTTCGAACACCGGAAAGATGTTGATGTTTCTGTCGTGAACATGACCAGTTAAATCTAGGTTCCTCAAAACGGCAGTTACACTCTGGAAGTTTCCTTCAAGATCATCACTTCATCTGCGACCATTCATTTCTAGAATGAATTCAGTCTAGGACATAGTCGCAAAACATTCAGACATTAAAGAATTAACACACCAACTTCCAACCTAACTCGGTTGTACGTTTTATCTTTCATTATTTTAAAGATTCTAAAAGTTAATTTAGGAAAGATTTTTGTATGATCAGAAGTAATAGCTTGTAGCCCATCAATAAGTGTATTTGGTGTGACATTTCAAGTAGACAGTAGCTTTGACTCTGTTACTTACCCTTTGCTATTTTATAAATGTGAGTATTTTTTATTTACTCTCACTAACATATTTTAAATTGAGTAACCTCTGTACTCATTAAAACACCAAAAAGCTTATAAATGAAATTAAGCATCGTTCTACATAAACTTATTTTGGAAAAATTATATTTTGCATTATTGATTTACTCTATGTGCCTTTGCATAATTAGAATTGTGCTTGAAACTTTATGAAAATCAAATATAAATGCTATTAAAACCTGAGATGTATGACTGCCTCTGAATATCAGGGAGCTTCACTGATCGTTAGATATTAGACCACAAACGCGACCGTCTATAACAAGGAAAGTTTTCTCGTTAAACAAATTCATGTTGCATATAAAGAATTTAAGGAAATACATATTAGTCTGCATTATGCATTAAAAACTGTCTATGAATAATATGAAAACTTACACAACTGGCACGCCTCAGGATACAGAATATGTTATCCATAATTTAAATTTCTTGATGATGGTGATGAATGACCATATACGAGCACAGGTAATATATAAGAATAAGGCACAAAAAATACAAATATATATAATTCCTTTGATTCAGTTATGATAAGTTTCAGTATCTATAAAAAATGCTGTATCTTTTGTCTCCGAACATAGGCTAATTTTCAATTCCCTTTATGAAGATCCTGCTTTAGCAGGCTCTACATAAAGGGAATTGAAAAGAGGAAGAACCTGCTTTAGTAGGATCTTCCTCTGATTTTCATCATTTGGTATTCCTTTCTGTTCTCTAACCTTTTGGTTTCTTTCCATTTCTTCAGCCAGTTGCCACTCCCTCTTACTGTCTTAGGTGCTCGCCCATCTCCCTGGACGACCCAAGTACTACATCACTGACAAAAAGTTTATACTCACATTATGAAACCAGAAGACTCTATGCACCACGGGATTAGCGTTAATGTGACATTCAAAGTAAACATCGTCGGCTTCCTTGATGTTGTCTGGGTTGAGGTTACTTCCCATCTGTAGCGTCACCACTGGCTTGTCTGTCCACGCACACAGAAATATTTAATTAATATAAATATTATAAAGTATTAATATTAGTATAACAATAATAATTATTATTATAATTATTAAAATAACAATAATAAGGAAGGAGGCCCCACTGCTGTACACAAATACCCAACAGGTGAAGTAAATTTATGACTTCTGTGGAAACCATGGGAATTGGCGAAAAACTAATAAGGCCAAAATTGCGTTTTAGTTGCACTGATAGGAACACGCGCGCGCTTGTGTGTGTGTGTGTGTGTGTGTGTGTGTGTGTGTGTGTGTGTGTGTGTGTGTGTGTGTGTGTGTGTGTGTGTGTGTGTACACTCGCCCAATTGTACTCAACCAATTGTGGTTGCAAAGGTCGAGTCATGTGTGTGTATTCACCTAGTTGCACTCACCTAGTTGTGGTTACAGGCGTCGAGTCACAGCTCCTGGCCCCGCCTCTTCACTGTCGCTACTTAGGTCACTCTCACTGTTCCATGAGCATCATACCTCTTCTTAAAGCTATGTATGGAGCCTGCCTCCACTACATCACTTTCTAAACTATTCCACTTCCTGACAACTCTCTGAAGAAATACTTCCTAACATCCCTGTAACTCATCTGAGTCTAACATGACTCAAGAAATCGTTATGACACGATTGCATACAAACCATACCCCCGGCCGGGATTGAACCCGCGGTCATAGAGTCTCAAAACTCCAGCCCGTCGCGTTAGCCACTAGACCAGCTAGCCACAATAAGATTCATCCAACTAGGTATATTTCTACACCATAGGAAGGTTAGCACAGGCACCTCTGTGACCACAAATGCAAGTTTTTACAGACGAATCTCCAGCTAGCGTGGCCGTGACGAACTCTAGCTCAAGTCCCTTCACTGCCGTCAACATGACTCAAGAAATCGTAATGACACGATTGCAAACAAACCATACCCCCGGCCGGGATTGAACCCGCGGTCATAGAGTCTCAAAACTCCAGCCCGTCGCGTTAGCCACTAGACCAGCTAGCCACAATAAGATTCATCCAACTAGGTATATTTCTACACCATAGGAAGGTTAGCACAGGCACCTCTGTGACCACAAATGCAAGTTTTTACAGACGAATCTCCAGCTAGCGTGGCCGTGACGAACTCTAGCTCAAGTCCCTTCACTGCCGTCAACATGACTCAAGAAATCGTAATGACACGATTGCAAACAAACCATACCCCCGGCCGGGATTGAACCCGCGGTCATAGAGTCTCAAAACTCCAGCCCGTCGCGTTAGCCACTAGACCAGCTAGCCACAATAAGATTCATCCAACTAGGTATATTTCTACACCATAGGAAGGTTAGCACAGGCACCTCTGTGACCACAAATGCAAGTTTTTACAGACGAATCTCCAGCTAGCGTGGCCGTGACGAACTCTAGCTCAAGTCCCTTCACTGCCGTCAACATGACTCAAGAAATCGTAATGACACGATTGCAAACAAACCATACCCCCGGCCGGGATTGAACCCGCGGTCATAGAGTCTCAAAACTCCAGCCCGTCGCGTTAGCCACTAGACCAGCTAGCCACAATAAGATTCATCCAACTAGGTATATTTCTACACCATAGGAAGGTTAGCACAGGCACCTCTGTGACCACAAATGCAATTTTTACAGACGAATCTCCAGCTAGCGTGGCCGTGACGAACTCTAGCTCAAGTCCCTTCACTGCCGTCAACATGACTCAAGAAATCGTAATGACACGATTGCAAACAAACCATACCCCCGACCGGGATTGAACCCGCGGTCATAGAGTCTCAAAACTCCAGCCCGTCGCGTTAGCCACTAGACCACTATGGTGTAGAAATATACCTAGTTGGATGAATCTTATTGTGGCTAGCTGGTCTAGTGGCTAACGCGACGGGCTGGAGTTTTGAGACTCTGTGACCGCGGGTTCAATCCCGGCCGGGGGTATGGTTTGTTTGCTATCGTGTCATTACGATTTCTTGAGTCATGTTGACGGCAGTGAAGGGACTTGAGCTAGAGTTCGTCACGGCCACGCTAGCTGGAGATTCGTCTGTAAAAACTTGCATTTGTGGTCACAGAGGTGCCTGTGCTAACCTTCCTATGGTGTAGAAATATACCTAGTTGGATGAATCTTATTGTGGCTAGCTGGTTTAGTGGCTAACGCGACGGGCTGGAGTTTTGAGACTCTATGACCGCGGGTTCAATCCCGGCCGGGGGTATGGTTCATCTGAGTCTAACTTTTAACTGTGACCCCTTGTTGCTGTGTCCCCTCTCTGGAACATTCTGTCTGTCCACCTTGTCGATTCCTCTCAGTATTTTACATGTTATCATGTACCCTTATCCCCCCTGTCCTCCAGTGTCGTCAGGCTGATTTTTTTTAATCTATCCCTTAACTCCGGGACTAGTCTTGTTGCAAACCATTGCACTTTCTCTAATTTCTTGACGTGCTTCACCAGGTGTGGGTTCTGTACTAGTGCTGCATACTGCAATATGGGCCTGACGTACACGTTGTGCAGAGTCTTGAACGATTCCTTACCTATTCTTAGGTTTACCAGGCGCCTATATGCTGCAGCAGTTATTTGGTTTATGTGCCCCTCATATGTTTCTCCATTCCTATAATTTGTTTGCCTTTCTTTTGCCTAGGTGGGTTCTATCCTATGGATTTTTTGCGCTGGGTTTTTGCCCTACCCTCGTGAGCTTACCTCCCCCTCCCCCAGCAACAGCCTGTCTGACAGACCTACAAAGAGAGGGCAGCACACATTGTGTATCTTACAGTTAAGGCCCTGAGGACGTTACTGTTGATCATGGCCGCCTCTGCCTCTATAAAGATGCTGAACCCCCTTTCCCAATCATCCGACCTTCACTCAAATGACAACTTTTATCTTTTCAAAATTCGTGTACACCAGTGTTAAAGAAAAGACTCATGTTAACCCACTGAAACCAAATTCTGGAATGATCTATATAAAATTAATCAGGCAGCACCGGGAATGCTGATACTTGTATGAATCTTTTTATAGTTGCAGCCTTGAAAGAATAAACAATCAATTCAGGCAGCTACTGGAAGGGACATCTTGGGGATACATATTAATAATAATAATAATAATAATAATAATAATAATAATATCTATTATTCTATTCCAATAGATATTATTAGAAGTACTTTTAGTAGTAGTAGTAGTAGTAGTGATGGTAGTAGTAGTAGTAGTAGCAGTGGTAATAACCGTAGTAGTAATAATAATAGTAGAATAAATTGAAAGGAATTATAAAACTTTGCAGTGCATCAAGAATCAAGATCAAGTAAAAACTAAATTTTCTTCAGTAAAATAAAGATATGCTATGTAGAAACAAATAAAAGTGAACAACGTAGCATAAACCACAACTAAAAACAATAACGGCAAAAAGTTTTTTCCATAAATTGCATCAATGCGCGAGGAATCCAGACTGGGAGTCAAAAACACCACCGTCCTTCGTGGCAGGAAAAGTTACTATGGGTTCGTGACCAGCAGTCCGTAAGGCGGAGATTATGGTATAGTGAACTGCATATCAAGGGTTTTGTAGAGTGGAGAGAGGGAAGCGTGGAGTGAAGCTGGCATATAGGGAACTGTCGAGGGAGGCAGTGTGTGATGCCATGGTTGGGGGAAGGGTTCCAAGGAAGAGGGAAAGACCGAGGCACGGAAGAGTGGGAATGATATTGAGAAGTGGAGCTGAGTGAAATTTATGTAAAGTTGAAGAGGAAGAATAGGGAAATATGGGTGAAGGGAAGAATATAGAGGAGTTTGAGGTGGATGGAGGAAAAGCAGGAAGGAGGGTGAGATAAGAATAGGGAGAAAGTGGAAGGGAATGTGAAATAAGAAGAACAGGGAGAAAGTAGGAAGGAGGGTGAGATGAGAAGAATAGGGAGATGTATGGAAGACAGATAGACGAGACTGAAAAAAAGAGGGTAGAGAGGAGGGTTAAATATCTGGAGGGAATGTAGGGTTGCGGATGAGACGGATCTAGAGCGGGTAAGGTGGTGGACGAGATGGTTGAAAGTAGTAAGGATGGTGAGATGAGTGGAATAGGGTAACCACGTCTTATTGCAGGATAAGTAAGAGACGTAACACAAACATATTAAGGGCTCTCTTGCAGATTACATAATAATATAAAAGGTTACCCTCTAATTTTGTCTGCAGCTTGACGAACAATTTGCAAAAAAAAAAATCTGCCTGCACATAAACTCAAGATTCCCATCTACAAAGCTGACTTTGGTGGATTTGGAGAAATTGAGATCCATAGGAGTCTTGGCAATGGACATTTAAGCCTTAGGGTCAGTATATGGATTAACTATTGCAACTGACTTGCCTTCGACGAGAGTAACTTAAGGTTCTGAGCTCACTGTTAAGATTTCGAAGAGCGTGATTTGGCAGGAGATTAAATACTACCTATTATAATTGCAAGTGGTTGGTATGTGGTTGCACAAAACTACCAACACCGTTAATTACATTTCGTTGGTGGTTTTCTTTTTTTACTCACCCGTCCTCGAGCGAGCAAAAAGATTATGAAAGAGCTTCTTACAGATGATTATGGTAGACGAGAAAACAGAGAGCGTAAGAATTTTAATTTAAATATTAACGGAAGTAAAAGCAGCAGTAGAAGTGTTGTTAAGTCTAAACGCAGTCTCATAATTTATACAAGTCTATGTCCGTTGCCAATACATATTTCTTTCACCCACTTTTCACGCCATATTTGATGATGTTACTATAATTCTTAACACATTTAAAAGTGCTATTAAATTATCATGGAAAACTTGCAAAATAAGGCGCCATCATGACTCACGGAACCATAATAACATGATTGCTCACATTCCAGTGTGTTAACCACTTGGCTGGTTGGCTGTAATGAGACTCATCCAACTTGGTATATTTCTGTACACAAAAGTAAGGTTAGAATGGGCCTCACTGTGATCACAAATGCAGTTGTGGTCACAGTCTATATTAACTCTATATAGAGAATAAAAATATACCAAGTTGGATTAATCTTATTAGAGCCAGCTGGCCAAGTGGTTAATGCACTGGCCTGTGAGCTTTTGGGCTCACTTGTCAGGGGTTCAAGTCCAACCCGTTCCCTGATTTGGAAAATAAACTTCAATATAGAAATGAAAAGTAACGCATTTTGGCTGCAAAACTAAATATAAATATAAAAATACCTGTTTCGATAAAGAGAGATTGAGATATAGTGTGATTATTTTCAGTGATATCAAGTAGACAAAGAAACGTCTCTTTGGAAGTAAGCAAACTTCCTTAATGATAGTGTCCTCTCTCCATCCCTCCTCTCTCTCTCTCTCTCTCTCTCTCTCTCTCTCTCTCTCTCTCTCTCCTTTCTACGTGTTTTTCTCACGCCCGTGGCGGTATACAAGTTAAATACATGGCCTCTGAGAATTTGAGGCCATTAGCGGAAAATTCCTATTATAGTTTCCTAAGAAAGTAATTTGCTGAGGGGTACGAGAGAGAGAGAGAGCAAGAGTAAGCAAAAGAGAGAGAGAGAGAGAGCAAGAGTCAGCAAAAGAGAGAGAGAGAGAGAGAGAGAGAGAGAGAGAGAGAGAGAGAGAGAGAGAGAGAGAGAGAGAGAGAGACAGACAGACAGACAGACAGACAGACAGACAGAGAGAGAGAAACGTAATTGTCGGTTCATAGCCTTATATGTAACTGGATGAAATAATTCGTCGTGAGTAACGATAATTCAGTAGGGCAATGAGAATATCGTCAGTTATTCCATTAAACGTTCACCAGCTACTGGAGCCTCTAATTAAATGAGTTCTTGCTAAATGACTAATTTTACCTATTCGGCACATTTTATATTATATATATATATATATATATATATATATATATATATATATATATATATATATATATATATATATTAGCAAGAACTCATTTAAAATTAAGCCTTTTCTAAAATTTTCTCTTATACATTTAAAGATATATTTTTTTATTTATGTTAATGAGAAATCAATCATTTTGTACCAAAAGAACTTAGAAAACTTACCTTACCTTATTTTAACAAGAACAATTTAATTTAGCTTAATCAAACTAAATATGTTGTAGATAAGTTTACAGTAATTTAATAATAAACAAAGAAAAAAATGTTTTCGTTAGGTTCAGAATGATTTTTGCGAAATTATTGCATACACAAATTATCGCTTGCCTTATTCGGCAAGAAGAGCGTTGTTATTTAAGCCAAAATCGCAAGTTTTACCTCTTCGGCATGACATACATAAAGTTCCTAATAGAGCAGAGACTAAAAGTAACCTAACTTTTTAGAGTAGATCTAATGGAACTGTGATTGAAAGTCACTCAATTCTTATGGCAGGTTTTGATGGGGTAGAAATAAAGCTACTCATGTCCTAAGGTTAATTTTAATGGAGCAGCGACAGTCACAATTTCAGCATATAGTGAATTAGAAAATACTTAGTTCCTTGTTGCTACATGTCTACTTCAATGACCTGCTTTACCCCTCTCTCTAAATTCCCCTTCTGTTACATACGACTGCACGTTAACCTTAGTGAAGGGAGATCCCCTCTCCACTGAGGTACATCAATCACTAACTCGGTTATATCTACATGAGCCATGAGATGGCAGACTATTTCATTTACTGCTGATAAAATACAAATGTTTATCTTCTCTGGACAGTATATCTGCGTGACGTTCGTCTATGAAGTTAATATTCTGGGCGAAGAAGAGAACTATTAAGATTTTGAACAATAAAGAAGCTAGATGCAAAATACCGGTAATTCCCAGAGAACACTTAGGGAATTACCGGTGGATCTTGAGGAGTCTTTAAAATAGGACGATTAAGTAGAAAATAGAATTCAACATTGATAAATGTAAATTTCTACAGTACATAGCAATTTAGCAATGAAAATAATCTTGAAAAAAATAAGTAGGATGAAATAATTGATACCTAGATTCAGAAATCTTTCTGATGAAAACAGATGAAGATCCTGGAAGTTACATATTTTTAAAGATACAGAATGAGGGATGAGATACCAGATTTACATTAATTAACGAAAGGCATCAATGGAATATAAATAAGGCGATAAAAGAACTGAATGAGGGAAGAAAGTGTAACAAACTCAGATTGAATAAAATTAAATTTAAGAAAGATGCAGATAAGCACTGGCTTAGCAAGAGAGACGAAGATGACAAGTATCGTCTCTTAAGTAAATACTCTGTTAAGTTTTAAAAATACGTTTCACAGATATACGAACAAAAGTATCTGGAAATATATTGTTCTTGACTCTAATAGGAGAGATGCCAATTGCAGCGTTACTTTTTTAAATACAAATTTTCATTTATGTACTTTTTTATGTATCCTAAAAAGTTACATGCAGCAGTTTTTTTTTAGTCTACATAAGATCTGAGAAGTAACAGCATCGCAATCGATGCTGTTACTGCCAATTAAATGGCCAGGGTACAAAATGGACACGAAACAAAATGTTCTTAGATATAACAAGCCTTCATCTTCGAAGACACTGTGATTTACGACCCGAGTCGGTGTCCATACAGGCGCTGAAAGTGGTAATTTTCTATTTATTGATTTCCTTCTCTCACGAGGAAATCTTTCTGCTAAAGATCTATAGCTTATTTCCAGGAATACCTTCCCTCCTCGTTACTAGTAATGTATGTCTGCTGCTGCTGACACTGCTGCTGAAACTACTATTGCTGCTGCTGCTGCTGCTGCTGCCCCCACACACCTATTGTTACTGCTGCTGACACTATTACCACAGCTTCTCATGGCATTAATATTGCTACTACGAATGTTCCTGCTGCTACTGAGGCTGGTTATACTGTTGCTATTGGTGGTGGTAGAGGCGGTGAGTGCTGTGATGGATGGTGATGGCGGAAATGGAGATAAAGGTGGTGGTGATAGTGGCGGTTGTGGTGGTGGTGTCGATGGACCTGTTTTTCGTTGAGGTTTGCTGGTGAAGCTGGTGTTGGTTGTGGAGCGCGTTTTAATGGTGGTGAGTATGGTGGCGGTAGTGGTGGTGGTGCTGGCTTTTGTGGTGATGGTGGTGTAGGTGCTGGGAACAATTCAGTGTTTCCTCAGTCATTATAAATACTCTTCACATATTAACATAGAGATATTTATATGTTACTACACTGTTAAGGGTCGTATCCTAAGATGGCCTAAGGACTGCAACATAAATAAACCACACTGCTTGGCCCTCATGATTCATTCTTGGTCAATATCTTTCCGAGTTAATACTCCGAAATACTATTACATTGTACTCGCCTCACTTCTGTTATACTAATCTCAAATACTCACAATACTCACGTCTTCTTACTCATGCAAAAAACTCTTACCTCACCATCAATCATTTTGTTTTATTGTTCTCTATTTCTTCCCTCAGTTACTTTTTATCAAAGCTTTTTTTGTTACTGTATCAAGATTTTTAAATACAAGTTTGACATTAAATTTCTTAAGTAGAGAAGGCATATCAACCAAGTTTTCATGGTTGATATGTATTAAAAATTTCTGATACAGTAAAAATACTTTTGATAAAAAATTAGCCCAGAAATGCTGACGGGAGTGTCTGCAAGATTCCTTGTAAAATATGCGATAAAGTTTGTTACGGTGAAATTGGTAAAGTCCTGAACTAAGATTAAAACATAAATATATCAATAGTAGTGGACAAGATTCGAATACTCTGTTTATTCATGCGAGATATTTTAACCTTCCAATTGATTATCAAAACGCTGAGAAAGTTGTAGCTACCAAGTCCATTGTCGAGAGAAATATAATAGAATCAACTTAAATAAAAAATAGTTTTGAAAATAATATGAATATTGCTTTTGGGTTATACAAATTGGATTCATTTATAATTAATAAATTTTGGGAGGAATTTAAGATACATTAGACATGGTAAATTCTTAATGCTTGGGTAGAATATACGCTGTTTCACTTACATCACCATAAAAAGTCAAGTGTTGTAAGCTAACTGTGAGGTGTAGTCTCGTTCCTTATATGTCTTCCTGTTGATTTTTTATTTTACAGTTTCTTGATAATTTAAGAAATCACGAACGCTCTTGGAATTTCACTATTTTTTTCACGGTGGTTGTTCTGCACACACACACACAATATATATATATATATATATATATATATATATATATATATATATATATATATATATATATATATATATATATATACTATATATATATATATGTACATACGAGAAAGAGAGCTCGACATTGGTTGGTAAGCCCCCATCCCCCCCCCCCACGGACACACCACATCTCCCACACTCTTGTTAACAAATGTTGAGCTCAGCTTTAAAATTTAAGTTAATGGTGGTGTGAATTTGCTCGCTTGAATTTCTTTTAAAATTTTCTGCAACGTGAAGATATTCCTTTGTCTTTTAACATATTTTTTTTAAGGGAATGAATTAGCTGAATTAATTTAGACGAATGTTGCTTGCCTGGCCTGCCGGTTCATTCGGCCACTCGTCTGCCAGAGTGTTCGCCTGTGTCATTCTGTCCATCTGCATTATTTCTTCCTTTCCGAATGCTTATTTATATAATTTTTTTCTGCCTGCATGTATATTTACCTATCTGTCTGCTTGTCTGAGTATCTATATGCGTTTCGCTAGGCTTACTCCATTTTTAGCTGTCAGCTTTCTTTTTAAACATTTTCTTTTAACGTGTGTGTGTGTGTGTGTGTGTGTGTGTGTGTGTGTGTGTGTGTGTGTGTGTGTGTGTGTGTTTAACAAAAAGCATGCGTCGATAGACACTTGGCCTGTTCTATGTGTAGAGAGAGAGAGAGAGAGAGAGAGAGAGAGAGAGAGAGAGAGACAGCGCGAAACAAGCTTTTATGCCACAAGACGGGCAGAAAGCAGCAACTTCACTCTGGCTGTACCCTTCTCCAGAACATCACTCCATCTGAGATCATACATACCCAGGATGACTCGAGTATGGAACACATTCGAGCATAATGAGTCAGAGAGAGAGAGAGAGAGAGAGAGAGAGAGAGGGAGAGAGAGGGAGAGAGAGAGAAAAGTTGGTAAGAGGAACTATGGAACTGGGGAAGACTGACAAGATTAACGAGAAGTAAGCTCCCACATTCAGATCATCACCAGAGTGAAAACATTGGTGTAAATGTAGTTGCTGTAAATGCTATTGACAGGATAGTTGATGCTATCACAGAAAACCCATAACACATTGTCAGCTGCCACATAATTTGCGTTCATGTGGTCATCTTACTTCGCAATTAATTAATCCACCAGAACATTCAAGAATGAGACTCAAAGTAAATCTCGAAATTGATAACTGCAAATCAACATCTACTATTTCCGCTGAAACCTCTACTCTGATTTCAGGTTCCGAGTCGGGGTTCCCTTCACTAGCAATAGCTGGAACTAAAACTCATTTTGTAGCCTCTGAACTTGTTTAAATGACAGACCAAGGTACTTTCATTTGGGTAAAACTTTTATGTGGGCCAAGCGTGGGATTGAAAGTAAAATCGCCATCCTCAGTGCGCTCAACAATACTTAATCATAGTCACGAACTAACCAGTGGTTATGCACCAGGCTCACTAAGGACACATATTGCTGCTGTCTTTCTGGATCAGGACACGACAGGTGTTGTCCTACACTCAGCACCACCCTCAAATCCCCCTCTCCACCCTTTCCTCTCCCTCACCTCAACATCACTTTCAACAACATCTTCCCCTCACCTTTAATAATGTCCTCTACTCACCCTCGGCAACACCTCCACTCACCGTCAACAACAACACATGTCACCCTCAACACCCTACTCTTTTCCTTCACCCAGAGTCGAAATAAGCAAGTAAATTATTTTATAGCATTTAATGGCGTTGTTATGACAATGCAAACAAAACATCAAAAAACACGGGGAAAGAGAAACACACACTGTATTTTACCAGTGATGTACCAGCAAGGATTAATGTAGAATAATGCAGCTGGGATGCTGGGTCCTGGAGTGGAATAATGTAGCTGGGATGATGGGTATAGTGTGGAATAATGTAGGTGGGATGTTGAATCCTGGTGTTGGATAATTTAGTGAGGATTTTGCTATACATAAAACGAGAGGTATTGGGGAAAAGTGGCGCTACAAGACGTACTTTACATGTGTAACGTATACTGCGCACTCCGTACGGCATATATATGCAGTAAAGTGCTGCATTCATTTCACCTGGGTAACATACAGAACTGAAACTCCCTTCTTTGTCATGTTCTCGGGCGGGCAGATATGCGGGTAGCCATGCAAACAGTAGGCAAATGTTTAGGTAGACAAACTGGAAGACTTACAGGTAGGTTGGCAGACAGGATGGGGGCGGGAAGTGGGGGGGGGGAGGAATAGCCTGCCAGACAGTAAGGCAGATAGTCAAGCCCATAGACAGGGCGATAGTGACGACAAAAGCAATCCATGCAGGAAGGAACTTTGACAGGCAAAAAGGGAGGCAAGAATACAGGCATGGAAACAATTTGGCAGGGAGATAGACACTAAGCAGTTAACATGACTCTAGAAATCGTAATGACACGATTGCAAATAAACCATACCCCCGGCCGGGATTGAACCCGCGGTCATAGAGTCTCAAAACTCCAGCCCGTCGCGTTAGCCACTAGACCAGCTAGCCACAATAAGATTCATCCAACTAGGTATATTTCTACACCATAGGAAAGTTAGCACAGGCACCTCTGTGACCACAAATGCAAGTTTTTACAGACGAATCTCCAGCTAGCGTGGCCGTGACGAACTCTAGCTCAAGTCCCTTCACTGCCGTCAACATGACTCAAGAAATCGTAATGACACGATTGCAAATAAACCATACCCCGGCCGGGATTGACCGCGGGTTAAATCCCGGCCGGGGGTATGGTTTATTTGCAATCGTGTCATTACGATTTCTTGAGTCATGTTGACGGCAGTGAAGGGACTTGAGCTAGAGTTCGTCACGGCCACGCTAGCTGGAGATTCGTCTGTAAAAACTTGCATTTGTGGTCACAGAGGTGCCTGTGCTAACTTTCCTATGGTGTAGAAATATACCTAGTTGGATGAATCTTATTGTGGCTAGCTGGTCTAGTGGCTAACGCGACGGGCTGGAGTTTTGAGACTCTATGACCGCGGGTTCAATCCCGGCCGGGGGTATGGTTTACTAAGCAGATAGGCATAGACTTAAGCAAGGAAATAAGAGAAACAGGTATGTAGATACACAAGGGGAGTGGTTTTCGCGTGAATATGAAAGGTGGTTATAGGTAGACAGTCAGACAAACAGAAAACACTAAATGAAAAAAAAATTATGCTCCCTAAACCTTCTGCTCCATTTCACTTCCCTCTACGAACGCCCGCCCCCTGCCCCATCCAGCTAAAACCGCCCGCCCGCTCCCTTCCACCATGTTCGCCCGCCCGCCCGTAGGGACGAGAGAGGAAGTAACTTGTGATTTACTCGATCCCAGGGTAAATAGACAACCCGCAGCTCCGTTTGGACTCAGATACCAAGTTTGAAGTACAAGATTATCTGTCATCACGTATTTTTGTTATTCTTCACATTCACACACACACATATATATATATATATATATATATATATATATATATATATATATATATATATATATATATATATATATATATAAGATATATATATATATGTATATATGTCGTGCCGAATAGGCAGAACTTGCGATCTTGGCTTAAATAGCAACGCTCATATTGCCATATAGGACAAGCGAAAATTTGTGTATGCAATAATTTCGCCAAAATCGTTCTGAACCTAACGAAAAAAATATATTTCACTGTGTTTGTTTAGTATTAAATTATTGTAAACAAATCTAAAATATATTTAGTTGGGTTAGGCTAAAATAAATTGTTCTTGTTATAATAAGGTTAGGTAAGTTTTCTAAGATTCTTTTGGTGCAAAATTAAAAATTTTTACATTAACATTAATGAAAAAATAATATCTTTAAACGTATAAGAGAAAATTTTAGAAAGGACTTAATTTTAAATGAGTTCTTGCTAATTGACCAGTTTTACATATTCGGCAGGCCGGACTTGAGTCCTGGAGATGGGAAGTACAGTGCCTGCACTCTGAAGGAGGGGTGTTAATGTTGCAGTTTAAAAACTGTAGTGTAAAGCACCCTTCTGGCAAGACAGTGATGGAGTGAATGATGGTGAAAGTTTTTCTTTTTCGGGCCACCCTGCCTTGGTGGGAATCGGCCGGTGTGATAATAAAAAAAAAATAAATATATATATATATATATATATATATATATATATATATATATATATATATATATATATATATATATATATGGATAGATACAATCACGACGATGCGACTCTTAAAACACATTGGAACAAAAAAACTCACAGTAGATGTTAAGTTTAAGGCCGTCCTCCTTAGCTGACTGAGGGATGAGTTGGTTCTGGGCTCGACACGTCAGGTACTTGCCACTGTCTGCCATCTCCGCACGATACTTGAGGATTGACGTGGTCACGTTGCTGTCTGGCGAGGTCTGCAAGACAGGTCGTCATAAAGTTTACTTGGGTCAAAACTGGAGGGGTTATTACTATAAATTTATATGGCTGTTTTCATAAACATATAAAAGTAGAGAGAAATGGAATGGTATGAGAGTGATCCTTAGTTGTTGGGTACCTAGTAGTTACCCAGGGCACACCCTCACGGCACCAGCTGGAATACCAAAAGATCTCGAAAAACTGCGTGAACATATTTGAATATGAGATTCCTAAGCTCTCGTTCAATATTCTTTTTATTTATTTTTACAGAAATATCGACGGTAACGTGTTAACTCGAGGCTCACAGACTTGACATTCAGAGTACTTAAAGATTAATATATTGCAAAGTTGCTTTGAACAGATTCCTTTTATTATTAACTGCTATTATCTCTACTCTCATATTTTTCAGAAAATATACTTGAAATCAAACATGGTTATCTTTCGCTCCTAGTGACATTATCGAATGTTAAAATATGCTCATCCAAGAACAAAAAATACGACCGAGTTTGTCATACAACAGTTATGTTTGAATGCCAGTACATTTAATAGGAATATCGACATGATATATGGTCAATCTGCATGTACTCTGATGATTTTCATCGATAAAGAACCTCATATATGGAGATTGTACAGGGAATATTTTCAGTTTTTGTAAATGAGAAGTTATCCTTACTCCCCTCGGATAAGTAGCCCAAAACAGACAGTAATCATTACCTCTCCTCCCTTATGTCTACAATGTACTGTGTCCCTCCGAGATGAGTAAAAATATCAAAGCCAGATACAAAATTAAATCCAGTGTTAGTTATATAAAGTTTATGTTACTGAAACTTCTGCTAAATTAGCAAATCACATGAAAGGGAGCGTAACGTCTGACAGCGGGATACCTACACCAAGCTTGCTTATCATGTACTCAGGACTGCTCTGCTGGGGTCGTGTATACTAGTTGTTTTGTTTTCTGTGGATTTGAGAAAGTTTGAAAACTGAGGTATTATATGCGAATAAGATTCTCTACCCTATATGGATATTTAGCAGCACTACATACACAAAATTACCATCTGCGTTGCAATGGCCAATATTAATTCAAAGGCTCGTGAAACTAAGTGTAAAGTTCAAATTTTTAAATAATTTTTTTTCCAATAACAAAGAAGCAGTGACGTGCAACTCCTGAAATCTCTAGAATATTAGGAAAGATACTACGAGCTTTATACTACCTGTTGCGTAAGTTGTATGATTTTAGAAATGTTGGCACGCATTTAGTATTTCCTGGTAATTAGGTTTGTTTTAAGAATCCGAGAAAATCGTATGGTTTTTATGTTACGAGGTGCATAGGTCGTGTGACATCAGAGAATATATTCTGGATTCCACATTACTGTATCTTGTATTGCTTTTATTAAAACTTAATGATTATGCTAGAATAACAAAGATCTTAAAATATAGTATTAAAATTTTCTGTGAAAATCGACGTATAAGAGAAGGCAGGACAATTACCGTCCTAGCACAAGCACAAGCAGAAGGGGTATGCATTAGGTTTCATGGGGTTCATTTGCATTTAAATTCAAATTCAAGGCAATCCAGTTCAAAATACTATCCAGCAATAATAACATTGGAGTTGTAATTAACCTGACTGTATTAATAACACAACAAATTACGCTATATTAATATATGTAAATGCAATCCACATTGTTATAACACACACACAAACAAAACAATACTAATAATCAGTAATAAGAAATTCGTCAGATTGGATAAGGAGAGGGGAAGGGGGGGGGGAGTGAGAAAACAATACAAAGTGGTGCATATACGGAGTACTTACAAAAAAAAAAAATTAAAATTCGATCAAAGTTCACAGCTGTTTTTAGAAAATTAACCCACTAGAAAAAAAACAAATAATTAAATCATCTACTAGCAATAAGCAATATATATTTCAAGAAGAAAAGGATAAACAAGACTGATGATCTAGTTTACAGCGATAACACTCAGACTATGTATCAATAGATAAAATGTTGAGGGGCAGAATTTTGGATGTACTGTATATGTATTTAGAGGATAGACTGATATGCCTGATCCAAATTCTGTGGTAGCTGGAGTGAATGACAGTGAAGTGCATGCTGCTGAGGTACAACTGGAAATCTGACAGTGGTTACACAAAAGTGAAATTGAATGAATTATGAAAGTTAATGGCAAGAAATGTAAGAAAGCGAGAGGTATGAGCAGTTTTTGAAAGAGAAGTTGGCTAGATTGAGTGACAGCAATTAAGAGCCAGGAGGTAAGGTGTGGATTTAAGAATGCATTTTGTAGCTGCGTGAGGGTGGGTTCAGGTACTAAGAAGAGTGACTGGGGAAATAAAGTAAGAATGATCATTGGGAGGGGAAAAATGACAGACTTCTTCTTCTGCAATATATAAGACATAAGGAAGTCATAATGAATAGAAGAAAGATGCTAAACATTTGGTGAAAAGAGTGCAAAAGGTCAAGTAAAAAAGTAATGGAATAATTATTAATTTTTTGCTGAAATTAAGAAACAGATTTGGAGTTAGAAATACGATGAGAAAGCCAAGGAAATCTTAATAATGTTTTAAGAATAGTGGCGAGATTCTGGAGAAGAAAAACATATCGAATGGGGTGGAGGTGAGAATATTTCGTAAAATAAATGATGAAACAAAGGCAAAGATGTCATGCCTGTGGCATGGAGTACTGGGATTTATTAGATGGTACGAACTGGAAACATATATTGAGGAAGTGGGAGAAGCAGTAAGTTGAAAGCAGGAAATGCAACAAGAATAAATGGAATTAAAAGTCAGATTCTGAAAAACAGGTTGGGGCTAAAGCTTTGGAATAAGTGAGGAATTTGTTTAGCATATGTATGAAATACAGTAAGGGAAGGAGCCTAAGGATTAACTGAGAGCATGCAACGAATCATGATTTCCGTTCAACAACGTGAGAATAAGTGATGATGAGTGTGCTTTCTTCATTGGGTCATCCTAGGTGGGAAACGGTCGACGTGTTACAAAATACACCAACATAATTACCACCCTCATAATTACCACCACAAACATAACAGGATAAAACATGAGATTAATTCACCGTCATAACAGCATCCTTGAGCGGAATGGTGCCACCTTTCCACCAGCTTATGATGGCAGCTGGTCTGGATCCCCAGGCCTGACACACCAGTTCGTACTCAGTGCCAGCACTCAGACACTCAGCCACACTTAGTATGCTTACGTTGACTGGACGGACTGCAAGAGCAAAAGGAGACGGACAAAAATTAGATAAATTAAATTTGCTGCTTTAGTAATCTGGGTAAATTGCTTTGTTGAATACTACATTAGCAGTTGCGGAGCGATTTTTTGCTATAATGTTTACAGTGATAAAACTAAAATATTTTCTGATTCACCTCTTGTTTCATCGACTCATTGGTCTCGACAGCGTCTCCCGAGTATCTAAATGCATTCACATCCTCCACACCTCATCGAGTTTGGCCTCCAACCGTTCATTCATTATTTGTAATTATTATTATTGCGCCTTATTAATAGGATTACTATTATCCCTGTTATCTTCATAAATATTTTAGTATATACTTTTTATTGAAAAAAGCGAAGTACATTAAATGCTCAAAATGAGATAAAAACTACACTATGCCCCCAGCTCCCTCTCGCTCTCACACCATACCTGGATCATTACCACTGATGGATTGTTATGTGCTCACGCCTCATTACCTACACCCACTTAATTCTCATAATATATACTTTAACCCTCACTAGGGAACGACATGGAGAAATAGAGAGAGGGGAGAGAGAGACGCAGAAGCTACATGTGACTAGCGGTACAACTGTATGTCCGAAGTGTATAATAAGTTAGCTTAAGTTGCCTCTGTTATTATTTAAGCGTCCCATTTTTTAATCCGGCTTGATTAACATGAGTGTTTTTCTCCTTTATTTATGGTTCTGGTAAATAACATGTTTAAGGAGGGAGAAGAGGCAGTCTTCAGGAATGAAAATTGATTTACAAATCATTCATCTAGAACATTGTTACTCTACGTTTGTGAAAGTCCTTGTAAAGACGTATATAGGATAAACGGATACGAATTTAATTGCTAAAGTAAATGAAAACAAGATTTTTATATATGAAAAATTATTATGTTCATAGAGAAGTGCTATACCTGGGGCATGGGAGGTATCAGGTTTGATCTAAGGAAGGAGAAGGTAGCTTCGGTTCCAAAATTTTCAGAATTGTGGCAATAATACGAACTAAGATCAGTTATAAAATGTATGGAAAACAAAATCATTAGTCAACTCTGATTGCTTCACGACCAAATTTTAACATCTCACAAGGCCAATGGAAATCTAAATCTATAGCTACTCTTGTCCTGAAGTCGCTCCTTTGATATAAATGGCGTACTGCTGAAAATGGTGAAGAAAAACACGTTGTTGCAGAACACATTTTAATTAGGATAGAACTACTATTGTCCCTGTAAAAACTTATTCCACAAATTGAGTCTTTTTCTTGAAGTTGTTTCTTCTTGCATAGCTTATGTTAGAATGTGCAAGCTCCAATTGTGAGAGATCGCCTTTTAGCTGTGAGTGTACATCGCTTGGGTTACTTTCTCCTAACAGTTCCTATCTCTGCGACTGGGACACGTCTTGACTAGCACGCCCATCACATTGCAATGGTGCTTCACTTTGCTGCCCCTGTTCACACTGAGTGCATGAGTATTTGCAGCAAGATGGTAGCCGACCATTATGGTCTACATTGTCTAAGCTGTTCAGGTTCCAAAGGTTGGAAAGGTTAGACATATGAAAACAACGAGATTATCAAGAGAAGCCTTGCTACGGCCCAGTGCCCAGCTGAGAGAGAACCACGATCTTTACTACCTAGCACCCCGAATACGCCTGCTAGCCACCCTGATGAGATCACTATGTCTGGAAGAACGGTAGACTGCTCGTGTGGGACGAGCATCTACCTTGGCTAACACCTACATCAAACTGGTGCTGATGATAATAGCGATGATAACATGTTCGACAAGTATAGACTTTACGCACCAGTACTACTTAGTCCCAGTAAGATCAGTTAGGCCTCGAGACAGCATGCCATGAGTTTCCTCTGCAAACTGGATTCCAGACAAATTGAAACCACCTGAGATCCCCTTCTTCCAGCAAGTCGGTTTTACGATCCATTGAGGAAATACCTCCTGCATCTTGGGTTCCCAGGCAGCATCTGAGGAGCTCCACAGCTTAAGTTGAAAATTGAAACATACTTGGCAGTTCTACAAGCATGTAAATTTCTCAACATAACTGTACTCGTTGTCATGTTAGCGTATGTTTTATGTATTATTTAAATGAAACTTTAAAAAATATGCATACAAATATATTGGAAAGGGAGGTGGTAAGAGAAGACAATACTCATATAGCTCTTTGCAAAAAGTCTCTAGAATTTTATCTGAAGTTAATTCTTTACTCCGAGACTGAAGGTCCTTAGTACCAGAGGTGGCACTTCCCTACACATTTCAGTTAAATAATAAGTGAATATATAAATTGAAAATGATATACGGGTAAAGTAAATGGAAATAAAAAGACATTAAGAAGTCTAAGTTAACATAAAATCAAAATGTGAAGAAATTAAGCATATCAAGAATAACCTATAAAAGTAGGATGACAGAAATATTGCCAAGTTAATGGCGAACAAAATCTAACATTTATATTAAAAAGAATAGGGAACTTAAACTCGCGTAAAAAAGAAACACTGACCTATGATTACCACAATTTTGCATGACCGTTGACTACCATCTCTCAGTTACATGCAACCCAGAAATATATGCAACTTAACCTGCTCGCATCCTTGCTATTCTCCTCAATGACTAATTTTAGTAACCCTCTGTACTCAACATACATGTTACCTGTAGGCTTAATCACTAGATTCTTAGACTGCTTTTTTCTGTACTGCTGAGGGAAGATCTCAGATGGAGACAGAAATAGTCTTTTTTATATAGCGTGTGTCTAACCACATGCTGGCTTTCCTAAGACCAAATACAAAACCTTGAGATAACGATAGGTAAGAAGCTATTATGCATATATGACTAGTTCCACTAAAGCAACAGCCACTTTTATTTAATATTAGCTATATTGCAATATAATGTTTCCTCTAATGGTTTAGGCATTTTGAAGTTTGGCAAACAATTCTGTCCAAACAGAGAAACATACAAGTATCAGTTGGTGAGACTAGAGAAAGTGAAGGATGAGATTGATGTCTGGCATGATGCAAGCATAATATTTCCAATACTAAATGAGAGTGATAATTTATAGTCTGCTTTAGCCTCTAAAAGTTAATTAAAAAAAATAAGGGAGAAGAAAGAGTATAAAAGAAAGACGAAAATAGGTCGAAGGAAAACCTGGTTGGAAGCATACACGAGAGCTGTATAATGAAAAAAGGAGAGGAAGACTTTGAAGAAATGTGGTGAGGCACAGTTTAATGAACGTAAAGAGACTTTATGAAGACGCAGAGTTGGCCGAGGGAGCAACTGTGTGTTAAATTGATATATATGATCACAGACTTAAAAGGAATAGCTTGTACAACAATATGAATGTAACTGTTTCACTTAAACTTTTACTAGAGAGAAAATAATTATTCAAGAGGAATATTTAGCAATTTGAGGACGGTAATGTCAAAATTTTCGATACTTGAGAACTTGAAGGCTCCATTTACACACACACACACACACATTATATATATATATATATATATATATATATATATATATATTTATAAATATATATATATATATGTATATATATATATATATATATACATATATATATATATATTTATAAATATATATATATATATATATATATATATATATATATATATATACATTATATATATATATATATATATATATATATATATATATATATATATATATATATATATATACATATATATATATATATATATATATATATATATATATATATACATATATATATATATATATATATATATATATATATATATATATATATATATATATATATATATATATATATATATATATATATATATATATATGTGCAATAAGATCACGGTAAACAGGTGATTTCAGAATATGCAAAACAACCGCTCTGAAAGAATAGAGAAATTCCAAGCGCTTTCGTGACTACTCACATTATCAAGGAACTATGTAGTAGTCACGACAGCGCTTGGAATTTCTCTATTCTTTCAGAGTGGTTGTTTTGCATATATATATATATATATATATATATATATATATATATATATATATATATATATATATATATATATATATATATATATATATATATATAGACACGTTCATCTTGCCATATAGGACAAGTGAAAATTTGTGTATGCAACAATTTCGCCAAAATCATTCTGAACCTAACGAAAAAAATGTATTTCACTGTGTTTGTTTAGTATTAAATTATTGTAAACAAATCTAAAATATATTTAGTTGGGTTAGGCTAAAATAAATTGCTTTTGTTACAATAAGGTTAGGTAAGTTTTCTAAGATTCTTTTGGTGCAAAATTAAAATTTTATATTATATATATATATATATATATATATATATATATATATATATATATATATATATATAAAAGGGAGATTATTTCCCAGTAAAAGTAGGCCTTAGACAAGGATGTGTGATGTCACCGTGGTTGTTTAATATATTTATAGATGGGGTTGTAAGAGAAGTAAATGCGAGGGTCTTGACAAGAGGCGTGGAGTTAAAAGCTAACGAATCACACAAAGTGGGAGTTGTCACAATTGCTCTTTGCTGATGACACTGTGCTCTTGGGAGATTCTGAAGAGAAGTTGCAGAGGTTGGTGGATGAATTTGGTAAGGTATGCAAAAGAAGAAAATTAAAAGTGAATACAGGAAAGAGTAAGGTTATGAGGATAACAAAAAGATTAGGTGATGAAAGATTGGATATCAGATTGGAGGGAGAGAGTATGGAGGAGGTGAATGTATTCAGATATTTGGGAGTGGACGTGTCAGCGGATGGGTTTATGAAAGATGAGGTGAATCATAGAATTGATGAGGGGAAAAGGGAGAGCGGTGCACTTAGGAGTCTGTTTTTTAATACTTGACGTGCTGTTGGAGTGTGAGCAAAGTAACATTTATGAAGGGATTCAGGGAAACCGACAGGCCAGACTCGAGTCCTGGAGATGGGAAGTACAGTGCCTGCACTCTGAAGGAGGGGTGTTAACGTTGCGGTTTAAAAACTGTAGTGTAAAGCACCCTTCTGGCAAGACAGTGATGGAGTGAATGATTGTGAAAGTTTTTCTTTTTCGGGCCACCCTGCCTTGGTGGGAATCGGCCAGTGTGTT
>NC_091303.1:347500-350000 GCF_038502225.1 Cherax quadricarinatus
TGATTGGGAAAACCTGGAGCCACATGGGGTCCCGAAACATGGAGAACCAAGATGATGGATGTGGTGCTGACAAATCGCATGCACCATGTTAGGGATACTACCAGAGAGAGAGAGGGGAGGATGAACCAGCAAGACTGGATCTTGTGTTCATCCTGAGTAGCTCAGACATTGAGCATATCACATATGAAAGGCCCCTAGGAGCTAGTGACCACGTAGTTATGAGCTTTGAATACATCGTGGAGCTAAAAGTGTAGAGGGTAACAGGAGTAGAAAGGGAAAAGCTAAACTATAAAAGAGGGGACTATACAGGAATGAGGACCTTCCTGCAGGAGGTTCAGTGGGAACAGGAGTTGGTAGGAAAATCTGTAAACGAAATGATGGACTTTGTAACAACAAAATGCAAGGAGGCAGAGGAAAGGTTTGTTCCCAAGGGTAACAGAAATAATGGGAAGGACAGAACGAGCCCTTGGTTTACCCAAAGGTAAAGGGAGGCAAAAACTAAGTGCTCTAGAGAATGGAAAAAGTATAGAAGGCAAAGAACTCAGGAGAATAAAGGGATTAATCGACGAACTAGAAACGAGTATGCACAGATAAGGAGGGAGGCGCAGCGGCAGTATGAAAATGACATAGCATCGAAAGTCAAGTCTGAACCGAAACTACTCTACAGCCACATCAGGAGGAAGACAAGAGTCAAGGACCAGGTAATCAGGCTGAGGAAAGAAGGTGTGGAGCTCACAAGAAACGACCAGGAGGTATGTGAGGAGCTCAACATGAGATTTCAGGAAGTATTTACAGTGGAGGCTGAAGGGACAACGGGAAGACAAAACAGTGGGGAACATCAACAAGGGATATACCAACAAGTGTTGGATGAATTACACACAACTGAGGAGGAGGTGGAGAAGTTCCTAAGTGACCTTGATACCTCAAAGGCGGTGGGACCGGACATCTTTCCGTGGGTCCTTAGAGAGGGAGCAGGGACACTACGTGTGCCACTAACCAAAATCTTCAACACTTCCCTTGAAACTGGGCAACTACCTGAAGTATAGAAGGCAAATGTAGTCCCCATCTTTAAGAATGGAGACAGAAATGAATCACTAAATTATAGACCAGTGTCACTGAGGTGGACAGTATGCAAAGTCTTGGAAAAGATTACCAGGAGGAGAGTGGTGGAGTACCTGGAGCGGAACAAGAATAAAAAACGACAGCCAGGACGGATTCATGAAAGGCAAATACTGTGTCGCAAACCTACTAGAGTTTTATGACAAGTAAGAAATGAGAGGGAGGGGTGGGTTGATTGCATTTTCTTGGACTGCAAGAAGGCCTTAGACACAGTTCCTCACAAGAGATTAGTACAGAAGCTAGAGGAACAGGCACGTATAACAGGAAGGGCACTGCAATGGATCAGAGAATACCTAACAGGGAGGCAACAGCGAGTCATGGTCAGTGATGAGGTATCACAATGGGCGCCGGTGACGAGCGGGGGCCCACAGGGGTCAGTCCTGGGACCAGTACTATTCTTGGTATATGCGAACGACATGACGGAAGCGATATACTCAGAAGTGTCCCTGTTTGCAGATGACGAAGCTAATGAGAATTAAATCAGACGCGGACCAGACAGGTCTACAAAGAGACCTGGACAGGCTGGATGCGTGGTCCAGAAACTGGCTCCTAGAATTTAACCCCGCCAAATGCAAAGTCATGAAGATCGGAGGAGGGCAAAGAAGACCGCAGACAGACCTAGGAGTGAGTATAATACCGAGTACATCGCCAGAAGCACACATTAACCAGATAACTGCTGCGGCATATGGGCGTTTGGGAAACCTGAGAATAGCGTTCCGGTACCTCAGTTAGGAATCGTTCAACACTGTGTACGTCAGGCCCATACTGGAGTACGCAGCACCAGTTTGGAACCCACACCTGGTCAAACACGTCAAGAAATTAGAGAAGGTGCAAAGGTTTGCAATAAGGCTAGTTCCAGAACTAAGGGGAATGTCCTATAAAGAAAGGTCAAGGGAAATCGGTCTGACAACACTGGAGGACAGGAGGGTCAGGGGAGACATGATAACGACATACAAAAACTGGGTGGAATAGACAAGGTGGACAGAGACAGGATGTTCCAGAGATGGAACACAGAAACAAGGGGTCACAATTGGAAGCTGAAGTCTCAGATGAGTCAAAGGGATTTTAGGAAGTATTTCTTCAGTCACAGAGTAGTTAGGAAGTGGAATAGTCTGGCAAGCGATGTAGTGGAGGCAGGAACTATACATAGTTTTAAGACGAGGTATGATAAAGCTCATGGAGCAGGGGGAGAGAGGACTTAGTAGCGGTCGATGAAGAGGCGGGGCCAGGAGTTGAGTCTCGACCCCTGCAACCACAACTAGGTGAGTACACACTGGGACCAAGAGTTGTGAATCGACCCCTGCAACCACATATAGATTAATTAGCACTTGAGCTGTGGCGTTTATCTGGCCCCAAACATAACTAGATAGAAATGATTTCA